>NC_136930.1:44405469-44932770 GCF_949752795.1 Hyperoodon ampullatus
GTGAGTTGATCCCATTTAATCCCTGCTTCCAGGGCTCTTAGCTCCCACAGAGCCTCCTTCCGTAGCCTCATGTTCATCCTCTCTTGCTGTGTGAACACCTTGTCCATCCTGGAAGAACACCTCTGCTTGGCCCCGCTGCCCGTGTTCCTGCCCAGCCTCCTGCCTCTGCCAGACTCCCCAGCCAAGGTGCTCCCTCTCCACCTTGGTGTCCTGGCTCCCTCGCCCCAGCAATCTAGCTTCCTGTCCTTCCCTCCAGGAGTTGGGCCTCCAGAAGGGGCGCAGACCCTCTACTTCTGATCCCGGTGGTCTTTCCTTAGTCCTCACTCTGTCCTCTTGGTAACTTGGATGTTGGATACTGGGGCCACAGTGCTATCTGCCCTTGGCCTCAGTGATACACCCTTGACCTCATCACGTGTTCCTGACCTGATCACAGTGATGCAAGCATCTTGGTTGGCCTCTTCTCTCCCCAACGGCCTTTTTTCAGGCCCCCTCTGAACCTCCCACTAGGCTGGTCTCTTCCCTCTTTTGAGAGCCAGGATGCACTTTCTTCTCCTCCATCTCTTTTTTCTAGCTCAGGACACCTATAGGAAATCTTCCCTTGTTGAGCTCTCTCCTTTTTTTCAAGTTCTTACAGTATGTACAGCCTGAGATATTCAACTTAGTTCCTACTTCTGTACACTCCAACAGTGTATTGAGAGACGTTATGTCTCCCCTCTTCCTTGAGGGCAGGGCCCTACCATAGATTTCTATATCTCCTGTAGCATCTGTATACAACATCTTCAGTAGCATATATACATGTATCAATACATACATGCATATGTACATACATACATTCATACTGATTATATAATTGGTGCTAGACTTGTGTTTGTTGATATACAGATAGATAACATTTTTTTGAGGATAAATGTGGTCAGAGCAGCTAACTCTGCTGTATTATCTTGACAACTTCAGCTATACAGAGCAATCCTGACCCTTAGGATGTTTTGCTTATGAAAGCGAGAACATGGATAAAGAGGGAAATGTGTATTTAGAAAAGTAATTTTCTCTTAATTCGTTGGACAGATATTTGTTGAGTATCTCCCATGGGCCTGGCACTGGGAGTAGAGTGAGCTTGAGGCAGACAGGGCCCTCCTCTTACGTGTTTAGCGTCGCATGGAGCAGACAGATAATTAAGCACTAAACAGAGAAACAAGATAAATCCAAATAATGTTCAGTCCTATGAAGCAACCAGAAAAGAGCAGCACGGTAGGGCGTGCTACTCGTCATGGGCAGAGGTGGGAGAAGGAGGAGGGAGACAGCTCTAGATGGCCAAGGTGGGGATTGCTGAAGAGTTAACATTGGACTGAAACCTGAACGAGAAGAAGGAGCGGGCAGTGATGATCCTGGGGCCAGCCTTGGAGGTAGAGGGCACAGCACATAGCAAAGACTGGCAACGGGGAACAAGCTGGGCATATTCTGGCAATGGAGAATATTGAGTACTAAAGGAATATGGAAAATGTGGTAGACTATGTGCGTAAGCCAAAAGTGTATCTGTGCACACCCACAGTATCCGTAGGAGAAAATGAAGAAATCTATTCTCAGGTTTTAAATCATTCCCTAAAGGAGCTATATCTATATAATGGAGGTGTCAGGAAATCTAGGAGTTTCTTAGATACTCAACAAAATCGCAAACTCTCTGAGGGCAGAGAATCTCAGCCTTCTTGTGTCCCACCTTGTAGCATGATGCCAGGCACAGAGAGAAGATATTTGATAAATATTTGATGAATTAACGCATGGAGAAAATGAATAATTGCCCAAGACTGAGATTTCGTATGTTAATATTATTTACTTTTAGTTTGTCTTTCTGTCTCAATTTAGCTTTGCATTTGTACCAAATGCAATCATATAAACGGGAAAAAATGCTGAAATGTGAGAAAACCATCTATAAGGTCTTTAATAATTCTAAGAACCAGAAAGAAAATAGAGTATGGAAACTGGCAAGAGCACACTTAACGTATTAATATATTGTTTGCATTTTACAGCGAAAATGCTGATTTCTTGCTATATGCCATGTCTGTAATTTGGAGGCTAATGTGTGTGCAATTTCTTGTAAAAGAGCTCTTAAGAGTCTCAACCTGAGGAAATAAGTAGCTTTCTTAGTCTCTAATCAGAGGATCTTCTTGAAAATACAAATTACAATTGTTTAAAGAGGAAAATAAACAATTTCCATCAAATCATGGACCTTATGATTTTTTTAAATCCCAAATTGCTTTGTAAATCAAGATTGGCCTATTTTTTTTTTTTTTTTTTTTTTTTTTTTTTTTTGCGGTACGCGGTCCTCTCACTGCTGTGGCCTCTCCCATTGCGGAGCACAGGCTCCAGACGTGCAGGCTCAGCGGCCATGGCTCACAGGCCCAGCCACTCCGCAGCATGCGGGCTCCTCCCGGACTGGGGCACGAACCCGGGTCCCCTGCATCAGCAGGCGGACTCCCAATCACTGTGCCACCAGGGAAGCCCTGGCCTATGTATTTTAATGGCAAACTCTCAGAAAAACCTTGGGAGTTAATAATCAAGTTAATGCAGCAATTCTAAAGCCCATTAATCTGTATTTGTTTTAATAAATCTTACTACACACATAATGCACAACTGAGAGGTATTATAACCTGGGTAAAGTCACTTTTCTTGTGTAGGAACTACAAAATGGGAATTGCAATTCATGTGTCAAAAAATGATTTTATTAAAAATGATCAGGGGGGCTTCCCTGGTGGCGCAGTGGTTGAGAGTCCGCCTGCCGATGCAGGGGACGCGGGTTCGTGCCCCGGTCCGGGGAGATCCCACATGCCGCGGAGCGGCTGGGCCCGTGGGCCATGGCCGCTGAGCCTGCGCGTCCGGAGCCTGTGCTCCGCAACGGGAGAGGCCACAGCAGTGAGAGGCCCGCGTACCGCAAAAAAAAAAAAAAAAAAAAAAAAAAGATCAGTTTTCATGAGACTGCCTCTATTTCTGGAAAGGTCTTGGTACCTTTACAAATGCCCTTTCTATCTGAATCAATCTTTGGACCAATGACAGAATTAAAATTGTATCTATTATCTGCCTGGATAGACCTGATTCAATTAAAATTTTTCTAAAAAATAAATTATGTGCTGTAAGAATGATAGGAAAATAACATTCATAACTCTTGGTTGGCAGACCAATTGTTCATGGCATTTCTTTACATAATTAGGGCTTCTACTAAAGTTAAAAAGAACTTTCTGTGCTTGACATTTGGATGAACACTGGTGAGGGAAAGCATACCTTTTCCCTAAGTTTCTGTGATACACATTTACAAACAGTGCTTTGTAGATAAACTTCCAAGAAATTTGTTGTCACATTTGCCTGCTGGGTATAGAGCTCAGACATGGTTGGGTTTGCAAGATGAAACAAATTAATGCTTATCAGTCCCAAGCTGAGGTTTTAGTTAATGTCCTTCCATGCCTTCCCAACCCCCGTAATTGCAGTTAAAGTTCAACCATTCAGGTTTTAAGTGCAGCACAGCGAGACTGTGATTGATATCATCAGGCACATAGACTGTGCTTTGCTATTGGGTCAGACAGCCAGGCAAGAAGAAAGCAGTGCCAACCCTATTGTAAAATCCCTGCTTGTTAGGATAAGTCTGGGAGCTGGCAACACAGTGTAGCAGAGAAGGCAGATTCTCATGTTGTTTACTTTTTATGGAATCAGGAGGCCATGAATCAAAGAAGGCCCACTGGGTCTTCTTCTAAGGACCTTTCTGCATTAAGAGGACCTAAGTCTAAGTGTCTCCTAGTGGTAGAGTCCAGTTTGTAGACCTTGTCTACTGGGTGGCTGATTGTTACAGCTCCTCCAAGGAGTATTTCTTGTATGTATTGTAGGATATTGCCAGTAAGCATCTATTATTTCAATGGATCTGTCCTACTCAAGTGGCCCCTATAAAAATACATGTTCCATCAGCTAAGCTTTCTTAATTGAGACTTGGAGCTGACAAGGCCACGATTAATATTGCTTCCTGCCTGTCTGAGTGTATGTCCACTGTGAGTGACGTATGGATATATCAGTAAGCCCAACCATGAATCCTATTAGCTTAGGAAATACAGAACACTTTTCTCTTCTGGTTTCTGCAGGACTAGGCAGGCTTTATGAGGGTGAGGAAAAAAAAACAGTCTGGTTGAGGACCCTGTGGATTACAATCACCAACAGGAAGATTTCTACATGAAATACATAGCCCTAAGTAGGAACAACCACGTCATTTGATCCCAGAGTGATCATTTGATTTGCTGACATAAAGCTGTATTTATTTATAGCTTCTGGCCAAGATAACCCCATTGTCAATAATGACAATAACAATAAAAGAAGTCAAGTGTTCCCAGAAAAGTATGCTTTTATTTTTTGACCTAATGATCGGGGTTTAGTGAAGTTATTGTAATCTTTAGAGCACCATCGTGTTGTCTTTCTTTCCCATCTAGCCTCCAAATTCTGTGATTGCAGGGACCATAATTGGTGCATCTGTGCTAGTAACTAGCACAGTCTCAGGGACGTGGTAGATACTTAAAAATATTTGTGGCATGAATGAATGTTCTCTGCAGTTAGGGCATCTCCAGGAGCAGTAGACAGCATTTTCTGTCTACTTTTACCCTGGAAGTTCGGTAGGAGAAACAGGCATAAGAAACATGGCATATTCTTTCTGAGTGGTCTTCATCACTCAGCCCTCCTAAATCATTTGACATTTGCATCTGTAGTTACTCTTTGTCTTTACCATTCCTAAATAATAAACAGATATTTATGAAATCCCTGGTCTTAGCCCAGTGTCTCTGTGGGTTTTGTATTTCACTTGTGTCCTCCAAGTTCGGTGCTCTGTTCTGTGTTCTCATGGCCTGTGCACTCATCTCTCTTAGGGGAGCCCTGACCATCCTGTGTTGGTCGTTGCTGGATTACTCATTGGCCTTTCCCTTGGACTGTCAGCTTCATGAGGCTGGGATCTACTTTCTTCTGTATCCCCAGTTTCTAATATTGTGTTTGACCTACTGTGGACTTGTGTTAATATTTATAGAAAGAATGAATGAGTGAATGAATAAAAGAAATGAATGAATAAAATGACCATATTCGATGTTAGATCATCTTTAGGCACTCATTTTCAGATGCAGCTGAAGAAGTGAGATCCTGTGGCATGATGTCCATAGTTGTTGTGATTAGCATGTCACTGAAACCTGTATCTGGCCTTGACTGCTATTGATGTGGTGCCTTGCTAGTTTCTCGTCGCCAAGTAAGGGACTCAAAAATTAAATGATTAAAATGATCTTTATATAGATATAGCACTAAAAATGAGAGATCTGGTTGTATAAATTACGAAAGGTCTACAGGCATAGGACTTAAAATGAATTAGGTCGGGCCTCCCTGGTGGCGCAGTGGTTGGGGGTCCGCCTGCTGATGCAGGGGATGCGGGTTCGTGCCCCGGTCTGGGGGGATCCCATGTGCCGCGGAGCGGCTGGGCCCGTGAGCCATGGCCGCTGAGCCTGCGCGTCCGGAGCCTGTGCTCCGCAACGGGAGAGGCCGCAGCAGTGAGAGGCCCGCGTACCGCAAAAAAAAAAAAAAAAAAAAAGAATTAGGTCAAAAATTTGAATGGCCTTTAAAATGCAGCTCATGGCAGTGGCTCTTTGCTTTCTGCAGGGTTCTTCTCTGGGGTGTTGCTGTGATATGAAAGGCTTCAGGTCAAGGGTTTGAAGGTGAATAAAAATTCCAAGGGGATGAAATAAAACAAGAGTCAGATAATACATCCAATGAAATGGTTTTCAGGATAAATAACTGTACAATTTTAAAACAGTGAGTTTAAAGTTTTCTGTTAAATAGAAGTAATACATATGGTATTAAATGGAAATAGTATCAAGGATATAATATAGTGTGCCTGCTTTTTCCCAGAGACTGCCTCTTAGTATTCATGTAGTTACCACATAAATCTCTGTGCTGTCCTCATATCCCTAGTTCGTGATAAATCAACTTTAAATGGTATATATTGACATCTACACACTATAGAAAAGGGGGATAAATTTAGTCGTTTGTACTTTTCCTTCTATTCCTGCCAATATTTCCTAATAAAATTATTATTTTTAGTTCTGTTGGGCAGTGCTATAATCTTTATTTGCTTGAGTTTCCATTTTTTCGGATTCATGTCATTTTTGTTGTCTTTCTTGCTATCTCATGACGTAAGATGAGGATGCTGGTGACTTGACTACCTGTCCTTCCTCCTGTGCCATGTCTTACCTCTGCCAGCCCTTCTTTTACTTTTTCACTAACATGAAAGTATCTTAGTATTTATGTTCTGTTCTTCAGGGAGAGATTTAAAAATGATTTAAAGGGAAAATTGAAAACCAAAGACAAGAAGTGACTTGCCTGAAGTCTGCTTAATGTTAGAGTTGGGACTAAAACCTGGGGCTTTTGACTCCCAATCTAGTGGGCTTTCTAGATAAACTCGTTGACCTCATTCATCAGATGTTTATTGAATGCTTATTCTCTGCCAGGCACTACATCAAGTACCAGTAATACAAAAATAATAAGAAATTGTCTCAAATCTCATACTCTCATACAAATAGGAAAGACAGATGTGTAAACAAATAGCTATGTTTCAGTGCAATAAGGTGCAAAGGAAGGTGTTGCGTAGCTTTCTTTTTTTTTTATCTCGCAGGTCAGAGATTAGAGAAATTGATATAATTATTAGAAGTGACAGCTTTAATACATTGAGGAGACAGCATTTTACCCAGCTAACTTATGCATGTTTGAAAAATAAGTAAGACTTTGCTAATATAGTTAAAGAGAAGTAATTTAAATTGTCTGTTTCAAGATTAAGTATAAAAGAAAATTTTTTATAAATTTATAACTATAAATTATATAATAAATCATGTTATATGTGTTTAATACTTTTTTATGTGAGAATATCCAAATATTCTTCAGTTGTCCTTATAGGTTTATTTAATATTTTGACTTTAAGTCTAAGGCTTATGCATTTTTTTTAAATAGATCTTTTTTATGGTGACTTGTGAACTTTTTCCTTTCTTTCTTCCTCCCTCAGATTTTCATCACTGTGAATTGCCTGAGTACAGATTTCTCCTCCCAAAAAGGAGTGAAAGGACTTCCTTTGATGATTCAGATTGATACATACAGTTATAATAATCGTAGCAATAAACCCATTCATAGAGCTTATTGCCAGATCAAGGTCTTCTGCGACAAAGTGAGTAAAGATGACAGTTTGTCATAAAGGTATTTTTGTTATTAGATATTACTTTAATGACATTTCCCCCCTGTCACCTTCTCTTGTCTAGTGGTGTCAAAATAATCACTTACCAATCACAGTGGGAGTGGTAATCTTTCATTCTCAGTTCCTATTAGACATCTAGGGAGTCATCAATCAACTGTCTTTTTTTTTTTTCAGTAAGTCATTCTACCACTAGTTTAATGACTGATTGACATTGCACTGTGCTATGAGTCTGATTCAGTTAGATAACTGAAATAATAGATTGTTTTTAGTGGATATATAGATCCTATCCCAGAACATATCGATGTAACCACTATTAATTTATGGGTTAAATGGGGTCTCAGCTACAGCCTTTTGGAATGGAAATGGCACCTCTAAAATAAGTTCATTAGCAAACATGCTTCAGCAGAAGATGTAGTTTTTGATTCTTTTTGAAACCCCTCATAAAAGACAGAGCAATTAAAATGGCAAAGATTAAAATCCCGTGATTATGTGACAAGAGACCCTTACAAAATCCCAAATGTGAATGGGACCAAGCATCAACAATTTCAAGACCTGTGTGATGTCGGCATTGTGAAAGAAAGTAGTGGGCCCACTTGATGACCAAAGAACAGGGAACCTACCAAAGTGACCCATGGTACCAGAGAGAGAAGTGGGCCATCAGAGGACAGTATGTGAAACTAGGGTGGGAGGGGATGGATTGTACAGACTTCAATTTACTGGTGGGTGCAAGCAGACAGAACATTGAAGTGTTCTGGGCTCTATAAACTCTAGAAAGTTATAAATTGAAGCTCCCTGGTAGGATAAAACCCTGCACTGAGAAGAGGCTGCTGGGAGTAGAATCCAAGTTGAGTTGAACAAAAATAAAAACAAAGTTTCAAAGGAAAGAGAAGTTCCAAATAAAAAGGAAGAGGGGAAAAGATACAGAGTAGGCAGATCTCAGGAAATACAGGACTATTTTCTTTTATGACTTTGTGAACACAACTGAAGCAGGAGCATGAGAGCCATGAAGCTAGAAGAATTATCCTAGTTCTCTCATTTCACTTAGAAATGACCAGCAGAAAAGAAAAACAGTTGAATCCCATACAATCTCTTGAAAAAAATAATTAAGATCAGACTGACTTCCTGTGGACAATGGATGCATGCCAGAAAGACATGCCCACAAAACAGGTGAAACCTATAGCCTAATGATCCAAAAATGGGCTTAAAATTAACATAATTTTAAAATTTTGAAATTAACAAAATCATGGAAATTATAAAGAGCAACATAAATCACAGTTTGAAAAACTCAGACATGAGGTGTTTGGAGAGCAGAATGATTTGAAAAGAGATATGGTAGAATTCAGGAAAGAATTTAGAAGTAAAAGATTAAAACATTTCAGAAGAAAAGACTACACTACAGGCAACACAGGAGTGAATAAGAAAAGAGAATGCCTTAATAGAAATACAAGTTGGAAAAGAGCAAAATTCTAAAAATCAGAAGAAATGAAGAAACAATTAAGAGAAAATAATAGATATAGAAGAGAGGTAAAGACGATCCAAGAGACATATAATATGTATCTTTCAGGAAGAAAGCCAAAACAATGGAACGGAAGAAATGCTAAAAATGATAAATCAGGAAAACTTAAAATAAAAATTATACATTTTTAAATGGGCTACGATGCATCTGGGAAAGTTGACCCAGGATGACTTTAAAAATATTCTTTGAGGGCTTCCCTGGTGGCTCAGTGGTTGAGAATCTGCCTGCTAATGCAGGGGACACGAGTTCGAGCCCTGGTCTGGGAAGATCTCACATGACGCGGAGCAACTAGGCCCGTGAGCCACAACTACTGAGCCTGCGCTTCTGGAGCCTGTGCTCCACAACAAGAGAGGCCGTGATAGTGAGAGGCCCACGCACCGCGATGAAGAGTGGCCCCCACTTGCCACAACTAGAGAAAGCCCTTGCACAGAAACGAAGACCCAACACAGCCCAAAATAAATAAATAAATAAATAAAAATTTTAAAAGAGTAACAAATGTTCAAGTACAATTGGTGTCTTTTTAAAAAAATATTCTTTAAGCATCTAAGAAAAATAAAATAGACAATGAGTCATTTATTTTTTTAAACTAATTTTTACTGGAGTATATAGTTGATTCACAATGTTGTGTTAGTTCCAGGTGCACAGCAAAGTGAATCAGCCATACACATGCATATATCCACTGTTTTCCAGACTCTCCTCTCATATAGGCTACTACAGAGCACTGAGCAGAGTTCCCTGTGCTACACAGTAGGTCCCTATTAGCCATCTATTTTATAGTACATAAGGAGTCATTTATAAGGAAACTTCTATCATCAAACTTTTCAACAGCAACACCTTGTCAGAAGACAATGATATTTAAAGTAATCAAATAAAGAAAATGTGAGCCAAGGATTTTATATCCAGCCAAGCTGACTTTCAATTATAAAGATGACAGGCAAAAACAAAATAAAACAAAGAAACAAAACCACCAACGAACAAACGAACAATCAAAAAATCCAGGGAATATTTCTTCTTGAGGAATCTATTAAAGAGCAAGCTTTAGACACCAATATGACTGTAAAGACATTGATGAAAGGACTGATGGTGAGCATTATGTGTATATTTACCTTGGATCTAATTCTAAGTGATGGGAAAGACAGTAATGGCAATGTGATATGTTCTGACAGTGTAGACATAGTACAATTATTTAAAAATTGGGTAGGGTGGGGAGAGAATATGAAAAATAGAATAAGCTGGCAACTGCTTATAGGTGTTAACTGGACGTAAAAGGGTGAGTTCAGATAGGTCCCGGGGGGAGGAGAGGAAGGGGAAAAAGAGGTTAATGGCTAATTCAGAATTGCAGCACTCTTAAAGGTGCTACAGTCAAATGTAGATCAAAGATCTACCATGCCATTAAAATGTCTGAGTTGTAGTTTAGCAGAGATAGAGAGTAGGAAGAAGTGGGCATCTGTGAACAGAGGCAGAGATGGTCATGAGAAAAGAGAAGGAAACACATTAACTAGAACTGCACTGAGTTTAGGGACATGTGGCATAGCAGTGTCTCTAAAACCTCGATAGCCTTTCAGGTCACAATGACTTAAGTTAGTGCTACGCGTCAGAGCAGCACAGCCCTCTCGGGGACAGTTAGGCAGCCCCCACGATACAGAGGAGACACAGTTAAATCAGTAAGACACAGTTGTTGTGTAGAAGAGAACACAGTTGTTGTGTACCAGCGAGCACAAGTAACTCGCCAGAGTTACACGGTGAAAAAGTAGAGGAGCTGGATGCAAATCCACATCTGATTCCAAACTCACACTCCTTATATGTTTAATTCAGCATATTAAACATTAAGAAAGCATTTTCAAAGGACGTACAGCATGGAATTTTTAAACTACATGTGGGAGAACGTTTAAACAATTTGAATTCCTTATTTTATTCCAGAAGTTTCAAGGGAGATGGTAGAATCCCCCTCAGTGAATCTCCTTCTTGGAAGGGAGGAGAAAGATTAGGATCAAGGAGAAAGGGAGGGAAGGATTGAATGGAGGCCCTGAGCAATCCATTTACCTTTATGTCAGAGTTGGATTTGAAAGTAGGAAAGAGAGGGCTTAAGGGATACTCGTATAATTATTTTTTTCAAGTGTTGAGGTCATAAATACTAAAAATCAAAACAAAGCAAAAATGCAGAATACATAAAGTTGTATTGTTGTTCACCTATGCCCTAGAATGAGAGGGACTCTAAGAAACTAGTGATGTAAAGAGTTTCTAGTGGGTAGTTTTTAGTTTATGTTTCCCAATGTTGAGTGTTAGGAAACTCATAAGGAAGAAAGCTCATGGGGCAAGCAGGGGGTATTAACCTTAAGTGCTATTAATTTTTCTGACAAGGTAGAAACAAAATTTTTTTGCTATAATTTGTCATCATATTTGTAGCTCTGATTTCAAAATCCAGGCAAAACTCACACCTGGGAAATTAAAAAGAGAAAAAGTTTAATTCTTGCACTTTTCAAATGGGTGTGTAAATGCAAATGATTAATTTGAATCATCCTCTAAAGTAAAAGAATTAAGAGCTATTCCATTTAAAACTGTAAATTTCCCAGTCAGTGTCTAGAGTTTTAAACAGATGGTAGTCTGCACTATTTATAGTTCTCCAGCTTGATTTCTAATTAATGCACCTGTGAGACTGCAGATGAAGATAAAGTCCTTCTCTACCTTTTCTTGATATTATGATACTTCTATTGAAATACATATGTTTACGAATTTAAAAATTCAGGATCTGCTATATGGCTGTACCTATATCAATACTTATGTCTATATCTTTATATCCGTATTTAATTACTTCCATTATCTTTTGAAAGACAAGAATTATATTGCTGAAGACAGTGACTATATATTGTTCAAAACTTGAGAATAAAGCCACATTCTCTTAAGAATTTTTTTCTCTTTATTAATCCTTGTTTGGAATGATCTTGGAGACAATGACTGTTGGAGATTATGAAAAGCTAAAGATATCCCTCCAAACCACCTTCTTAGCCAACTTAAATGGGTTAAGGCCACATTCTTTTTTTTTAAAAAAAACATCTTTATTGCAGTGTAATTGCTTTACAGTGGTGTATTAGTTTCTGCTTTATAACAGAGTGAATCAGCTATACATATACATACATCCCCATATCTCATCCCTCTTGCGGCTCCCTCCCACCCTCCCTATCCCACCCCTCTAGTTGGTCACCTCAGTTATCTCTTATTTTTATTTTATTTATTTATTTATTTATTTTTAACATCTTTATTGGAGTATAATTGCTTTACAATAGTGTGTTTCTGCTTTATAACAAAGTGAATCAGTTATACATATACATATATCCCCATATCTCTTCCCTCTTGCATCTCTCTCCCTCCCACCCTCCCTATCCCACCCCTCTAGGTGGGCACAAACCACCTAGCTGATCTCCCTGTACTATGCGGCTGCTTCCCACTAGCTATCTGCTTTACGTTTGGTAGTGTATATATGTCCATGCCACTCTCTCACTTTGTCCCAGCTTACCCTTCCCCCTCCCCGTATCCTCAAGTCCATTCTCTAGTAGGTCTGCATCTTTATTCCCGTCTTGCCCCTAAGTTCTTCATGACCTTTTTTTTTTTTTTTTTTAGATTCCATATATATGTGTTAGCATATGGTATTTGTTTTTCTCTTTCTGACTTACTTCACTCTGTATGACAGTCTCTAGGTCCATCCACCTCACTACAAATAACTCAGTTTCATTCCTTTTTATGGCTGAGTAATATTCCATTGTATATATGTGCCACATCTTCTTTATCATTCATCTGTTGATGGACACTTAGGTTCCTTCCATGTCCTGGCTATTGTAAATAGAGCTGCAGTGAACATTTTGGTACATGACCCTTTTTGAATTATGGTTTTCTCAGGGTATATGCCCAGTAGTGGGATTGCTGGGTCGTATGGTAGTTCTATTTTTAGTTTTTTAAGGAACCTCCATACTGTTCTCCATAGTGGCTGTATCAATTTCCATTCCCACCAACAGTGCGAGAGGGTTCCCTTTTCTCCACACCCTCTCCAGCATTTATTGTTTGTAGATTTTTTGATGATGGCCATTCTGACTGGTGTGAGATGATATCTCATTGTAGTTTTGATTTGCATTTCTCTAATGATTAATGATGTTGAGCATTCATTCTTGTGTTTGTTGGCAATCTGTATATCTTCTTTGGAGAAATGTCTATTTAGGTCTTCTGCCCATTTTTGGATTGGGTTGTTTGTTTTATTGATGTTGAGCTGCATGAGTTGCTTATATGTTTTGGAGATTAATCCTTTGTCAGTTGCTTCATTGGCAAATATTTTCTCCCATTCTGAGTGTTATCTTTTCATCTTGTTTATGGTTTTCTTTGCTGTGCAAAAGCTTTTAAGTTTCATTAGGCCCAATTTGTTTATTTTTTTTTTTATTCCCATTTGTCTAGGAGGTGGGTCAAAAGGATCTTGCTGTGATTTATGTCATAGAGTGTTCTGCCTATGTTTTCCTCTAAGAGTTTGATGGTGTCTGGCCTTACATTTAGGTCTTTAATCCATTTGGAGTTTATTTTTATGTATGGTGTTAGGGAGTGTTCTAATTTCATTCTTTTACATGTAGCTGTCCAGTTTTCCCAGCACCAGTTATTGAAGAGACTGTGTTTTCTCCACTGTATACTCTTGCCTCCTTTATCAAAAATAAGGTGACCATATGTGCATGGGTTTATCTCTGGGCTTTCTGTCCTGTTCCATTGATCTATATTTCTGTTTTTGTGCCAGTACCATACTGTCTTGATTGCTGTAGCTTTGTAGTATAGTCTGAAGTCAGGGAGCCTGATTCCTCCAGTTCCGTTTTTCTTTCTCAAGAATGCTTTGGCTATTCAGGGTCTTTTGTGTTTCCATACAAATTGTGAAATTTTTTGTTCTAGTTCTGTGAAAAATGCCAGTGGTAGTTTGATAGGGATTGCATTGAATCTGTAGATTGCTTTGGGTAGTAGAGTCATTTTCACAATGTTGATTCTTCCAATCCAAGAACATGGTATATCTCTCCATCTATTTGTATCATCTTTAATTTTTTTCATCAGTGTCATAATTTTCTGCATACAGGTCTTTTGTCTCCTTAGGTAGGTTTATTCCAAGATATTTTATTCTTTTTGTTGCAATGGTACATGGAAGTGTTTTCTTAATTTCACTTTCAGATTTTTCATCATTAGTGTATAGGAATGCAAGAGATTTCTGTGCATTAATTTTGTATCCTGCTACTTTACCAAATTCATTGATTAGCTCTAGTAGTTTTCTGGTAGCATCTTTAGGATTCTCTATGTATAGTATCATGTCATCTGCAAACAATGACAGCTTTACTTCTTCTTTTCCAATTTGGATTCCTTTTATTACTTTTTCATCTCTGATTGCTGTGGCTAAAACTTCCAAAACTATGTTGAATAAGAGTGGTGAGAGTGGGCAACCTTGTCTTGTTCCTGATCTTAGAGGAAATGGTTTGTTTTTCAGCATTGAGGACGATGTTGGCTGTGGGTTTGTCATATATGGCCTTTATTATGTTGAGGAAAGTTCCCTCTATGCCTACTTTCTGGAGGGTTTTTATCATTAATGGGTGTTGAATTTTGTTGAAAGCTTTCTCTGCATCTATTGAGATGATCATATGGTTTTTCTCCTTCAATTTGTTAATATGGTGTATCATGTTGATTGATTTGCATATATTGAAGAATCCTTGCACTCCTGGGATAAACCCCACTTGATCATAGTGTATGATCCTTTTAATGTGTTGTTGGATTCTGTTTGCTAGTATTTTATTGAGGATTTTTGCATCTATGTTCATCAGTGATATTGGCCTGTAGTTTTCTTTTTTGTGACATCTTTGTCTGGTTTTGGTATCACCATGATGGTGGCCTCGTAGAATGAGTTTGGGAGTGTTCCTCCCTCTGCTATATTTTGGAAGAGTTTGAGAAGGATAGGTGTTAGCTCTTCTCTAAATGTTTGATAGAATTCTCCTGCGAAGCCATCTGGTCCTGGGCTTTTTTTTGTTGGAAGATTTTTTTTTTTTTTTTTTTTTTTTTTGCGGTACGCGGGCCTCTCACTGTTGTGGCCTCTCCCGTTGCGGAGCCCAGGCTCCGGACGCGCAGGCTCAGCGGCCATGGCTTACGGGCCCAGCTGCTCCACGGCATGTGGGACCTTCCCAGACCGGGGCACAAACCCGTGTCCCCTGCATCAGCAGGCGGACTCTCAACCACTGCGCCACCAGGGAAGCCCTGTTGGAAGATTTTTAATCACAGTTTCAATTTCAGTGCTTGTGATTGGTCTGTTCATACTTTCTATTTCTTCCTGGTTCAGTCTCGGAAGGTTGTGCATTTCTAAGAATTTGTCCATTTCTTCCAGGTTATCCATTTTATTGAAGGCCACATTCTTAAAATAAATTTAAGAGAAACAATTTAAGTGTCAAATAAAAAAATAAAGATAGCCATCCCCTCTCAAAAGGTGGCAAAAGTGATCACAATATAATCAGGAAATCCTCAGGCATATTGTTTTTTTCAAATTTAACACTCCATAGTGAACATATAAGTGGGGGAAATTATTTTCAAATGATAAATTTGTTGTTTGCAGAAAATATAGTATTCTGGAAGAACTAGACTTTTTTGTGCTTTAATGAGAGTGAAAAGATTATTTTCTAGAAGCTTTGGGTCACAAATTATCAAAGGAAGGAAAGGAATTCTTGGAAGGTCATGTTCAAGAATGCTTTCTCTATGTTAATTGAATGTATCAAAGCTGCCCTGGGTCATTGTGAAGTCAAAGCCTTATTTTAGATATGAGAACTGTGGCTCTCCTAAGTTTGGATACTATCAGAATTGTTTTGGTGTGCTGATAGCTGAGCCTTCTGGGCAGGAAATTTCTTACGTAGATGTGGTACTAGGACTAGGCTCTATGGAGAGCTACTCTATGTTTTATGTTCATCCTTTGGGTTTGGCATATCAAAAAATACCTGTAAAATAATAAGCAGGTGACTTTATTTCCTAATAATTGACATTGAACATATATAAATCCTGAAACATATTAATTTCAGGCCTTTTTCTCATAGCAATTGTACAAAATAAAACACCAATTTAAAAATAAAATTGCTTGACAAACCTTGGGGTGTGTCTTTGGTGAGTTGTAATTTATATAGGTGAATTTCCATATTTCTACTTACATTAAATACCATATTGTACAGACTTTCAAATACAGAGAAAAATGTCTTACTTGGACACAATAAAAATGAATAATAGGGGCCTTTTGCTTATATTTCACACCCATTTGAACAGTCATGTTTGTGCATTTAACACTTAATTTTCTGAAAATATTATACGTTATCTAGACAAAAAACTACAAAACCTTAGTATATCTTGAAGAGACTTGCAAATGAAATACTTCTATATTTTTTCTCCCTCTTTCTATGAATTTCTGTGGTTTATAAACATCAGTGACAATTCAAAACTTGAAGCACTGTGAAATAATTACTCCCTTTTGGTAGTAAGAAGTTTTTTGGCATAAAAATGCGTATTTAAAATATCTGATTAAACTATTATAACTATCCAAATCTTACCTATGTAAAGCTCTTAGAACTCACCTGCCACAGAGGAAGTGCCCCATCAGGGTTAGCTGTAATCACTCATTCTTCAAGAATTAGCTCTAAAGCCATGATGGATACCTTGATTGACCATACATCCCTGTTGTGTCATGGCCTTACTTTGGCCAGAATTGGGAATCAGCTTTTTTTAAAAAGCCAATTTGATAAGCAAACTCTATATTTCAATGTTTTAATTCAAACCATTTGTGTCCTTTTCTGTGAATTGCCTATTTCATGGCTCTTGTCTATTTCTTTATTGGTATATTAGTTGTTTTTTCATTTGAATCATTATTTATGTTAATGATTTAACACTTTATATGATATTTTATTGCAAGTATTTTCACCAATTTGTCCTTTGCCTCTTTTTAAAATAAATTTATTTATTTATTTTCATTTTTGGCTGTGTTGGGCCTTCAGTGCTGCGCATGGGCTTTCTCTAGTTGCGGCAAGTGGGGGCTACTCTTCATTGTGGTGTGTGGGCTTCTCATTGTGGTGGCTTCTCTTGTTGCGGAGCAGAAGCTCTAGGCATGTGGGCTTTAGTAGTTGTGGCACATGGGCTCAGTAGTTGTGGCTCGCGGGCTCTAGAGCGCAGGCTCAGTAGTTGTGGCGCATGGGCTTATTTGCTCTGAAGCATGTGGGATCTTCCCTGACCAGGGCTTGAACCCGTGTCCCCTGCATTGGCAGGCGGATTCTTAACCACTATGCCACCAGGGAAGTCCCCTCGTCCTTCGCTTTTTAATCGACTTGTGTGTGTGTTTAACAGAAGGAGTAAGTTGTATACTCTCAAATCTATCTCTTTTGTGTGTGATAACTTGGGGGCAGTTTCTAGGGGTAGAGGTTGCTGGCCAGTCCTTACTTTACTATTCCTTAAATAGCTGCCACAAAGGGCAGGACCAGTAAATGCAGATCTGAAATCTAGGGGAGGAGTCTAGGCTGGGAGTGTGTACCTGGATGTCACCTTTCTAGGGCATCATGGAAATATGGGTATAGATGAATTCTTCTGTCATAAGAATGGAGAGAGAGACAAGAAAAGGAAACTGTGTTGGAATGTCTGTACTTGGGGAGTGAGAAGAGGAAAGTGAGTTAGCAAAGCTGACCAGAAAGAGAAGATATTCAAAGAATCATGGAAGGCCAAGAAGGCAAGAGACATAAGGTGACGGTCAACTGGTTAAGTCAGATGGATTTGGCGAGAGAAGCCAATGAAGAAGTCACAATACAAGGAACAGAGGAGCAAACAGGAGGCAAACAGACCAGCCTCTGTTCTCGTCGGTCAACTGAGCACCATCTCCAAGAGCATAGGAACATATTAACACAAAACCCCAGATCATACTTGTATGTGCAAAATGATCTTAAATCCTGTGTACTTTACTTATGCCCTCCCTCATTTCCCCTACTGTAATGATTTTTTATAGTTCCATACCAACGAGCAAAGGAAAAATTTTATAGGGAATTCGCACTCAATTTTAATGCCCCCCTCCATGCCCAGGAATCATGTTAATGAGCTAATGCTTCATCCTACAACATTTTATTATAATCAGTAAAATTACTTAACCGGCTTCACTGCAATAGGGAACGGGGGAACTCTGGGAAGAGTGGGATCCCTTGGAGGTCAACAATGGACTGTAAACTAAGGAGCAGTCTCAGCCTTCAGAGTGGGGGCCTGACCTCGCCGGAGGATGGAAACGGGGCTGCCTGGCTCTCATCCCCACGTTTTGTTTCTTATCCCTGTGGCTTGTGTGCAGACAGTTGCTCTGGTAACATGCCTAGCATTGCCTGCATTTGTTTTTCCCTGTCAGGGAGCAGAAAGAAAAATCCGAGACGAAGAGAGGAAGCAGAACAGGAAGAAGGGGAAAGGCCAGGCCTCCCAAGCCCAGTGCAACAACTGTGAGTGTGGCTGCGAAGGGGTAGGCTTTGTCTGGACCAGGTCCACTGGGGAATGGGTGAAAAGAAGTGGGTTGCAGGTAAAATATGGACACGCAAGGGATGGCTTGCTTTTCCCTAGCAGTGGAGAAGGGGTGAACTGTCCCCGTTAAAAGTAAATAGAATCACATGATCACGAGTTCGAACTAGGAGGGATTTTCTAATGTCAAGGAGACCAACATCCTCCTTCTCCAGACAAGGAATCTAGGGCGCAGAGAGGGACAGGAGGACAAGAGGGGACCGGAGCTCCCCCTCAGAAGTGCTCATGCCAAATCCACACTCTTTCTGCTGGTTTGGTGATGGGAGGCTTTTAAAGTGTGTTCACATCTGTGGCGTTTGGGAAGCTTCATAGGAGACAGTCATGAACTTTAGCTAAGATTAGATCTTACAGGTGAGAGTTCTTAGTCATTCACAACCCTCTCACTTATGGGTTTTGTGATTGTGTCCAGCCTCTGATGGGAAGTTGGCGGCGATACCGTTACAGAAGAAGAGCGACATCACCTACTTCAAGACAATGCCTGATCTGCACTCCCAGCCCGTGCTCTTCATACCCGATGTTCACTTTGCAAACCTGCAGAGGACAGGACAGGTATGGCCTCCCTGCTAACATCCGCCTGCCATCCATTCACTGGGCTGGTAGAGCCTTAAGACAGCATCACTTCAGGCACTGTTGATCTTAAACATAAAACCCATGAATTCAACAAAAAGTCAGCTGTTCCCTACAGAAAATGGAATTTTATAGACAGGAATGTCTCAGGAGAGGAAACCAACTTACTAAGGGGAAGGTGAGAGTGAGCTGATAATCTCGAAGTGTTGACAAGGCAATGAAAGAGGAAGAAAGTAAGAAGGCTGATAACCTGTAAGAAAAGTTTTGTTTTGTTAGTTTTGTCATGTGGGATCCACCTGATGCGATGGAGCTCCATCTAATGGTGGGAAATTGAACTGCACACACAACTTTAGAAACTTGCCCAAGAGGAAAAATTCTTTGATTAAATAAAACTCTATCAACAATTTTTCCCTTAGTAAATTAACAGTTTCCATTGAATAGGTAAATAATTTCACACCAAGAGAAAAATGAGATTGTAGACAAGCCTTTTAAAAACAGTTCCTGTCTTCTAGGTATATCTATAAGTGAAATTATAGAAATAATATTATAATATAAAGATACAATAATTAACGCATTATGGTAGCTCCAGTTGATGAAATGTTATGCGGCCACTAAAATTATAATTATGAAAACTATGTAGCAACGTAGGAACTCATTATGAATGTTCAGAGGGGAAAAAAGTACAGTAGCCATTTGTATCTATACTGTGATTCCAAATATATACCTGAATTTGAACAAGACAAAATGTAATACTTGATGAGTAGGGCTATGAGATGGATGATTTTCTCTAATGTCTTTAGTATTATTTATTTTATGTTATGAATTAAAATTGTGTGAGATAATTACTTCCCCAGCATTAGCCAGAATTGTCTTTCACCAAACCAACTGGGTTTAGTGACTCTTGTATTGATTAGTTTTCTTTTAAACTCAGAGTCCTCTGAGGAAAGGTCTGTTGAGAAAGAGGTGCATAATGACACATTCCAGTTTTTCTTCCATTCTAAGTGTTCAGACACTCATTAGAATTGACCTTAGTCTAGGAGCAGAAATCATTATCAGCTTAACTTTCTCTTTCTGGAGAATATTTTGTGTATGAGACAAAGCAGTTGTACAACCAGGGTTTTTTTTTTTTTTAAAAAGTTGCTGTTTTTGACACAACATGGCAACAAAATACCCATAGTTTTTTCTTAGAGTGCATTCCACTAAAATTTAGCACTCCCATCTTGTCTTACTTGTTTGATAGGAAAAGGACACAAAGAAGAAAGAAAGAATATTATGATTTATTAAGCTATGAGAGCCAGCACCTATTTTTATTCTTATTTTTTAATTCCCAAGAACATGATGGTGATTTGTGTATTTACAGTCTTTGTAAATACATGGGAGTTTTTGAAGCTAGGTATCCACACCTTCCAGGAGAGAGGGGAAAATGGAGTTAAATTGCTCTTATTATTTACTGTTGTGATTCTGGCTTCAGCCCGGTGTCAAAACTGACAGCCTGACCTGTTCTCTTGGCAAGATTTCTCTGAAATACACAAAGCTGTAAATGAATCCTAAGAGGAAAAGTGACCAAATCTGACTGCTCGTGACTGTCAGTCCTCTGGCCTCACTTGCTCCCTCCGTGTCCTGAGCTGGGCTCCTAGCCTGTGGCTGAATCAGAAGGAAAGTGTAGCCTTTACCCTTGGTTGGTTGCAGCAATTTGCAAAGCTGCCCAATCAGCGTCCCCTGTGGCCTTGTGAAGTTAAGTCCTGCTGTCTGGGGCTGTTCTTGAGGAGCCTCAGGCTTCCCCTGTGGCCTTGGAGTCAGAGTTAAGGGGCTCAGTTAGGGAGCCTGCCTGGGCTCCAGGCAACAAAGGAACACACTCTTCTGTGCCCTGGAACAATGCGTGAATGTCCTGTGGTTGATCAACTTGCTTGGCCCAAGGAAAGGAGCACCTGCTGTGTAGCTGGCTGGAACTTTAACGGCTGCCTTTTCTTAGAAAAGCTGGGAGCCTTGGGAGATGGGTCCAGAGGCAAGAGGGAAGAGGGCAGTGCCGTGGCGTGAGAAGTGGGTGTGGGACGGGGCTCGGCTGACTTTGACGGGCAAAATGAGAGCTAGCTGTGGCAGATCAAAAGCTGGGCCAGTTTTACCATAAGGGAGCAGGGGCGGGTAGGGGAGGAAGGCCCGTGGTCCCCACTGCAGGCGTGAGCCTGGTAAAATGAGCCACGTGGCGGCCCTGCACAACTGCGGAGCAAGCAGCTGTTTAGCTTGCATGGTCGGTGAGCACTCCGAGCCACGCTGAAGGCACCTCAGCTATGGTCGCGTGGCCTGGGGAGCAGGCTTTTCACTATCAGCCCACATGTCCCCCGCTCCCTCATTATCTCACTGACTCACTTGTGGGTTGGTACATTCACCAGATGGTTATCAAAACCTCATATGAGGGCATGAACCCAATGTGCAGGCACTGTGGAGATTTTCAGTCTCCCTCTCCTCACACTGAAGTCCTGATACGCCCTGTGGCTTCTGTTGGGAATGCCTTTAAAAAGAAGTGACAAGGGGAGCTTGGGAGAAATTGTGGGAGGCAGGGGCATCATCCCACTGGATAACATGTACTTGGCGGGTATGAGCCTCCCTCAACACACCTGAACACAGGGAGGACATCATGCCTCCCTCACACCCTCAAGAACCGTTTCCCCACTTGTGGCTTGTAAACCCTCAACCCCCCAGATCATAGGCGTTCTTGATAAGCATGCAGGTTCCCAAGTTCCATTCCAGGCCTTTCAAATTGAAATCTCTGAAGGGGGACTCTGGGAATTTGCATTTATGAGAAGTTCTCCAGATAGTTTTTATGCACTCTAAAGTTTGAGAAACACTGTCTAAACATTAAATTCGTGCAATAAGCCCTACAGCCAACCAGGAAGAAACAGTGGGTCATTACGTGCAAGGAGGAGAAGTGACAGTGCAAGGAGGTGATAGGGACGGTGCAGCAGAGGCTGCTCAGGAGGCCAGGAGGACACTTAAGAGAAGGCTGCTTCCAGCTTTGGGTCACCAGTCACCTTTGCAGAGAGCTGTCCATTACCCTACCAGGGTGGTGCAGCAGGGTGGATGTGTTATGCCACGTTTAAAGAAACCAGCAAAAGATAAGCCAACATCAGGAACTTTTCCTCCAAATCCAGTTGTGTGTCCAGTGCTATGGCTCAGGCTCCCTTGCTTATGTGGGTCACTCTATATGCATCTAAATAGACAGTCCCATTACTAGCACATCCCAGTGCTCTGATGCCACACTGAAACTTGGGATCTGGGGAGGAAATGTGTTACCTTCATTGCTCTCTGCTTAAGAAGAAACAAAGTATACAATACAACCACAGACATTAAAAAGTGTAAGAGGAAAAAGTTCCCTGTGGAAATCCGAGCTAATGACTAGAATGACTCATTCCCAAAGAGTTCCAGGTAACCAGCTTTGTTATATAACTAAGTGTGGCTTTGGCAGCCTCCCAGGAACTGCCACGGGCCTTTGAGAAAGTTTCCACGGAGAGTGTCAGTCTAGACACAGCTGTTTCTCTCCCAGGTGGCTTCAGCAGGGACAGTGAAGAAATGGACTAGAACCAGAGGTGACTTTTGAAGTTAATGTGTGAATGTTGGATACTAACTTGAGTTTCATTCTTCACCCAAATGGAAATGGTCCTGCAGCACATAGTTAAAGCTCACAAAAGGCCCACAATTAATTGTCATAAATAATTGGATGAAGAGGACTTAACATACACAGCAGATCCCCTCTGGGTTTCCAGAGTTGCATAAAATAAGGATGCTTCATAATGTCTTTAAATCTGATTCTGCCTGCTGCCATGCTGACCACCGAAAGAAGTTTCTTTTCCTTCTGGCCAGAACACCTCCTAGAGCTAAATGACCTTTCCTGGCCTGAGGGTAGTTGACTCCTAGATTTTTGTGGCCTTGGGATGCCAGGGTAACCCAGGTCCCTTTGGGGAAAAAAACAGAGGCCCGGGGTTACTGCCGTGGGGACTTCTTGTTCCCCTCTTTTCTCCAAAGCACTCTATCTGGAGTCAGCTCTCCTGTGGACTGGATGGGGTTGGTTACTCACAGGCCCTGCTTCAAGGCCTTTGTAAACAATGATTTTTAGATCTTGCTAAAATATTTCCTTAATGTCAAAAGCAAGATTTGGCTTAGGGCTATAGGTAATCTGATTTCCAATTTTAGTTCATTAAAATCTAAGAATTAACCCTAGGGAGACTGAAGAGGTTAAATTTGTATTTCCTCAGACACACATGTGCAGCATCATTAAACAGATTTGTCTTTTGTCTTTTTTGAGACAGTGTAATGCCTTAGGAAAGTCTGTGCATCATGTAATATATTTCCATTTCTTGTGTCCAACCTACAGTAAGCCTGTTGTTTTGTTCCACAGGTGTATTACAACACGGACGATGAACGAGAAGGGTAAGGCACTCGGTCTTTTCACTCAAGCACCCAAAGTCAGATCATGTCAGTAGAAATGGGTTTCCAAGCACAGGGTAATGGGGCAGGGAGTGACAATGTCTGCTCAGCCTCCAGACTCAGAGCTAGGAAAGGCTTGACTCTGGGGATTGTCTGGAAGAAGGCTGGGGAATACCATTCTCCTTCCAGGTTTCTCTTTACCCCTTTCTCCTTCCTATGATCTGCCTTTGAAGAACTAGCTGTTTTTTTGAGGTGATACATCTCTTTGATTCCACCCTTTCACTGATAATCCAATTACTGAAATCTTTGGCCCCAATACAACATCAAGCTGAGCTTGAGGCAGGAGCCAAGGACACAGCCTGTCCTACTTTTAGTGCTACCTGGGGCCCCCCTACCACATGCCTCCTGAAGCCCTCACTCTGGGGAGTGAGCTGTGTGGGCCAGTGGTGAGACTCGTTTGGATGGGAGCTGGGCAGGCTGAGAACCTTGTCACTGTCCTTAGGACTGTAGGGACGAGAGGGTTTACATAGGGGCACTGAAGGCTCCCAGTGTCTTGCACATCAACTCTCTGCATAGTGCTTTTCTATTCATTAACTCATTGTATAGAATCCTAGAATTTTAGAGCCCAAAAGGAACCTTCAAGGTCATTTAGCTGACCCTGTCTTCTAGGCAATGTAGCACAATATACTGCATCCTTGAAAGGTGGTCAGCCAGCTTCTACTTGAATGTTCCCAGTGATGGGAATATTCTGAATATTCTCACTGTATGAGATAGCTCATGATACTGTTGGCCAGTTCCAGCTCCAGGAAGTTTGTCTGTTGAACCGATGTCTGTCTTCTTTTGACCCATTAGCTCTATTTCTGCTCTCTGGATAAGTCTCAACCTTTCCTCCTCATTCAAACATAGTTTTACCTCTCAACATCTTAATTCCCCCTCCAGGGGGTACCACCAGATTTGTTAATAGTCTCCTTAAACCTGGCTCTCAGAAATACATATGTTCTGAACCACATGAGTTGGAGATTATATTGGGATAATTTCTTCTTATGACCTGGATGCTGTCTTTCTCTTAAAGCAATCTAGAACTACGTTCATCTTTCATCTACATAACATTACTTATATACAACTAAAGTCTTGGTTTGTATTAATTACATGTGTATAACTAAACTCTCTAGATCACTGGTTTTTCAAACTATAGTCAAACCAGGGCTTCCCTATTCTTCCCTATGCAATGAACATATTTACTTGAAAACATTTCAAAGTGAAGTAAGTGGAGCAGATATTCTTGAGCTCATTTCCTAGAGCAGAGCTCAGG
This sequence comes from Hyperoodon ampullatus, assembly GCF_949752795.1. NCBI lineage: Eukaryota > Metazoa > Chordata > Mammalia > Artiodactyla > Ziphiidae > Hyperoodon > Hyperoodon ampullatus. The sequence goes on from NC_136930.1 coordinate 44,430,097, forward strand.
GAACTATAGCCTAAGGGCCAAGTCAAGGCCCAATACTTTTTGTACTGTCTGCAAACATTTTTAAATGCTTGAAAAAATCCCAAAGAAGAATAATATTGCATGACACTTGAAAGTTATGAGACTCAAGTGCCCATAAATGAAGCTTAATTGGAATACAGCTGCCTTAATGCCTTCGTGTCTTGTCTCTGGCTCTCTTGGTGCTACCACAGCAGAGCTGAGTACAGAGACGCAGCTGTAGTTGCAGCAGAGACCGTCCATCTAGCCTGGAAAGCCTAAATATTTACTTTACAGAAAAAGTGTGCCACCCTCTAAGGGACAGAGAATCTCAAAAGAGCCTAATAATTCCCTGGTTGGTTCGGAGCAGAACCTTGTCCAGGATTTGACCTCTAAATTCTGAGTTCCAAATTTTCTAAATACATAATTCGATTGTTCTTTTTGTCTTGGTACAGAGGTAATATATTCCAGTGGGGGGAATGAACAGAAACGCTTAGCACGAGCAGTTGTAATCTGTTGTTCCCATAGTTTACAAAGGTCAGGGTGGCGTCATGGAAAGAATGTTGACCCTGAGCTGAGGAAGCCCGCGTTCTACTCCCGGCCGCCCCGCTCACCAGTGTGAAGCCTGGGGCCACCTCCCTGACCTCTGGGCTTCCGTGTCCTCCATCGTAAAATGGGGATTTTGTATAAGACGATCTGTAAGATCTCTTGTGAGAGAACTGAGTGTTATGAATAAGAAAAGCCTGGGACCTAAATGCTCCTGCACGTGCAGGCTGCGCTTGTGAATCTGCCTCAGCCTGTCCCGCCTTGCACGTCGGCAACATTTAGGTGGCTAATTGACCTACTTTTACCTCTTTGGGCCTGGCCTCTCTGTAACAATTCCCCTCTTTTATTGCAGAATCATAAGGCCTGAGGCCCAAGGCTCTTACTTTTAACCATCTTCTAATTAGAGTTCGATTGCGCAATATGGGCGGCCTTGGAGCCCAGTGTTAACACATAGTAGGTACTTGGCTCGTTACATGTAAAAGTGGTAATCAGCATTCACTGGATACCTTGGCTAGGCACTGTCCTAAGTGCTTTATATGGATTATTTTATTGGATTCTTCCAAAATTCCCATAGGGAAGATGCTATACTTACTTCCACTTTATAATGAGGAAACTGAAACTTCAAAAGATCAGGAAACTTCTAAGCCACACAGCTGGTGGTGCTAGAGGCAGGATTTGAACCTGGGTCTAGCTGCACTCCCATCGCCTGCCTTTAGCCATCACGCCCCATCACCTAACCCTCGTAATTCTTGATCTGTGGCTGCCAAGGAATCATCCAGAGACAGGCCCTCATTGTGATGGCTCTCTGGCCTTGACAAAGGCACACTGTTTGGATTTTCGGACCCAGGTTGTGACAAGCCTAGGAGAGTGTACCTGGCAGAGGGGGTCAGTTCACCGAGCCCTGGGGAGAACCACCTTCATGGGCATTCGCTTAGCCTTCAACAGATCAGAACTGTCTGGCCAGTTCTTCTCTCTCCCTGCCAGGCATAAATCAGTTAGTATTAAAGCATCTAACTGAGTGTTGGAGAGCGTCATTCAGGCAGCCACCAGCTGGAGGACACAGCCTGCCCAGGTGCACCAGGGCCCTCTCCCAACTACTCCAAAGCCAGAGTGGTGGCCAGACACGGACTTGTTCACGAGGAGGAGAGCTTTTTGGCCTGAAGTGCCAGCAAACCTGAGCGCAATTAAAGAGAGAAACTAGAGAAAATTTAGATGAGGTGGGCTGGGGAGCCATCGTCAGCTAAGTACCTAAACTAAACAAAAAGAGGAACACCTATTTGCTCCTGCCTCCCTGTCTAGTGATAAGTATTTGGGGTGACTTCTGGTGCTGAATTCGGGGATCACAGACCCCATGCAGGCTTGTTTCCTAGGCAGGGGCTACAACAGATACAGAGGCTTTTGGACACCATCTCTGAGCAGCAGGTCTCTCGCTGCATATCGGAATCAAGCTGGGGAGTTAAAAAAAATACTCACATACAGGGACCGTCTCCAGGGATTTTGACTTAATTGGCAGATGGGTGCAGCTCAGGCATGGAGACCTTTTTAAAGTCCCCAGGTGATTCTAATGCACGGCAATGTTTGAGAACCACTGCTCTAGAGCCAGTCAGCCATGATTTGTGTCTTGCATTGATCTTACAAGCTGTGTAACTTAAGATAACAACCTTTTGGGGCCTCAGTTCCCTCATCTAAAAATAGCAAATATTGGGCTTCCCTGGTGGCACAGTGGTTGAGAGTCCGCCTGCCGATGCAGGGGATGCGGGTTCGTGCCCCGGTCTGGGAAGATCCCATATGCCGCAGAACGGCTGGGCCCGTGAGCCATGGCTGCTGAGCCTGCGTGTCCGGAGCCTGTGCTTCGCAACGGGAGAGGCCACAACAGTGAGAGGCCCGCGTACAGCACAAAAAAAAAAATAAATAAATTAAAAAAATAAAAATAAATAAAAATAGCAAATATTAATACCTACCTGCTAGAATTATTAGAAGCATTAATACGTAAAATGCATGGAAGATGCTTTCAAAAAAACAGAGCTATTATTATTGCCAAGGTTCCTTTTCAGGCCCTAAATAAATGATACTTCATTGAGAAATGGAAGAGAGGAAGATGAAGAAAAACGGAAAGAAAAACCGGACAAAAAGAATTTTCTATAGAGCTGAGCCCTTAACCGGGGATTCATGAATGGCTCTTATGGGGAAGAGGGAAGGGTCTTACGCTCCCTGAAATAGTATTTAAATTGATATGCAAATATTATGCACGATGAGAAATTCTATTTCCATTATTTCTGGGGACCTGGTATCCATCTCCATGACCTCTAGTTCCTGGAAAACCATTCTTGCCTTAATCCTCTGTCCACACTGGTCCCCACAGAGGTGTCCCCCGTTCCAGTCTATAGTGAGGTCCCCTCAAGTCTAGCAGCTCTGTGGCTTTTGCACTGCATTTGGGGCACAGGGATTCTTGGCACATTTGGGCATCCTCATGTCTGTTTTTAATCAAACCTTTTATTTCAAGATAATTATTGGTTCACATGCACTTGTAAGAAGCCCACCCCCTTTTCTTTCTTTTTTTTTTTTTTTTTGGCCACACTGCTCAGCATGTGGGATCTTAGTTCCCTTACTAGGGATTGAACCCAGGCCCACAGCAGTGAAAGCACTGTTTTAACCACTAGGCCACTGGGGAATTTCCAGGCCCACCCCCTTTTCAATTGATGTATTTTTATTTTTACTGTTAGATATTGCAGTTAAAAAATCCACCCAGTAATACTCAAATCTGCATCAGATATACAGGGAAGATTTTTAGAAAATATTTAAGGAAATGAAAATCATGTTTACCATCCCTCAGAGTAGCAGATTTTTATCAGTTTCTTACATTAGTACCAGTTATTCTTGCTTGTATACTAGTTAGCCATTTTGCAAATTAGAAGATATGAACTAAAGACTCTTAGAACTAAGCTTTGCCTCCTTTTATAAATTTAACCTACATTTGCCCTCTCTGTTGCTGTTCATTCCTTCCTTTATTTCTCTTTGGGATCCTTTTCCTATTTTTTTTTTTTTAATTGAAGTATAGTTGATTTACAATGTGTGTTAGTTCCTGGTGTATAGCAGAGTGATTGTTATACATGGGATCCTTTTCCTATTGCCAGAAGAATTCTGTTTAATAATTCTTTTGTTGTGGAACTTTTGGCAAAGAATTCTTTCATATTTGTTTATTTGTAAATGTTTTTATTTTGTAATCATTTTTCTAGGGTATTTCTGTTAGGTATCAAATTCCAGGTTGGCAGTTACTTTCTTTCAGTTTTGGTTTCCATCATTTTTTGTTGAGAAGTCAGCTGTCTTATTGTTGTTATTTAAAATGTAATCTTTTCTTTCTTCCCTTCCTTCCTTCCTTCCATCCTTCCTTCCTCCCTCCCTTTCTTTTTTCTTTCATTTGGGAAAGACTGCTTTAAAATTTTTCTCTTTCTCTCAGGTTTTCAAATTTTTTATGATGTTTCTACCTGTGGGTTTTCTTTGTACTTTCTTTTTCCCCCTGCTTGGTATTTTATACCACTCATTGAATCTGTGGGTTGATGTCTTTCATCAGTTTTGGAACATTCTTGGCTGTTATCTCTTCAAATAGTGCTCTTCCCTGTTCTCTCCCCAGTCCTTTGAGACTCTAAATGTGTATTAGAGTTTTTTATTCTCTCCCTATGTTTTTTATGTTCTTTTCTAAACTGTCCATCTTCTTTACTCACCATGCTCCAGCCTGGATATTTTCTACTGACCTAACTCTCAAATCCTCTCTTCTGCTAGGTCCAATATACTAAACCCATCTATTGAGTTATTAATTTCAATTATTGCACTTTTTAGTTCTAGGACTTATACTTAATTGTTTTATTTTTATAAACTTCAATTCTAAATGTCTTGTCATTTATTTTCATGAACATAATAATAACTGTGCTATAAGTATGTTATCTGGGTCTGTTTCTATTGTATGTTTTTCCCTTGGTCCTGTTTAATATTTGATAATCATTGAACAATGATTATCAAATGATGAACAATATACATAAAAATTATGTATATACATAAAAATACATTTTTTGTATTTTTTATGTATAACAATATACATAAAAATTATGGAGGCTCTGGATGACCGTATTTTTCCTTATGAAGGTTTTCCCTATCCTATGGTATGTAGCCCTAGTTAACAGATCACCATAACTGAGTCAGGGACAGAACTGACCCAAAGCTGGGTTGCAGTTTATTTTAACCTCAGATGACCTCTAATTCATCCTAACTCCTAGATTGTACCTTTGAGGGACTTTCTATGGGTCTTTTTCCTTCATGGAGCTTGAAGTTCAATTTTTGTCTCCTTAGCATGGGGAGACTACCCAAGCCTCCTCTATGAGTTTCAAGGGCTTTCTGCTTAACTTCTTACTCTTTTATCCTGTGCAGCTTAAAAACTTGGTAAATACCTGGGAAGGAATACTGCAGTGTCTGGCTTACTTCTCTGTGCTTCTCTACTCTCTAGAAGTTTTCCTATTAGTCCTGAATACCTTTGCAGCCCTAAACACCAATTTCTGTTTCTCTAACACCATAAGATTGCCAAAAGCTGTGCAGACTTCTTTGCCCTTAAGTAGGTGCCTCTGCTGAGATCACCATCCTCTACTCCCAGCTGAGAAATGGCAAATGCTTCGAGAGGAAAGTGGCCCACTGACTATCAGCTCACCTCTCGCATTTTTCTCCTCTGAGATCTCAGCTCTCAGGTTCTGGCTGACTCAACAGTAGTGTCCAATACCTTCAATAAGATAAAATAAATAAATAAATATATATATATATATATGTATTTACAGTTACTTACATTGTTCTTGGCTGGAACATTGCTTGGTTTGCCACAAGATACAACATGTTAGCCAGAAACAGAAATATCTGTATTTCCTCTTAAAATGATCCTTCTGGGGCCTACTGACCTAGTTATTTACTACTTTCAATTGTAAGCTCTTAACTACCATAATTGTTACTAAACATATGTGGGGTTTGTTTGTTGATTTTGGTTTGTGTTTACTGAGTGTGTCAGATGAATTCTATCAAGACCCTGAACTAGCATTGATTAAAGTCATTTGGAGATGATAGGTTCTTCCCCAGAGTGATTTATTGTTGAAAATAAACTAATTGAGATTCTACTCCATAATGTGAAAGACTTTGTGAGGACTTGAACATATGAGCACCTCCTCTTTTCTGAGGCTGACAAAGGGTAGGGACGTTCATTTATTTAGGGCAGACGTGGTCATCAGCCTACACAGGCTGTAAGCAGAGTTGTGAACTAGACAAACTATGTCTCCATGGTGCCTGCACCTCCTTTCTGTGCTTTATTTTGGTACCTCCTCACCTAGGTACTGATGCCTAGTGTGGTTCAGCCTGACAGGTAGGGCTCAACATTGCCAAGTATGTCCAGAGACAGGCTTCAGATCCAAACACCTTCCCAGTTTTTCTTCTGATGAAACTTAGCCATCCTTTGTTTACACCTCAGGGACTTGCTTTCCCTGAGACTGACCCCACAAAGCAACAATTTCATATGTTGCTGGACCTGGAGTTCCTCCACGTTAACACGTTGTGCCTACGGGACAGAGATTGATGTCAGAGAAAGCACCTTTTCCTTGTTCTTGTCCTTTTGTGGTACAAGCCAGTGTAATTGAACAGGACATTAGGAGACCTGAAATCCTTACTCTTTCTATCAATTGGGCAGTCATTTCTGCCCTTCTTTTCTCACCTTGCTTTGAAAAGAAATGAAACCATTGAATTCAGACCACACAAGCTTATTGACTCCTACTGGGTTTATAGATTTGAAAGTGTGAAAAAACATTTCTGAACTCCCAAGAGAAATGTGGTTTATCCAAGATGTTATTTTAATGGTGAAGTTTGTCATGCTCAGAATAGGGTGCTTTCAAAAGTCAACAGACCTGGAAAAATGTAAATAAATCTTTCTTGATGAGAGAAAGAAAATCCCTAGTTTAGGAACCCTAACACAGCATGAAAGAGTGTCTGGTGATGTTTCAGGCTATGTACCCATTATTAACCTACTGGTCATCGACAGCAACGTCAATAGATTTTTAATCTTCTGCTCCCAGGGTCGTGGTCAGTCCAGCTCCAAGACATGACAGAACAATATGACCCGCTTTTATGGTTTTAAAGAAAAGTGAGGGAAAGATAGAGGGAACAGTGCTCTAAAAACTTATTACCACCTTCAGCTGGGACTTGAGTTTGAGTTTTTCTTCTGGCTATTTCCATAATTTGACTTACTATGGAATAAAATAGAATGCTGACTCTGAATATCATTTCTCATACCCTCACTCATCATCATCTCAGATTTATGGAGTACTTTAACATGAGGTTGTTCCTCAGAGCTGGGTTCTCTCAACATCCTGTTTCACTTTTTTAGCTGCGTTGCTTGCATAAGACACATAACACCCTGAGCCTTAGTTTGGTCATCACCAAAATAGGGATAAGATTGGTCCTTGTCCTGCTGGCTCACAGTGTGTTCATGAGACTTAATTGACCAAGGAGATGTAAAGCACTTTGATGAAAAGCATGGTCTTATTAAGGGCTAATAAACATAATTTTGGACCACCTAGAGTAGAAGATGGTAATTTAAAGCCTTGTTGGTTTAATACTTTAAACTATTAGAATTAATAGAAGTACTTTTTGGACTGTCCACAGTTTTATACCATGTGTTCTTTCTACCACTGGACCCCACCATTAGCTCCACTTGAGAATTGATAAAAAGAACTTCTTAATGACAATGATGCTAATAGGGACTTGGCTTTGGAGCAGGGTTTTTTTGGTTGGTTTTTTTTTTTTTTTGCGGTACGCAGGCCTCTCACTGTTGTGGCCTCTCCCATTGCGGAGCACAGGCTCCGGATGCGCAGGCTCAGCGGCCATGGCTCACGGACCCAGCCGCTCCACGGCATGTGGGATCCTCCCAGACCGGGGCACGAACCCGCATCCCCTGCATCGGCAGGCGGACTCTCAACCACTGCACCACCAGGGAAGCCCCAGAGCAGGGTTTTATATTATTTTGGAAGCTTGGGATTGATATAATGTCAGTCTCTGATGCAGGAAGCTTTTCCAACTTTAGCCCTTAAATTGGGCCAAAGTGGTAGTTTGGACTGTTTGCTACCTGATAGTAAATGGAAACTCTGAGCTCTTTCAAATTGTCTGCGTTATGTACTCTTCCCCGTATCTCTCTTCCTCAAATCTCTCCAACTTTAATTATCATGATCATCATGACCATCATCATCTCTAACTAACACTTCTATAGTACGTACAATGTATCAGGCAACTTTGTGAGTTTGAATTTACATTATGTTGAATTCATTTAATCCTCTCAACAGCCTCCTTTTAAAGAGGCTGTTGGCTCAGGGCAGTTGAAGAATTTGTCCATGTTTCCGTAGCTAGTAGATTGCAAAGCAGGGGTTTATCTTTAAATTTTTAAATTGAAATATAGTTGGTTTACTGTGTTGTGTTAGTTTCAAGTGTACAGCAAAGTGATTCAGTTATACATATAATTTTTCAGATTCTTTTCCATTATAGGTTATGGGTTATTACAGTGGGTTGTTACAATAAGATATTGAGTATAGTTCTTTGTGCTATACAGTAGGTTCTTTTTGGTTATCTATATTATATAGAGTAGTGCGTATATTTTAATCCCAAACTCCTAATTTATCCCTCCCGCCCTTTCCCCTTTGGTAACCATAAGTTTGTTTTCTATGTCTGTGAGTCTGCAAAGCAGGGGTTTAAACCAAGGTAGTCTGGACCCAGATCTCATGTCTTAACAATTCTGCTGAACTGCCTATCTGGCATTGCTTCATGTGCCTGGTTCCAGGAATCCCCAGAGAGATTAAAGTTTTCTAAAAACCTATACCTGCTCTCTTGAGGGCTTAAAAGACTGTAAGACTCCATGCAGAGGCATTTTCTCAGTGTTTTAGTCAGCTTGGGTTGCTATAACAAAATACCATAAACTGGGTGGCTTAAATAACATAAATGTATTTTTCCAAGTTCTGGAGGCTGGAAGTCTGAGATCAGGGTGCCAGTATGGTCGGTGTCTGGTGAGGACCCTTTTCTGGCCTGTAGATCACCATCCTCTTGCTGTGTCCTCACATGGCAGAAAGAGAGAGGGTGTCCCTTTCTTATAAAGACACTCCCATCATGGAGGCTCCACCCTCACGGCGTAATTACCTCTCAATGCCCGGACCTCTGAATACCATCCTCCTGGGGGTTAGGGTTTCAGCATATGAGTTTGAGTGGCCTCTCAGCGGCAATGACTTCTCTTCAGTGACAATCTGTTCTTCTAATTTCCTTCCTCTGGAACAGCCCTCCCTTCCCTAGAGTGCCCAGAAAGACAGAGACTTTGGGAGGAAATGCACCAGAACTGGCCAGCTGGGGACCCGTGGGCCCTCGGGAAGGGGAACCGAAACCCTCTCCCATGAGGAAGGAGGGGCCGGGTCTAGGGCACCTCAGCCACCGCAGTCTCCTCCGCTCCCAGCTGATGGAGTTGTGGAACAGCAGGAACCGAGGGCAACCTCATAACTTAGAACCAGCGAGGCAGGCCCGTGCCATTTCCAGAGGTCACGCTGTGCCCTCGGGGCTGGCGAGAAAGTGCAGGACACCCAGGCCCTAGCTAGGTGGGACGGGCTGTGTAACTTGCAGACCACACAAACACAGGGCTCAGGCCCACATCCCCAGCCCTGGTCTTCCGAGCAGGAAGGGAGGTTAGGTGCAGAACGGAATGGGTAAAACCCAGAGCTCTCACCTCGGTGGATCCATGTTCAGCAGCAAGGAGGATGTCTCAGGGCCATGCATGAAAGATACTGGCGTGTGTGTTCTGCCCCACATGCAGACTTGGGACCTGTGAGGGGGAGGCGGGAGGTTGGTGCGTGGATCCAGTTGTGATAAGGGATGGCGTAAACAAAGGGAAAAGATAGGGACTGGCACATCCATACACCTTTTTGTTGGCACCCCGGGTGTCTTCCTTAATTGACACTTTCTCCTCATCTTTTCTAGCAGCAGTGTCCTTGTGAAACGGATGTTCAGGCCCATGGAAGAGGAGTTTGGTCCAGCACCTTCTAAGCAGATGAAGGAAGAAGGGATGAAGCGAGGTACCGTTCCCGCTGAGGCCCTCCCCTGGTGTTGCTCCAATTAGGAATGGTGGCGGGGACATTTCACTGAGAAGAGCCCCCGGCCCGGCCCATGTCCCTGTGGATACGTGCTAGCCTGGGGATGCTTTTATTGACATAGGAAGTCCACAGTCTCCTCCTTTGCTTTAAACCTTATCTTTTTAAACACCCTAAGCAAACATTTATTCTTCCTGGGCACTGATTCTTTCCTTTACCTTGAGGGAAATGTAGTGAATATACTGACTCATCCAGCAGTGAGATATAAGGTTAAAAGAAACTCGTGCTGTGTTTGACAATAGCCTCTCATAAGCACCAGCAGCTGAGAATCCTTCAATAGATGCAAACGATTAATCACGGTACAAGTAAGGGAACCTGTTTTCTGTGACATCACAAATTACTCATTTTCTCTCAGTCAGGGATCTTATTCCACTTCACCAAGAGAATAAGAAACAAAGCACAGGCCTGTCAGTGTCTTGCTCAGCATCTGGATGCTGTGCTGACTCACTGTCCCTCCTGGGAGTAAGGGGAAAGGGGAGGTGGTGGCTTTCCTCCCCACATCCTGCTGTAGCCAACACCAAGAGCTTCCAGAGACCTTCTGCTTACAGCACTGGACGTTTAATGAGTCAGGTTACCGTACGTCCACCATCTGCACAGGCTTGAGGTTTTTGTTACTGAGGATTTTCTTTTTTCCTGTTTGTTGAAATGGGATTTGCATAATGGTCAAGAGCATCCCCTGTGTAGCCTCCCTCAGCCACATCGAGTCATGTGACCTTGGGAAGGTCCTCTGCACCTTGGAGTCCTCACTTGTAAAATGGGGTGACAACAGTACCCACCTCACAGAGGGAGGCTTCATGAGTTAATGTGTGTAAAACACTAAACTCAAGTGCCCAGTACATAGTAAGCACTCCATCTTCACTAATATAATTATTAGTTTTATTTTTAGGCCTGGATCTAGTTAAGGAATATTATCATAATTGTGAATGAGTAATGAACATTTCAGAATTCAAAGAGTGTAAATATCTGAGTAGTGTTAATTACAGTAGTAATATTTAAACCTATAAAGGGTTTTCCGACTTCACAGGCTCACCATCAAATATTCGAGTGCATTTTGAGCTCCATTCCTGCATGCCTTTTATATCTCATCCTTTAGAATGAGGGCAATGTTATACGGAAATCAAGGATCACACAGGCCAAAGTAATAGTAGCTTACATCCATATTTAGTACATGCTGGCTGGTCCAAAGCTTGTGTTTTTCAGATATTTTGAGGTTGTGAAGTCTGCACAAAAATTGCCATCAGGAATTGCTGTGACAAAATGCAAAGTTACGGCCTTTGAAACATCTCAGTCATAGGGACACATGAGGGCACTGCAACCTTCCAGCAATAGAGAACTCGTTCTCCCAGGAGTGGCTTTTCTTTGGACAAGGACAGTGGAGTTACTGAGCCCCTCGCCTGGAGCTCCTATGCTGAGCTGGGCTTTGAGGGGCACAAGGAGTCAGGGTCACTGACAGTGCCCGTTGTTTGTTAAAAGTTCTCCAGGACAGAGAATGGCTGTAATTATCACCAATGCCGTTATTTGTTTTGCCTTTGTAGCCACTTCTCAGGGTGGCTCTCTCAAAGTCACGGGAGTCGGTTGCCTTTGTCTGTACAAGCTCTGGGATGTCTGATAATGGTTACTGCTATCCTTAACAGAGTGATTGTTATCCACAGATACACAGTTAATGAGAGCTGCCTCTCTGGGCAGGCCCTGGGGGTGAGCTGTAAGCCCAGCATGCAGGTGTGGCTATCAACAAGCCCAGCAGGAGATGGTGGCACTGCAGCCCATCAACCCGCTGCCATGCCCCCTTTAACCCATTCCAGGGACTCCTGCAGCAGGAGGAGCAGCCACACTATTTCAAAGACAATGGTTTTGCAAGAAGAGGCCTGTAAATCCAATGGAAGCGGCACTCATTTAAATACTGGGCTGGCCAAAAAGTTCGTTCGGGTGGTTCGCACTTTTTGGCTAACCCAATAGAACATAGTTTGAGGGTTCCTTAGGGTCAGCCTGCTGGAAATTACATTTTTCTGTTGGGGGTTACAAGAAGAAGTTACAGAATGTTCATCTGTAACAGCCACTGGTGGGAAGCAGTCTCCTGGGGCAGCTGCGTGGGCTCCACAGTCACGGCTTCCCACCCCTTCTCTTTCAGTGCTTTTGTACGTGAGGAAGGAGACGGACGATGTGTTTGACGCCTTGATGTTGAAATCCCCCACCGTGAGAGGCCTGATGGAAGCGGTAAGCAATGAACCCCCTTCAGCCTCCGAGAAACCGGCGGCATGTAGCCTCCTGAGCTGAAACCCATTTATTAAGATGCAGCCTTCGAGATGGCCCTGGAATGAGCTTTCTCAAGGAAAAAGAAAAAGCAGAGATTTATGGGGATACTGATTTCCACCCTGTCTGGCTTATTATTAGCATCTTAAGGAGAAGGAAACTTTGAAAAACTGCCAATTCCCTGTCAGTTTAAGGCTAATCAGAGTAAGATGCCATAGAGAAAGTTTAAACTGTGAGTTTCCATTTGTCTCTTTGCATGAAACCAAATTAGATACGTTTAACTTTCCAAACCTATACAGAACAAAAACGATTAGGAAGTGTCTTGCCAGCTGCGATAGTGTAATCCAAAATAAAATATGACCTCTTTTGGTTAAGGAAAAAATATAAATTGCAGAGTTATAAAATGATTTAAGTAAGATTCTGAAATCTCTCCCTCCCTTCTCATCCCCTGTTTAGTCTAGCATTACCCAACCTGGGCTCAGGAAGTTATTTTATGTTTTATCCATGTATTATCCATCTGAATGTGACTCTACATTGAATATGATATCTGACTCCCCTGTACAACCATATTGTAGAAGATCCAGGGTTTTTGTGGTGATGAAGACAACAGGACTGCCAAGGGACAGTCTAGAATTTTTGTTGGTCTGGAAAACTGCTACATTGAAACAGCATATTGGGCTATGGAGTAATATGTGAAAATGTGTAGGACAGTGACTCTAAGTGGAATCATACACTATGTTGTCTCTTGTGGATGATTTCTTTCACTTTGCATAATGTTTCTGAGGTTCATCTATGTTGTGGTATAAATCAGTACTTCATTCTTTTCTATGGCTGAATAATATTCCAGTGTATGGATATACCACATTTCGTTTTTCCATTCACCAGTTGATGGACATTTGGATTTTCCCCCCCACCTTTTGGCTATTGTGAATAGTGCTGCAAAGAACATCCAGGTACAGGTGTTTGTTTGAATACGTGTTTTCAATTCTTTGGGGTGTATACTGAGGAGTGGAATTGCTAGCCAGACATGTAAGGTCACATTGTATAATCATACAATTTATAGGAAATATCAAGAACAGGCAAATCCATTGAGACAGAAAGCAGATTAGTTGTTGCCAGGAGTTGGGTGAAAGGTGAATGAGAAACGTCTACTTAGTTTCCTTTTGGGGTGATGAATTGTTCTGGAACTACATAGTCCTGACGTTTGCAGAACATTGTGAATGTACTAAATGCTACTGAATTGTACACTTTAAATGGTTTAAGTGGGGGAATTTATATGATATGTAAAAAAATTATTTATTTGTTCACCTGAAATTTTTTTTAAAAAGCACAAGAATGTTACCAGTGTGGTTGGCATCGTTAGGCAATTCAGAGCAGGGCATGGAGGACCACCCTCTAAGAAACACTTGGCTGGAGGGTTTGGTAATCTCTTCTGTTCTCAGGATTTGTCATTGGCATGGAGTTTGTTGTCACTGAATCTGACCCCCCCATAAGGGGAAAACAAAACCAGAAATGAATACAACAAAAAGTATCAGTCTATCTCTCTTCAAATGAACTAGGATTTTTTTAAATGACCCTAAAATGACTGGAAGATTGATTTATGAGCTACAGAAGCCCTTTGAACAAATTTCATACCTTTAATCTGGCCTTTAAGATCATATTACTGAAACTGACTTACCTAGGATGGTGGTGAAGCTGAAAATTACTTTAGCAGCTGTTTTGAATGCATATTCCCAGTCATCAACCCCAGATTCCCGTTCTGCTGAAGTGGAGGTTGGGGAGGGCGGTGGAGCAGCAGGAATCTGGTTTTTGGGGTTTTTGTGTGTGTGGTATGCGGGCCTCTCACTGTAGTGGCCTCTCCCATTGCGGAGCACAGGCTCCGGACGCGCAGGCTCAGCGGCCATGGCTCACGGGCCCAGGCTCTCCGCGGCATGTGGGATCTTCCCGGACTGGGGCACGAACCCATGTCCCCTGCATTGGCAGGCGGACTCTCAACCACTGCGCCACCAGGGAAGCCCAGGAATCTGTAGTTTTAACAGTTCTTCAGGGTATTCTGAGATCAGCCAGGTGTGAGAACCACTAACCTAAACCAATTCTGAACTGATTCATTACGCCTTTTTCCTTAGTGTCTTCCTTTCCTGTTTGTGACATCTGGCTAGTTCTACAAGTGTTCTGTAGCTGTGGTCTCGCTGGATCACAGTGGGGTTAAATATCACCTTCACTTCCACCCAAACAATCCCTGAGTTAACTCTGCTTTTTTGTTTCTCTCTTCTCCAATAGAATGTAAAGTTCATAAGAACAGGGGCTTTGTCTCTGCTGTTTTCTGTGTATCCCCAGGTGTTTGAGCATATATATTTGTTGACTGAATTGAGCATCCACTGTGTATGTACCACCATGCCAAGTGCTATGGGTGGCATGTATTTCACATGCATTGCTTCACTTGAGCTTCACTATATCTCTGTGAACTTGGCAGGTCAGATGTCATCACCGTCATTTACAGATGTGGGGTTTCCTGAGCTCCACAGAGTGGCAGAGCCAGCTTAAGCCCTTGAGCAACTTAAGTCCACTTAGGGAAACGTCCACACATGAAAAGTTATTACAAGAAGAATAACCATTCCAAGTCACAGCTCACAACAACTAAAGGAAAGAAGCTTAGGCAATAGTAAGCCATCAGGCAAGCAGTAGCGTGTATGATGGTTGATCCCACACAGTCCGGGTTCAGATCCTAGCTCTGACACTTCAGAGTAGTGTGGCCCTGGGCAGGTTACTCAACCTCTCTGTACCCCAGGTTCATCGTTTCTGAAATGAGAGTAATAATAATGTGGGATATTATTATGAAGATAGATACTGATAAAATGAGATGTAGGGTTGTTTCGAGGATTAAATGAGTTTCTATACAAGGTGTTTAAAGTAGCACATAGAAACACTGTATAGGGAGTTCCCTGATGGTGCAGTGGTTGAGAATTTGCCTGCCAATGCAGGGGACACAGGTTTGATCCCTGGTCCGGGAAGATCCCACATGCCACGGAGCAACTAAGCCTGTGCGCCACAACTGCTGAGCCCACGTGCTCTAGGGCCCATGTGCCACAACTACTGAGCCCGTGTGTTGCAACTACTGAAGCCCACACGCCTAGAGCCCGTGCTCCACAACAAGAGAGGCCACCGCAATGAGAAGCCTGCGCACTGCAACAAAGAGTAGCCCCTGCTCGCCGCAACTAGAGAAAGCCCGCGCACAGCAACGAAGACCCAATGCAGCCAGAAAAATAAATAAAATTTTAAATACAGAAACACTGTATAAATGAATATATATATGTAGTAGATGGCTGTAAGTGCTATGGGGTGGAGAGGCAGATTGAGATTCCCTCAAGCCAAAGGGGCTAGAGAAGGGTGTTCTCCCCTGGTGAAGCTGGCTGGGTGCACAGGAAAAAGGTGGCTCATGGCCCCGGTAGCACCCCCTTCTATGCAGCTGAGTCATTCATGCATGGAGGTGCAGGCCTGTCCTCCCCAATTCTATTGACAGGTCAAATGTAGCCACCTAGGAAGTATTTATAAGCAAGAGCCACCCCTTTTTCAAAAGTGCATCTTAGAGCCCACACTGAACAGTTTATAATTCCACATAAAAGTCATCGGCCTCCAGAGCTGGCAGTTGTGTTGAATGCCTCTAGACCAGGCAGACAGAGTCCTACATTGGTGAAAACCAATGGAAATCTCTAGTTCTGCCTGTCACATATCTGAGGTTTCTGGGCAAAGAGAACTCTCCACAAAGTAAAAGTCTAAAAGTTCCAGATCATCAGATAGCCAGTAACACACTGATGAGATATGTCCAAGACCTAGGATCCTCTTGGGTGTCAACGAAGTCTTAGGGGTCCTTAAAAATATTGATCATGAGCTTTTAAAAATGATGGACATATACGAGCAGTTCAGACTACTTGAAAAACACAAAGAAAAAACCAAGCAGTCCTAATGCCCCCGCTCTGAGAACTATCACGAAGCGTGTGCTTGCCACGCACACGGAAGGGGAGTGTTGTGGTGACACCATCCAGCTCCTGGGCAGAAGGATTCCTTCCGTAATCTCCCGACAGATGGCCAGCTTCCTCCACATGCTATCCTGCACAGTCTCACTTCTTTCCAGGCTTCCGGATTTGGCAAAGCCCACTTCCTTGCCTGGCATGGAGGCAGAGGACGCCATGTTAGGGTGGCATTTTATCCAGCTGCCTCTGCCTTTGCCTTTGACAACTGCACAGAGGGCAGGACTTTGTCCTCCTGGAGACCGTTGCCCTCCGCAGCCTGATGCCCGTGTCAACTTTGCCAGTTGCTTCTTGGTACTGGATGGGGTCCATGAGCCCTGCTTCAAACAGGCCCAGCATATGCCCCTTTTCTCTATGAGCTTAGAATCTGAAACCAGACCGCCAGACTGTTACCTTTTAAATCCTGTCTCTGCCACTTCCTAGTTGAGGGACCCTGATTACTTAATGAGTGTTAAGCCTGAGTTTCCTTGCCCAAGAAACAGGTCTCATAAAAACACCTATTCTGTTGCAATGATGTGAGAATTGAGCGAGTTAACAGATGCAGAACTCCCTGTGCTGATATGCTAAACACTTAGTAAGCACTCAGTGAATGCTGGCTGCTGCCGCTACTCCCGGCAGATATGCAGGTTTATGCAAATTTCCTGACTCTTATCAACTGATCTGTGAGCTGAGGTATATGCGTTCATGCTTTGGCAAAAACTGGGAGTCAAACCCCTGAAAAGAGAAGATCCAAGAATCAGGTTCACCTCTCTTTCAGAAAAGGGGGACTAAGAGATATGAACTTGCTGATGTTGAGTCGAAAAAGGAACACACTTTATTTTTCCATTTCGTTTTAAAAAGAAGCTCCAAATGACACCAACCAAAGTTCAAAACCCAACGCTTGCAGGCCAAGCAACTCACAACGATAAATGTTTTGGTTTTTATTTATTTTACTTTGTAGTTTCCTCTTTCTCTTTAGTTTTGCAGTTGGATTAAGTCACTGTTTTTCATCTTTTCTTGAAAGTTATTCTTTACTTTCCCTCAATTGTTTCAGTCTCTTCTCCTTATTGCTCTGTGATTTGAAGATAAATTTCCAGCTGTCTTCCACACTACTACTCTCTAGCTCCCACCACCCTCGGGTGAGAAAAGACCTTTAGAGCCTTCATTTTTCCCCTCTCTTCCCCTCCTCCGCTCACTAGGATGAGTCCGCTGAAATGTTTACCCCACGCTGTTCCCACACACTCCAGGCTTCTTGTTGTTGCTGTTGTTTAGTACTTTCTCTCTAGGACACAATTAGATTTTTCCTTCCATTATGTTCTTTTTACTTCAAGAATCCTTATTTAACACTTATTTCACATTCCCAGTCCATTTAACTATATATAGGTAGTTATACATACCTATAACTCTGTATCTATATATGGACCATATATATCTATATATATACATTATGTATGGATATATAACTATAGATCTATAGTTATACAGAGAGTATATATAGTCTTCATGTGTGTGTTTGTGTGTGTGTATACGTATATATATATTTATGGTACAACACTGGATTGCTTGTTTTCTTCCCCCTTTGCTTTGCTGAAGTCTTTGTTCTGATGCATATTCAGTTTAGCTAGAGTTCTTTTGTGAGTATTTTCCTCAAATGGGATATTTGGGTGAAATGCATTTCTTACATGCCATTCTTTAACCTGTGAGGGAGAGCTTGTTGTACAGAATTCTTGGGGTAAAGTCCCTTCTTTCAGTAGTCTGTAGGGGTTATTCCAGTTTGGTTTCTAGTGCTGCAGATGAGAAGACTGAAGCCAGGTTCATTCTTTTCTTTTTTTGGTAACTTGTACTTTCTGTCTGGGAGGTTCCAGGATGTTTTATTTTCATTACCCTTGGAGATCTGGCACTTTTCAGAATGGCCAGATGCATGGGTCTTTTCTCATTGATCCTTCCAGGGATTCAGGATACCCCTCCTATCTAAAAACCTGGGTCTTTCCTCTATTATTTGTTTGTTTCCTCTTCTCCATTTGCTCCTTTTTCTGTCTGGAACTTTGGATAGTCACATCAGGTATGGCTGTCTCTATTCTTCAAACCTCTTTTTTCCCTTCATGATTTCCATCTATGCTATGTGTCTTTGCTCTGCACTTGAAATGATTTTTCTAATCGATCTTTCCTAACGCGATTGGTTTGCTGGATCGACCACCTGGCCTTCAATTCATTTATTGACCTTTACAGATTTTTTAGTTCAATAATCATATATTTAGATCAGAATTTACACTTGTGTGCTGTACAGCAGTCTTCATAAGTGCTCTTTTATGTTCTGTTCACACGGATGCCGTCCACATAAGTTCTGTCCCATTTTCTTTGCTGCCCACAGGCCGTGTTATTTTATGTGTTGGGCTCATTTGGGCTCCAGTATGGCTGTGAGGCAGTTCCATCAGTGACGGAGCAGTGATGTACGACAGGCAGGCCATTTGTTTCCCAGTCTACCTTTGCTGTCTCAGCCCTCGGCCCACCTGTTCTGCTCCTTTGGGGCTTGGGGGAGGGGGTGGGAGTTCTTCCTGGGCAGTGTAAGGGATGGATGGGTGGGAATCCGATTCTCTGGAGAATAAGCTCTTCCCAGGAGTCAAAGCTATCCCACCTTTGTCCCAGGGCTCTTTGGCTTCTTTTCCTAGCCCCTGCTTGACTGCCCAGTAGTCCAAGTCCCAAACCTCACCTGCGCTGTTTGTAAGCCCTGCCAGCCACTGGGCTCACGAGAGGTGGGTGGCTTGGATTTGGGAGAGAAAAAGCATTTTGGGTAGGCGTCTCCAGAATCCATCTCTAAACTATTATTATATCACTTTATATTTATAGTTTTATATTTATAAAACTGAATCATGGTCACTGTAAAAATAAATAGTACAGAATTGTACAATGTGAAAAGAAAAAGAATCTCCTTGTTTCTGTCCATTCTTCCAGGGTAGCCACTGTTAATAGATTGGTGGGTCTTTCAGATATTTTCTATTTACTTACATATATACTTTTTAAAAAATACAAGTGGGATCACACTATATACAGCGTTTTGCAATTTGTGTTTTTTCACTTAGTATGTTAAGGACATTTTTTTCATATAGGCATCCTGCATTTCTTTTAATGATTGCATGACGGCGTGGTTTTCAACTGTGCAAATATCAAAATGTGCTTAATGAATGTTTGTTATATACAGTTATCTGTGTTATGAACAGTGATGCTTTGAAGAGCTTTGCATACATCTGAGTGTATTTCTGTACACCAAATTACTAGATGTGGACTATATGGGTCAAAAGATATATGCCTTTTAAATTTCAATAGCTTCTATCAAATTTCCCTCCAGAAAGATTGAGCTTGTTGCTCTCCTATCTATGGGTTATCAGAGTTGCTGTTTCTTATTCTTTGGCTGGCACTGTACTATCAATTTTTCAGTTTTTGTTAATCTCATAGATTAAAGGTAGTATCCTGCTGTTGTTTTAATTTGAATTTTTAAATTAATAGTGAGGTGGTGCATTTTCTTATTTGCTTATTGTCCTATTGTATTTTTTCTGTGAATTACTTCTTTATGTTGTTGTCTTCCTTTTCCCATTGAATTGTTAGTCTTTTTCTTTCTTTTAATTGAAGCATGGTTGATTTACAATATTATGTTAGTGTCAGGTGTACAGCAAAGTGATTCAGTCATACATATATATTTTTCAGATTATCTTGCGTTATAGGTTATTATAAGGTGTTGAATATAGTTCCCTGTGCTATACAGTCGGGCCTATTATCTATGTTATATACAGTAGTGTGTATCTGTTGATCCCAAGCTCCTAATTTATCCCTCCGTCCCCTCTTTCCCCTTTGGTAACCGTAAGTTTGTTTTTCTATGTCTGCTTGAGTCTGTTTCTGTTTTGTAAATACATTCATTTGTATTAAAGAATATGGACCGATTCACGAACTTGCACGTTATCCATGTGCAGGGTCCATGCTCATCTTCTCTGTAGCGTTCCAATTTTAGTATATGTGCTGCCAAAGGGAGCATGTTAGTCCTTTTTTTTTAATTTGGAGGTGTTCTTTCTATCTTAAGAAAGTTAGTTCCATGTCTGTCATTTGTGTTGCAAAAATGTTTCCCAGTGTATTGTTTGTCCTCAGCTTTTTGGGTGGTTTTGCCTATACTGGTATTTTTCATTTTATGCTGCTTTATCAACATTTTGGCCTTTTTTCTGCAGGTTTCATAGCTTGCTTGGCATCTTCCTTACTTAAAGATGATATGTATACAAAGAATTGATTCATGGTTTCTTCTTGCATGGTTTCACCTTTTCCCTGTAAATCTTTGGTGATATTTATTTTGATGGACGTCGTGGAGAAGGGATCTGACTTAACTTGTTAATTTTTTCCTATATGGCTACCTATTTAATCCCACATCATGATTAGAGTCCATCTTTTTCTGACTGGCCTGAAATGACACCTTTATCATTGATTAAATTCTCCTGTGGGTGAATTTTTTGTTGACTGATTTATGGTTTGTCCAAAGGGAAAGCCTTGCAAGTGAGCCTTTTTGAGAGCCTGACTCATGAGTGAAGGCCACTGGCACCCAGAAACATTTCCAGGACAGTGAAGTTGGAATTTTCTCTCGTCTCTACTTGGCTCCCCTTCCACACTCACCTGCCTTTTTGTTATTGGTTGCAGATATCTGAGAAATATGGGCTGCCCGTGGAAAAGATAACAAAGCTTTACAAGAAAAGCAAAAAAGGGTAAGAAAGAAACGGAACTTAAATTGATTTCCCAATCAGATATGTCTATACAGTGCCTTAAAAAAAAACAAGACGGTGCCCGTCTTTCGTTAGTTCTGTTGTCTGCCTTTTATAAAAATTTGTCGTCCTTCCAAAGGCGTGCTGAGCAGCTTACATGGGCCACGCATTTTAAAGACCTTTAATGAGAGAGAGCGGGGGGGGGGTGAGAGTGCATTGTTATGACGTCAGCTGAGATGCCACCCTCCAATGACAGGATTAGTGGGTAGAAGAGAGGGGTCTGGAAGTGGTGAGAGTGGCCCTGGGGACAGTGGCAAGGTCGCCCTTCTGCAGAGAGCAGAGTTTATAGGGAATCAAGTGTTGCTCTTGGGGCTGGTTTCAGGGCAGCACAGTAGGAATACAAAGGATTCAGGGCATAGAGGATCCTTCTGAGGTCATTATTAACATAATGATCGAAATGATTACTGGACCTGCTTGTTCTGTTAAGAACAACAGCTCTCATTTATCTGGTGCTCAGTAGGTTCTGGGTCCCCTGCTAAGTGCTTTATGTGAATTGTTCTATTATTCCTCACCACTCAGTGAGGTAGATTCTTATCCATAATTTATTGCTGATGGAGGCTAAGCAACTTGCCCAAAGTCTCATGTTCAGTAGGTGAGGCGCAGATTTAACCCAGGTCCGTGGCCCCAAAGCCCTAGTGTTTATGTTTAGCTCGCACATCTGCTGTCTCCAGCCCTCCCAGGGCCTCCTGTGTATGAGGCGCCAAGTTTAGTTGCCACGGAGCTGGATTTAGTGCCAGGAGAGGGTCTCCATTAGAGTCAGCTTCTGGAGCTATTTTCTTACAAAAAGCAGAAATAGGTCTTTAAACTCTTCTCTGGGCCTCTTTCATAAAGGAAATTGATTATCTGGGATACTCAGGCTTTTTGAGTGATGCGGTCTCTCGGTTAATTTGGAGCCAAGCAGGAAACACTTTCCACTTGAGCCCTGGTTGAAAAGCTCACTAAAATGCATGTTACAGTTCTTTCCAAAGTCAGTGCAAGAGGCTGGGTGTATTCCTTCGCTGGTGAGATTTGAGCGGTGTCTCAAGGTCTCACGTTGAGCAGAAACCCTCAGTGTCGATGCACATGCCGATGGTAACATTTCACTTCCACTGAGCCCTGTCTCAGGCCCTGGGCTAAATACTTTAATCCTAACAACAACTGTCTAAAGCAGGGTTGTTATTCTTATTTTTGTGGAAAGGCTAAACAACTTGCCTGATGACACATAGCTGTAAAATGAGAGTCAGTTCTCAAACCAAAATCTGACTTCAGAGAAGGGGATTGGTTCAAGGACTTCCAAATCACAGACAGGCCCTGGAAGTTGTTGGTTTTCTTAAAACCAAACCCAACACAGATGGTTAACCAAGGAGTAGGTCACATGTGGTAAAAGTATGAACTTCAGAGTGAGGCAAAGCCAGTTTCAAAACCTAGCTCGGCCGTGAACCAGCTGAGTGAACTTGGGGACACGATCTCACCTTGCTGAGCTCAGGTTTCTCATTTGCCACGTGGTGATGACCGCACCTGCCTTCAAGGTTGCCCTGAGGACTGAACACAAGGTCTCCAAAACACTGGAACACACTACATGCTTGAGGAAGGGTACCTGCAGCTCTTGTTTATTTTCCTCTTCTCCTAAGTGTGGAGTACTTTTTTAAAATGCATTTTCAAGAGGCAATATGGTTTAATGAAAATAGTTCGGGGACCTGGCCCTGTCAATAGCTAACTTTGTGATTTCAGGCTCTGTTAACTTCTCGGCAGTACTTTACCAATCTAGAAAGCAAAAGGTTTGGGTTGAATGAGCTCTGAAATCCTGTTTCATAAGGAGCTAGTTCTGAGAAATCGAGGGTTTGCTTTCCTCCAAGTGGCTTCTGGGGGCCAGTTTGGGGGCCGCTGCAGAGTGGGAGCCTCTCTCCCTGTCTCCTCTCCCCTCCAGCCCCCGCCCCCCTTCCTGGCCTCCCTTGCAACAGCATGGCTGAGGGAGCCCCCAGCCTGGAGCCTGCCCTTGCACGAGCGCCTTGGTCACGGCCTCTCTGTCCCCCCATCCCCGGCAGCATCCTGGTGAACATGGACGACAACATCATCGAACACTACTCGAATGAGGACACCTTCATCCTCAACATGGAGAGCACGGTGGAAGGCTTCAAGATCACGCTCACGGAGATCTGAGCCCCGCTCCGGGCAGCAGCCCTCAGGGCCTTTCTCCCCGGGGCAGCCGGAAGCCCGGGCCCTGCAGACCCACCTAGCCCATCTCACGACTGCTGTTACACGACTGCGCTGGGGAGCGGGCCGAGGCCCCAAGCCCCGTGTTTGGTCCGCCCGCCGGCTCCTGCCATGGAGCCGCAGCCCGAGCCCCTCGGGAAAGGGCCTTGCGCCTGTTGGATCCTTATTTATTGTCCACCTTTCTCCGGAAGCCCAGGGCCCAGGCCCGCCAGGGCTCTGCAGGTCACTGCTGGCTCCAGGTGCCACCGTCCAGGGCCCTCCCCTTCAATCCATTCATCCCGAAGGGCCTGAGGATGCTCGCCCCTGCCGTCTCACCGCCTCACGTCTCCTGAGTGGACGGACAGAACGAGCCGTTGCCTTCATCAGAGGTTGGGGGAGAGGTGGAGGCCCCTTCCTGGTTAGAAATCTTCAGGCTGTCGGGGACGGTCATCTCGCCGATACCCCCCAGGGGTTCCCGGCGAGTGGCCAGCAGGCCGTGTACAGGAAGACATTCAGCCACTGTGTAATTAGTAAGTAACCTAGAAGGTGTGCCTGGCTACCCGTGTACATAGTGTTTATAATATGGCAATAATATATTCTACCTGTGCTATGTGGGCATGTTTACTGCCACTGGCCGGGGGAGGCACATACCTGGAGACCCTGCTTTCTCCAAGAGGCTTCTGCCTCTGTGCCGTTCAGGAGACGCGCTGGGCGACGGAAGTGGCCTTCGGGGTGTCGGGTGACTGCAGTGGGCACCGAGACAGCTACTCCCGTGGGCACGCGCGGGGCCTCGGTCCCTGTCCGCAGAGGGCGCCCTGTTCCCTCTCCACGGGCACTGCCTGCCCCGGAGGCCACTGAGTTTATCTCACAGCGATGCGCTTTGCCTGACCCTCCCTCTGAGCTGTCTCGTGGCAAAGGTCATATTGAGGCCCCAGCTCCTCCTGCTTTGGTGTCGGCACCGCCTGAACTTTCTGGAGAGACCGCAGGGGAGTTGCCACCAGGCCCCGTCTCTTGGGCCCGCTGCAGAACTCCTTGGCTATCGTGAGGATCCTGGCCACTGTGAGTGCCTCGCAGTTTACAAGCACGTCCTTCATCACAAGTGGCCCCCTTAAAGCCCAACTGCGGTCCTGAGAGCGAGGCCGACAGTTCAGCTCTGGGTCTCCAGGCCATGGCGGCCTCCCGGGGCTCAGCCGGCACGGGAGAGGCCGGGCTCCGCCACCTCTGCTCCCAGCTGCTGGGTGTGGAGGGAGCGAGCAAGGATGCCCCAAGAGCCCTGGCTCTTCGGAAAGCAGCATCCAGGGGAAGACGGAGAGAGGTGGTTTGCCCTCCTGCTGGGTGCCCTGGCAGATGAAGAGGAAAAGAAACGCTTCCCCAAACGATCACGATGTCATGGACCGTCCAGGCCACAGTTCTCTTTGAGGGAAAAGGAACATGGTCTAGGGGTCTGTGTTCACCTTTGTGGGTTGAAGCACTAGCTTTCTACTAGAGAGCACACCCTCCACCCAAGGTCCCAGGTCTAGGACAGGTTCTCTGTAAGGACCCATTTGTTTGTAAAGCACTTTGATGTCTTACCTGGGGGCTTTCTCTTCAAGGGCTCCCTGCCCTCCCACCCCGTTGCCCCTGAGGCCCAGAGCCTGATGGAAGGGCTGCTTCCAGTCCCGCTGTTTGTCCTGGAGGCTGCAGAGGATTTGAGTCGAATGGCGGGCAGGTGCGGAGCCTAGGAAGATCTCTGGGTGTGGTGAGCAGGCACCTTTCCGTGTCTTCTGGACACATCACTTCTCTCCGTGGTGCCAAAGGTTACATGCTGGATTCACCTCTCCTCCAGTCTGTCGCCTCCTCCTCCACTCTGTGACTGCCATGCTCTGGACTGGCATCTTGGGGACCCTCCTGGGTACTAATGGGGCTCATTGTTGGGAGTGCATGATGTACAATGCGCCTCCCATGCTCCTTGCCTGAGGGCTGGTTTCAGACGTGATCGGCAGACGTAATGGCGAATACTATTGGGCTGGGGCACAGCACTCCAGAGTAGGAAAAAGAGAAAATCTTTCTTTGGCAATCTGACACGGGTTACCTGGCCTTCTCTCTCCAGCCTCTGTGGAAAAAAATGTTGGCTGATCCTGCCCTAGGCAGAAGATGAATCAAAGAGGCTTTTGCCTTTGTCCCAGGTCCCTGGGCAATGATCGCGGTGACCACTGCCAGAACAAAGCATATGAGGTCAGTGCCAGCAAAGGGTGGTGCAGAGTGTCCCCTCTCATTTGATCTGTCCCCATCTTACCATGTCCCCTCTGCGTTCTCGGTGTGCCCATGGCTTAGCTTCGATGTGGCCTTCACTATGTATATGAGCAGAGCTTTGATGAGCAAAATTGTCCAAGAAAAACACTCCAGAGAGATAGGAAAACTTGCCTCCTCTTCTTTTTTTGGTCCCTTAATAAATAAGCTTAAAAAAAAAAAATTCATGTAAGACAAGGGACATGTGAAACAAGTGTTTTTCTTATACTTACCCAAATTGCTTACTTTACGGGTGTTTAGAAATTGGGTCCAACAGAAAAATGCAGTCGGGTGTCATCTTGGAATTGGATCCTAAAAGACTATAAGGCACGTCCCAGCCCAGAAACTTAAGAAGCATGAACTGAATCAAACATTTATTTTCCTTCTTATTTAAAATTACGCGAATGCAACAGAAGCAGAGGGCTTGTGCCAAATGCTATGAACAGCCCTTTCTTAAAGACAAGCAAGGAAGACTGCTAGATGGACAATTTGCTCTCGTGTTAAAAAAAAAAAAAAAAAAACAAAGGCAAATGTAACTTAATAGTTTTGTAAATGGGAGAGGGGGAATCTATAAACTATAAATACAGTTATTTTATTTTTTGTACATTTTTAAGAAGAAGAAAAATAAATATTCCTAACACTCGAAATGTCTGGTGTCTTCGGTGAGGTTGGTATTGGGGCTCTTTGCTTGACTGGAAAGAAGCCTCTGTGTGAGCGGGAAAGGTTCTAGGCTCCCCTTGGGCACCTCAGGTCCTGGGCTCCAACACAGCAGACGTTTCCTCTTCTGGTTGCTTTGTTGTGCCCAACCCCAAGGTTAAATGAGAAGAGAGCTGAAGACATCATGAGGCCTTTGGTATGAGCATGACAGGCCACCAGCGTGGCTATTCTTCCAGTTCCCAGGGCAGGGCGTAGGCTCTGTCCATCTGCATTTGACTTCCTCACTCCCAGCTCCCTCACCGCCACTTAAATGTACCACCAGAGCTTTCCCGTCCCTTAGTTCATCCTCACCCACCTCTCCACAGAGACTAAAACCACGTGGCTGAAACGCCAACCTCATCATGACAGTCTCTTGCCCTGGAACCCACAGCCTCGCTAGTATCTGTCAGCTCAAATCCCAGTATTTCTTTTCTTTTTTCTTTTTTTTTAAGTGTGGTGTGCTAATTCCCATGGAACAAACTTTGATCACTGGGAAACTGAAGATGGGAGGGAGAAAGTAAGAATCCCTGACCCCTTCTTCCTCTTTTCCATGGACAATTCCAACCACACAGCCACATGGCTCATCTGAAGAAGCCCTGTATGGCCAAGCAGATGCTTCTGCTGAAGGATTTTTTTTTTTTTTAACATCTTCATTGGAGTATAATTGCTTTACAGTGGTGTGTTAGTTTCTGCTTTATAACAAAGTGAATCAGTTATACATATACATATGTTCCCATATCTCTTCCCTCTTGTGTCTCCCTCCCTCCCACCCTCCCCATCTCCCCACTTCTAGGTAGTCACAAAGCACCGAGCTGATCTCCCTGTGCTATGCAGCTGCTTCCCACTAGCTATCTATTTTATATTTAGTAGTGTATATATGTCCATGCCACTCTCTCACTTTGTCACAGCTTACCCTTCCCTCTCTCCGTGTCCTCAAGTCCGTGCTCTAGTAGGTCTGTGTCTTTATTCCCATCTTACCCCTAGGTTCTTCATGACCGTTTTTTTTTTTTTTTTCTCTTAGATTCCATATGTATGTGTTAGCATATGGTATTTGTTTTTCTCTTTCTGACTTACTTCACGCTGTATTCAAATCCCAGTACTTCTCGGCATTTCCTCAGTGGCCATGCACTCTCCTTCAGCCGTCCTCCACGATTAGCTCCCGAGAGCCTCTCTGTTCCAAACAAGGAGCGCTTCTATGTTCTTCCACCTGTCTGTCTGTCCATGTCCACAGCTTTCAAATCTTGGCTAAAAATTCGCCTA
This sequence comes from Hyperoodon ampullatus, assembly GCF_949752795.1. Taxonomy (NCBI): domain Eukaryota; kingdom Metazoa; phylum Chordata; class Mammalia; order Artiodactyla; family Ziphiidae; genus Hyperoodon; species Hyperoodon ampullatus. The sequence continues at coordinate 44,457,283 of NC_136930.1, forward strand.
GGGAAAGCTTTCTCTGACCAACTTTGACCCCCTTGGCATCCTCAGCAGCCTCCGTGCTTGGACCAGTGGGCAGCAAAGAGGAGGTCAGGAGAAGTGCCCATTGAGGAGGCTTCTGGAGAGAACCTGGGATTAGAAATGGGCCAAAGGCCTCTTTGCCACGATCCATCTTCCACAGTCTCAGTAGGAGGTCTGAATGTATTCCCCACAGGCCCGAGCACGTCCTGCCGGGCATGCACTGGTCTCCACATCTCCCCTGAGGCAGTCCTCCCGTGACCCATGGCAGCCATAGTCCTGCTGTGAACTCTGCTCCCCATGTGTGCCACCGCCCCCCACCCCTCCCCGTACTGGGACTCCGGTAGGTAAAGCTGTCAGGGCCACAGGGTCCAGTACCAGCTCTTGCCTTCATCACTATGCCAGCTCAGCTCAGTTACTATGGACCGGGCATCGTGCCCGGTGCTGGGGAATAAGAGGCACATTAGATGCAGTCCATCCTCAGAGGCTGCGATGTGCCCAGTGATAACAACCTGGCATCGTCAGTACCGGGATAGGGGTTCACTCTGGGAGAGCCAGGGCTCAGCAGTCACCCCAGTCCTAAGGCATACAATCCCCTCTTACCCTTAGACTTTCACAATGTGATGAGAGGTCACCAAATGCTAATCTCACTTTAGGAAGGCTGCCAACTCGAGTGTCTGAGCCCCTGTATCTCTGAGGGTCAATGGTACATTAACACCCAGGGTAGCAAATGCCCAGGACCTATCTAAGTCCTGGACATGTGGTCATCATTCAAGTGTAGAGAAATCTATTTGAAATGAATATACCATTGGTTAGACCTTTGGTGTGGACATCTTTTCACTCTGCAACAGTCTTTCTATTTTAGGTGGATCTGACTGATACTCTACTGCCTTGGAAAATACAGGGCTCAATTTTCTTTCTTTTGTTTCTTCAGCCACCTTAAAAAAAAAAAAAAACAGAACATTTCAGGAAAGTGAAAGCATACTCCTGACAAAGATAAGAGAGGCCTGCGTGAAGCATCTCCATTTCTTCCAAAGGGAGCTCTCGTGATCTCCCCCTGCCTTGACTGAGAAAAGAGGCAGGTTCTTCCTCACTTGGCCTATGCCCGCCCCCCCCAACAAATGCCTGAACTAGGCTGTCAGGGGATCCAGAGCTGGGTTGGGACAGTACCCTGAAAATAGGAGCATCAGGCTTGTAAATGTGCTGGAAATTAACAGGTTCACCTCCAACAGGTGTGCGAGTGAAGGCTCCTGATCAGGTTGGAGGGTCCCAGCCACCTCCTTACCATCACTGCCATGAGTAACATGGCATTACTCATGCTCAGTTCTCATGGGCCTCAGGGCCACTGCTGGGCTATAGAGAGAAACTGTGGGGTACAAAAAGACTCCCCTCCAGGCCAACTCAGCTCCTACATGAGGTCTGGTTGGCCCATGAGACACCTACCATAGCTGACATTCAGCCCCTTTTTCCTACATTCATGGCCTCTGTGCTGGAGGCAAGGCCAAGGACAGCAGCAACAAGCACCTTGACCTGAACTGGCTTTGAGGCCATGGGCTCTGTATCATGTCGGTTTTCCTATAGACTCTTCTGCAGCCTGAGAGCCCCCGAGAGGGGAGAGGGGGATGTTAATTTCCCACTGAAGAGGAAGTTGCCTCAGTTTCTCCTTCCGGTGCACCTAATGTTGAGACTAGAATTTATAGCTCCAGTTGTGAGGAAGGAGAGGAGGTAAGAAAGTGAAGGCCATGAGCGGAGGGAAGTAAGTTAGCCCACATGTAGACCAAGGATGCTTTCGGACAGGGCTTTGGGTCCAGCAGACCCTCTCATCCCCGCTTTCACAAACCCTGCTTCCTTGTGCCTGTAGAGCAGAAACCACACCCAGGAAGTGGCCAGCACAGCATCTGGGCCCTCACTCGGGCACAGATTCAGCTGGAGCAGCAGTTTAGGCACAGAAACCTCATGTCCCAGACCATCATATTAAATCAGCAACATTCCTGAATGCCAAGCTAGAGTAACACAAAAGTCAACTGATACAGGACCCACTCCACAGGAAGGGATTCAAAAATTACTAAATTCACTTGTGGAAAGTGCCCCCAGGGCATATCAACAGGATGGGACTGTGCCCTCAACATCCCTTCCCCACCCTAAACAAGGATATGAACAGTCGACCACTCTGTATCATCCTTCACGTCGTAAGCCACTTTATTCCAGTCCCTTGAACATCACAGGCTGGCCTGATTTCAGACAGAACAGACTCCATTTCCAGAGGTCCCTCAACACAGCAATGACAATAAACAGCCCAGCACAGGAGTGACATAAGCTTTTAGGCATTCAGCCTTCTCGGTGCTGCCGAGTCCCTTGGCCACACTCGAGTGCATTGGATCAGACATACAAAGGCCTTCCTGGGAAGGAGGAGAATGAGAAAACAACCCTCAAGAAAATAAAGACAGGGTCAATGGCAGGCAAGGACGAGGACTATTTTCCATCCATCCCGGGCGTGCCGTGTGACTGCTTTGTTTTCTTAACAGCTGGAGACGGTCTCCCCTGCATCTCACTCCAGCTCTAGGTTCTAGGGAACGGAGTGCGTCTGGCTCAGTAAGATGTCATGACTGAGGCCAGAGCCCAGGCGGGCTTTCCCCAACATTAACTGACTCCGCCATCTAAGGAGAACTAAAGGAGGAATTAGGTCTTCAATCAAGAGCGGGAGAAAGAGGGAGGGAGCTCCTGAACATCACCTACAGAGGTGCCGGGTCCCCTTGCCACCGTGCACGCCACGTCTTAGGTTAATTCCCTAGTTTTCAAAACCAGATTTTACCACTTGGCCAATGGAGGCACTCAGCAAGTCTCACGGTATAGAACCACTATAAAAAAAACTGACACTCAGAGGAAGATGAAGATTATTTTACTGAGTCCAGGTCTCAAAATTTCACGCTGCCAAGTTGGTTCGTTTTGGTCAACCATACAAATTCAGATTTTTACTATCAGTTTAAATGGAATCGAGTAATACTCAGGAATCTAGAGGTTAGAATGGGCTCAGCATCATTTTCCTCATGGTTATAAGTTTATATTTCTGTGGTTCATGGTCTACAGGAAGTAGCTTGGCCGCAGCCAAGGAGACCTCTCTGCCTTCTCTTGGGGCAGGATCTCCCCGTTTACATCCTTGAGTGTTTGGACTGCCCCATGCCTACTGCTTGTGAAAATATGACTTACCTGTGACCAGCAACTTGTACTCTTACCTTTCAATTCAAATTAGGATGTATGAGGTCATCAGACCAAACAGCAACTCAAATTTGTACTGTCACTTCTGTAAATAGAAATTTGCATTCAGAGAACACGATGATGCAAGATACTCTTGGATTCCCCAGGGTGGGCCTTGGAAATCACAGACACACTTGCCTGTGCCTTCTTCAAGATGAATCGGATGATGCCCAACCTCTGACTCTTTTCAGGGCCGCTAGAGGCATGGAAAAGCCAACATTCCAGCTATGGCTTCCTAACCATACATGTGGATTAAAGCACTGGGAAGTCCCGAGAAGTTATGCTATTTGGGGTGGGGGTGGGAACAGCTACAGAACATTATCTGCTCAGAAAAACACCGCACCTCTGATCCAGGACTGTCAACGGGCTGCTGGGCTGGGTGGGCAAACCCACATCTCTAATAAATATGAAACTTCTGGTGCTCCAGTTGACACATCCCACTCAAACTTGCCCCACTTCTATTGCCTAGGCACTACCACTGGAAAAGCATTCAACATTAAGGTTGGGCCCTGGCCATGGTTACTTTGTACTTTTCTGGAATATATAAAATATACCTGTTGATTGGTGCATTTGTGCAAAGATGAATATGACTTTAAAATAAGACATAGACATTCATTATAGCTGGCTTACTTCACAACAAGCTACTAAAAACAGTCTCCTGTAATAAGATTGTATTAGTGCTCACTAAACATGCATTTCATTTAAACAAGGCAAAACACTTAATTTCGTCTGTAATACCCAGTATTTTATATACAGAAATCCTTTTTTTTTTTAAACTAAATAGGCAACAAGATGGGTCTGGTTTTGAAATATAAATTACCATTTGTGTTTAATTTCCAGAGAAACTCATCTTAGCTCAACTAGTGTAAACCTGGGAAGAAATAGCTGAGCCATCTTTTTCCTCTCCTCTATGAATTTACCTTGAAATGTTCACAGCTTAGAAACTAAAGCCTGCTGGGGAAGAGGATGGGGTGGGCCTCCAGGCGGGAATCCCCCAGGCCCCTTTAATAGCCTGGCCCCAGAGGATTCCTGGTCCCTGGGAAATCTAGCATCTGGTGCCATCACCCCTAGGGCATGTGTTACTCCAGACCCAGGTGGGGAATTTTGTTTTCCAAGCAGGGCCCTCAAGCTTGCAATAGAATCACTGGACTGGATTGTTTTCTCTTCTCTTGCCTCCCCCAGTCTTCGGTTTTAGAACACAGACTTTCGAATCAAAGGGAAAGTAATAATAATAACGATGAAAAATCGTCAGAACAATGAACACCACAAAGTCTGTGCACGGCAGCACTGTTCATGCTCTCCACAAGCGCGGGGGGCTCTAGACATTCCCATGAAGCGTCCACGACAAAAGAAGCTGCAGGCGGCACGGAGGGAGGTGCATCCAACCACACGGGGAACAGCATCACCGTCAATATTGTTTGGCAAAAAAAAAAAATTTTTTTTTTGTTAAAAAGTAAACTCCAAAGGGAACACAAGCAGCTCTACAGTTGGTGGGGCTTCCGGCTCAGAAGTGGCCGGCGCTGCTGGGGTCGCACTGCAGGAGGCGCACTATGGACGGGTCGCTCTTGGCCCCTCGGATGAACTCTTCCAGGGAGAGTTTTCCTAGAAAGCAAGAGGACCGGTGAGTGGCAGCTGGCGGCCGCTGCACGGATGTAGGCTTCCCGCTGCACCTTGGGGCCGGCGGCGGCGGCCCACCTCTTCCCGGGGTCTCACACCCGCCGTGAGGCCCACCTTCCGTCTCTCCGAGCTGAGACCCCGGGCTCGTGAGCATCGCACAGCGCAGCACGCGGCCTCCTGAGAGCTCTGTGTGCACGGCCCTGGGCTGCGGGGCTGCTGGGTGGCCGCGATGTGGCCCCTGCCTTCGTGGCCCCTCCAGCTGCAGGCGCCCCGGAGGGACTCGGTGTCTGTGGATCAGATGGCGTTCACGCCTTTCAAAGACTGAGCTGGGCTCCTGCAGCGCCAAGGCCGTCCCCACGGGCTCACTGGGCCCTCTGGGCTCCTCAGGGTCACTTGGCTACACCTAGGTTTGCATGTGGGCAGAGGGCCCCTGCTTTGGGCCAAGGTGTGAGGACGGCCGCCCTTCCACCCAGGCGAGGGCTGTGAGCTCCGAGAAGCAGAGAGGTGCCGCGGGGGGTCCCTCCCGTCAATCAGGGCACTTTCCTCCTACCCCAATGGGCTGGACGGGGGAGACTGGCTGCCTGGGATTCCACTCCTCCTCGATGTCTTTCTCCTTCTTGTCCAAGCTAGAGTATGTACTAAATTCCCTTCGAGAAGTTTCCTCGGTCATATTGTTGGCGGGAAGGCAAAGCTTCCCCGCCTTTCTTGTTGCGGCAGGGTAAACCCTGCATTCAGCGTACGTATCCGCTCCCTCGGGCTAACTACCCGCGTGCTCCTGGATTGGCTTCCCAGCTAACCTGCTGGGGGCCCAGACTTTTCTCTTCAAGTCAGCCGCCAGGGGTTAGATGCAAAGAGCTTCTCCAAGAGGAATCTAACAGCGGGAGGGTCTAGATGAGGCCTCGGCTCCGGCGTGGCGTCCCGCCTTGGGGTCCAGAAGCCCTGAGCCAAAGCACCAAGTCTCCTGGCTGGGCGGAGCCTGACCCCTTGCAGACTTAAAGCCCCTCCCGATACGGCTCCCACTCCGCCCCCCGCCCCCCCACCTTTTTTTAAACTCAAGCCTTTCCCTTAGGAAAGCACAGGGCTTTTAGCAACGAAATGCATTTGGGGAATGTTGACCCCATCAGGGCTCTGTGACCCCATTGTGACCGAGGCCCAGAGCACAGGGTCTCATTTCTCGCAGTGAGCGTTCGATCCTGCAGTGTTTGGATCTTCTCCCATCTTTCAGCCCTATTCTGAAGAGGAGGCTGGGCCTCGGGCAGGACACAAGCCCACCTGTGCTCCCCTGGAGCATCAGCAAAATGTGCAGTTTAATGTCAGTGAGTTTATTATTCTATTAAAAGAATCCCGTTTGTTTAGTCTTTGCAAAACAAACTATTCGCTGTGAATCAAGGCACATAGAGAAACAGGATGTAATGGCACCTTTGTGGAGAAACAAAGCAAACAGATTGGCCTGTACCCTGCAAACCCAGATTCTCAGGCAGCTGGTGCCCCAGAGGGCATAGGGATAGAAACTGAGGCCCGCTCTGCGACAAAGCCTTCCGTCGGGGGTATATGACTGCATTTGCTCATCATTGACAAGAATTGCTGGGGATGCCCAGCAGAACAGGCAAGCTGGAAATAAAAGCAAGAGCTATAGATGACTCAGGGCTTATTATGGACCAAGCTCTCTGTGTTAGCACTTTAAACTCAGATATTACATCTAACTAGGGCTGCCAGATTTAGCAAATAAAATACAGGATGCCCAGCTAACTTTCAACTTCAAATAAACAACAATTTTTTAAGTATGTCCCAAATATTTAATAGAGCATACTTATATTGAAAAGTCATTTGTTATTTATCCAAAAATTAAATTTAATTGTGTCTCCTGTATTCTGTCTGGCAATCCAACATCTAAAATCCACTGTTCTTGAGTTTGAAATCCACCTCTCCTTTCATTTTGGTTTGCTTTGCATCCCCTTGTTGGATTTGAATTGTGGGTGGCTCCCTCAGGGTGGAATCTGCTGGCCACCTCACCTGCCAACAGCTGAGGGGTCCCACTTGGCTCCAGGAAACCCAACACCTTGGAGCATGCGCATGAAACCCCAACAAAACCCCCTGGGCAGGCTGGGATGAAAGCTACTAGGGTCTGGGTGGATAACAAGCCCCTCCCCACTTTCTGATTCACTGGCCTGCAGGATCCAGCCTCCATCTTCCCCCTACAGGGAGCAAGCAGGATAAGCCACTTTCACAAAGGGCCTCGAGCCAGGTCCTTATGGCCAATATCTTGACCTCTGGTGGAATTTCCCTACCTGGACACCCCAGCCCCTCCAGCAGCCCCCGCTCTGAGCGAAGCAAAGCAAAGCAAAGCAAAGCAAAGCAGCCATGGTCTCCTACCATCTCTATTGGTGTCCATCTGGCGGAAGATCTTTTCTGTCCTCTTCTCTGGGGTCGACTCATCTTCAGGCATTTTCATTACAGAGGAGACCATCTTATAGATTGCCTGGGGACAGAAGCAACATGGTGTGAGACAGAAACATGGTTTGGTTTCGCACACAATGGCCCTATTATTAAACCTCCCAAATACAGGGTTGAAGGGAATGCCTCCCATCACACAGAGACCCAGCTCTGTTCCTGACCATCTGTCGTCGTAGAAGAGAGACGTGCAGTTGCTGGTGAGAGCAGCCAGGCCAGCAGAGCTTGTCCAGTGGCAAGAACCTTCAGGAGTGACAACTGGCAGGAAGATCCACTAGGCCCCCCGTGTCTCTAACTTTACTGTGCTTATGAGTCCCCTGGGAATCTTGTGAAGACGCAGAAGCTGACTGAGTAGGGTGGGCTGGGGAGATGGGAGGCTTGAGAGTCCGCATTTCTAATGAGGCTCCTGTGGGCTGCTGCTGCTGTTTTGAGGTCCCCACTCTCAGGCTGTAGGTGACATTCCTCAGGCCAGAGACAGGTCAGGGTCTACTGTGGTCTCTCCCTGGGTCCCTCAAGGGTGACAAACACTGATGGTCTGTAAGGGCCTGCCCTGTTCTTCTCCTGGGCAGACATTACCAATCCATCCCAGTGCTCCTTCCCCTTGTATGTGGCAATCATCTCACATTCCTTCTCAGCAAGCTGCCAAGTATCCCCGGGATGGGAACAATCTGCCATCCAAGTTTTGGATGAAATAAGTATACAATCTCAGCTTGAGATCAACTGGGTACATCAGAAATCTGATGGGCAAAAGAGGGTTCTACTGAAAAGGTTTTGTGAACAGTACTGAAACTATCTTCCCTACCACCTGTGGACCCCCCGTGGTACCCAGTAAGCGCCTGGAAGGCCTCAGCTGTCAAATGTTGTTTTTATTTTGGAAGCATAATGTAAAGTCATTGTTTTTATCCCCAGACCATGGTTCTGATACTCAGATTCACTTTGGGAAAATTAGCCCTGGGAAGGAGTTTTAGAAAAAGTAGATTTTGCCAGAGGGTGGGTGGAAAAATCTGCAAAGTTCTGGAACTTGGGATGTAGTGGGAGAAGAGAAAGGAAGGCAGCTGAAGGAAAGTAGTCTCCAAAGGGGAAATGTGGAAACAAAAAGGGTTGCAAAAAGAGATAAAGGCTTAACTTCTCCGCTTTACAGTCTTGTTCAGGATCAACTCTGCCTCAAGTTCCTAAAATATTCTGGAGAAATGGGGGTAAATATTATAATCTCCGTTGATAAAATAGGAGTGAAAAATGGACTCACCCAGTGTGTTGACTCTTGGGCTGATCCCACCCCACAGGGACCCCTCAGGCCAGGCTCCCCGAGTCTGACTTGAACCCACCCAGAGCCCTCGCTGGACTGGAGCTGCCTCCACAGTGATTCTGTCTGGGAGGAAGGGCAAAGTGGGAGTCATGGCTCTTTCTGGGATGATGGGTGTCACTGGGGTAATAAGTAAGCTTGGCCACAGTCAGCTGTCCCAAGAGACGCTCACTGAAGTGTGCTCCAGAGGCGAGAGGTGAGCCATACTCTGTCTTCCTCCAGGATCCCTATTGCTGTCCCCTCCAGCCCAGGACTACACTACCATCTGTGCTGGGGTTATAGTGCCATGTGCCAAGCCGCTGGGGGCACCTGACTCCTCCAGGGAGCTAGAAAAGGCCACAGAGTTAGAGACTTTTTTACAAATGGGAAACAGAGGTGCTGACCTTTCAGGGCCACATGAATATTTAGTAACAAGAGTGGAAATCAGGAGACTCTCCATGCCACCTCTCCATAGCACCCTCTCCTCAGCTTTCTTTGCTCCAACATGGAAGCTTTTCTGTAACTCCTGACTCAGAGGAATCGGTGGCACCAACTGATGAACACACACACACACACACACCCCTCACATGGATTTCAGACTTACACAATCTAAATATTTTGTGAATTCATAAGCCCAGGAATCTTAGAACAACAACAACAAAACAGTATCTAGATATCAGCGTCTCACTAAATCACAAGTACACCTCTTTACAGGTGTAAGAGGTGGTACATTTCAGGAGTTGTAGAAGTGACGTGGGAGGGGCATTTATGGACAAATAATAAGTTTACTTTGGCTAGAAGTCTTAAGGATCCTGTGTAATCAACCTTCTTTGGGGCTGCGTTGTTCCTTCCCCCAATCTGTTCTGGCCTCGGTAAGGTCCCATAGTAGCAAGTAAAACCCACTGGTCTGGAACACTCCTTGGAACTCTCAGCCTCTTAGAGTTGAGGTTCATGAAATTCTCCTTCTTGGGATTCTGAAGGGAAGTCAACTGTGTAATAATCTAGGGATTATTCTCTTAATACTCTGGTTGAACAAATGAACGAAAGACCAAGCAAACAGATGAATGTGTGTTTGAAAACAAGGCTCTTACACCCAACAGAAAGTCTTCAGGGGTTTAGTCTTTAGCTGTTAGGCTAAAGGAATAGGGCTGGGGCAGAGAAATGAGGATAGGTTAGTTCCAAAAACAAACAAACAAACAAACCCATAAATAAAAACAAAACAAAAATGAAGAAAGTCAGGATCCCCTTATATGAGGATATCTGCAAACGAGGCTTCTGGAATTGGGCAAGAGATGTAATGTCTGAGTATACTGAGGGGTTGAGAAGGAAGTGTGGGCACCTTTAACACGCTCACCTTTCCAGATGGCTCTTTCATAGCACTCAGACTAGATTGTTTTTGTTTGTTTGTTTTTAATGTGCATCAGCTCACAGAAAGGGATTAGTGAATTATTCACAAAACCAGGTCTATGAACACGGGTGGTACTAGAGCAGTGAGCAAAGAGATGAGGTGACAAGCCCCAGGGGTCTCAATGTGAGTAAGTGGGTGACAGCCCTGCAAAACCTCAGTGGGGAATCATCTGTCCCTTTGCCCCTCTCTCATGGCCTCAGCAAGCCAGCATTGATTGTATTAGACCTGGGACTCCACAGCACAGGGAGAGAAAAGACACAACTCCAGACAACAATCTGAAACAGATCGTGTCTTTTATTAACCCCAGTTCCCCACACCCCTCCCCCAAATTTAATGGGATTAAACCATGGAGAGGCCAGGCTACTTCCCTACTTTATTTTTAGCAATGTCAATGAGAGGCCCAGCAGGGACATCCTGTTTTTAATTAAACTTGAAGAGGCCTATTCTTGTCTCTGGGTAAATACAATGCTATGGGACACCCAGGAACCCAGCTCTGGTTCTGCCCTAGGCAGGCTCAGGACAGCACCACCTGCGGCCAGGGGAATTACCAGCTTCCTCTTGACATATATATTAGGTGATTTTTCTTTTTCCCTCTGAATGAACCACCTCTCGGAATGCTGGAAAAGAAGGGCTCACGTCTGAACTGATAAAGGTTGTGGGATTAACTAAGGGCAGGCACAATTCCAAGAGCTAAAGTTCACTCTTCTCTCTGAAGGAAACCAGACTGGCTTTTCATCAGAAGATGTAGGGTCTTCCAACAGGACACCCAAGGCCCCATGACAACCCACCAAGGGTAAAAGAAGTTAAGTAGTAAAGGGTTGTTCTTAGATTATCGATAAAGAAAAGCATCCTGCTTAGAAGGATATTACACACCAGGAAAGGAGGGTAGACAGAGGCCATGAGAATCTTTCTTGGAAATACTCTTAAAATGGGATCAATATCTAGGTATCTAGGACAGCATAAGCACTTTCCTGTTTAGAGCTAGAAGAATACAGTAAGTCGGTAAATCCACAATGTTCTCCCAAAGTGCTGTAGATACTTCCACAGGCAGGGAGAGGATGGGGGGAGAATAAGGGCCCTACCCCTTTTTTCAACCAAAGCAGCTCCATTCTTATATTAGTTTTCACATAAGATTTTACTTGAAACTCATTATTGCCCAGGCCCCTGCCCCCACTCATGTTTGTTTGTTTGGTTCTTGGTAAACAGTCCTACCATCCACCATCCTGTAATCAAGTCAAAGACATCTTTAATACGGCACTACCGCCCGTCTCCACGTGCAGGCAGTCAGCTAGACCTATCAAATCTGCCTCCTTCATATTTTTCTAAATTTATTATTCTTGCCCATTCCTCAGCCACTGTCTTGTTTCAGGTAAGTGGTGGTACCCATCATTTTTAGATATGGGCAGTTACTATTTATTTCAATCTTATATAAAGTGCTGTGCAAGGGTTGCTTCAACAGCCCCTTCCAAAGACCCCGTTCACTCTCCTAAAAAGACACTCTGGAGCTGCTGTGGTTTAGGACTCCACATTTTGGGGGGCAATACTGAGTTTGTTTTTGGAATGTTTGACTGTGAGGTACCAGTGCAATGTCTTAGTGGAGATGTCCATTAACAGCTGGACATAGCAGAGGTGAAGATCTGGAGGTACTCTGTTTCTTCATCCATAAAATGGGGCTAATAAGGTTATTGTGAGGATTAAATGAGAAAATGCACAGGTACCAGGTTGACTAATGTCCTGCAAAAGTTCATGTTCACCCAGAACCTGTGAATGTGACCTTATTTGGAAATAGGGTATTTGCAGATGTAATCGAGTTAAAATGAGATCATACTGGATTTGGGCAGGCCCTAATCCAATGATGTGATCATATAAGAAGAAGGAAATTTGGACGCAGTCACACAGGGAAAATGTCACATGATGATAGGAGAGATGTGGGCCCAAAACACCAAGGATCGCCAGCCACCACCAGAAGCTAGGAGACAGGCATGGAGCAGATCCCCCCCAGGAGTCTCTGGAAGGTACCAGCCTTGCCCACACCTTGACTTTGGACTTCTGGCCTCTGGATCTGTGATAGAATAAATTTTTGTTGTTTGAAACTGCCCAGTTTATGGTAATTTGTTATAGCAACCCTAGGAAACTAATACAGTGTGGAAAATACTTAACACTATGCCTGGCCCATACAAGCACTGAGAAGATGACTTCCCAGAACTAATGAAAGGACAAGAGGGCTGAGGCTGGAAAGCTGCTTGGGAATATCCTTGTTTAGGAAACAGGAGAAGGAAGAATAGTCCACAAAGGAGACCTGGAGGGCACAGCCGAGTGGGGGGCCTTTGGGTAGCAGGCACTCACTTGTGTTGCCAGATGCCTAACTTCAACTCTTAAACTATAATGTGGCTTGTCACGATAAGATTAATCCCCTGATAAGAAAGGGATAAAGCCAAACACAACTGATAAACAAACTAACCTGGGCAACCGCTTTAAAGAATTTTCCCCGGGAGAGAAATCCAAGTTGCATTCTAGACTAACATCTGTGGTCCACACTCATAACTGAGAATTAGGCAAGGGTTTGCAGCTGAATTCCCAGGGGCCATATCAAGATGGACTAGAAGGTTTCACCACAACACCATCCACCCCCCGCCTTTTTTTTCACCATCAGAAGAGCACAGTATTTCAGGTCTCCAAGGCACATATTACAAGTGACATAGTGTCTACGACACCAATTTAGAAAGATCTTTGGGAGAAAAAAATGCCACTGAGGAAGTGGTTTTAGAAAGAATGTAACCAAGTCTTTCTGGTCCTGATTTTGATCCCTCATGGCACAAATACTCACAAGCTGGTTGTCTGAACTGGTCACAGTTGGTGCTCTTGAGACCAGGTCAGATTAATTTGTGAGTCTGTCTGGTGTTTGTGGACAAACCTTTGCAATGGCTAACACCATAGTCTCCCTTCCTCTTCATCTGGTTGCTGTATGGTTACACATGCCTTATTCTGATGAGTGAATCAGGAAAAAAAATTCCCATATTGCTAAAAGAAACAAACAAAAAAATAAGTCTTCTGTGATGGGCTGCCAGCATAAGCCCAACCTCCTTCCTTTAGTTTTCATTCATTCAAAGGGTGTGAAAATGTAGACTAAGGGTGTTATGAAGTTCACTCTGCCTTATCAAAAGTGCTAATTAACCTTGAATCACAACTAGGAGGGAGAGTCTGATTCTAAAACAACACGTATTTGAACACCAACTACTTTAAAGCAATCATTACCATCCAAGGAATGAATATGCTAACTAGAAATTATTGCAACCTGGTCATTAAAGTGAGTTCCCTGAGAACTGCTAAAGGTAACACTGTGTTAGCCTATATATTCCTTTCAGAAAGTCTCTAGCAGGACTTGAGAACAAGTCCAGACAGGCTGTGCCCCAAAAGTCCCGATGCATGAAGTGCACCTATGGGCTCAGGGCAACAGCTCGGAGCTGGGGAATTCCTGGTGCCAACCACATTCTCTCCTGGAAAGGTGATCTTTCTGTTACTTAAATCCCGTAAGCATCAGAGCAGCCCGGAAGTTTTAGCTTATTTCCAGCTGGGATGGTGTTTGGTAGGAAAGACAACAGCTGAAGAAGCCTGGGAACTCCTAAAGTCATCTGCACAAGAATATCTCTTCTGTGAGCTCCACCAGTTGGAGGTTTAGCTGGGTTACCTCCCTTTGTGTTGTGAACATACATTTATATGACTAGGTAAACTTAACTTAAAACTTAATGGGAGACTCTATTACTTTGCCCTTTGAATGGGAAATGACCTCCCTTTATTTTGCAGGGAAACATCCTGTCTCAGCTCCAGAAACTTCTATAGAATAATAGTAGTCAACATTTACTGACGGATACCCATTGAGAGGCCCTGTTCTAGGTACTCTACTTGTAATAACTGTTTAACCCTTACGGTTACTCTTGAGGCAGGTGCTATGATTGGCTCCAGTTCACAAATCATGAGAACAATGCACAGAAAGGTTAAATAACTTACCCGAGGAAAAGAAGGAAAAGGAGATTGAAAAAGGAGAGGGGCAAGGCGATATTGACCTGCTTTGCTCGAGACAACCGCTCTCACATGCCAATTCTTCCCTTGACTCCCTCTTCATCTTTGTTTTGGATCCAGGTGATCAAGTTTTGTCTAAGCCTGTGATTTTCATTCAATCATAAGAGTAAAGCAACACAGATTGTGTACTCCTACCCAATGACAGTCTGTGGTTAAAATATGTTCTTTCAAGGGTCCTAGTTACTTTCTGAGAACAGAGGGGTCACTTTCACCCCCTGTTCTCCCTGCATTCTCTCCCCACGGTCCTGTTGACGGATCCCTAAGTTCACGTTCCCTCACCCCCAAGATCCCAGAGAGCATCTGAGCACTCGTGGTTCAATGTGTAACGCTACTCACATGCTCGCGGCCCCCTTCCTGAAACACAGCCTGTCCTGGGCTGGGTGTGGGTGTTCAGACCTGCCTCTGGCTGGGCTCAGGGACAGAGAACTGTGTGGGGCAGGAAGGCTTCTCCTTCCTCTTGCAGCCGGGGGCTGAGACTAGGGCCCTCCCCGCCACCCCAGGAGAGGATCTGCCGTTATGGGAGAAACGTCAGAATTGTGATCTGGCTTAAGACTCATGAGAGGTGGTTTTGATGCAATAATAAAATATTGGACCTAAATCATGTTCCTAAGTTTGTCACTTAAAAAAAACAAACACATGAATGTGAAAATGTTTGTATAAGACTCTAAAAATAAATCTGCATATGGTTTTGCTTTTTCACCCAGATGTTGATATAGCACAAAATTATTTTTTGGAAAAAGGAACATAACTGCGTTTGGACATATGTGGTAGACTGAATAATGGGCCCCCCAAGATGTGCATGTCCTAATCCCTGAAACCTGTGAATATGTTACCTTACACAGTAAAAGGGACTTTGCAGATGTAATTATGTTAAGGATCTTGAGCTAGGGGGGATTATTCTGAATTATCTGGGGTGTCCTAGTGTACTCACAGGGGTCTTTATGAGTGGAAGGGAGAAGCAGAATGAGATACCCAGGGGAATGGCAACGTGAGAAGAACTCAATCCACTGTTGCTGGCTTTGAAGATGGTTATAAAGGGCCACAAGCTAAGGAATGTTTCAAAAAGTAGGAAAGGCAAGGAAACAG
Source organism: Hyperoodon ampullatus (assembly GCF_949752795.1). Taxonomy (NCBI): domain Eukaryota; kingdom Metazoa; phylum Chordata; class Mammalia; order Artiodactyla; family Ziphiidae; genus Hyperoodon; species Hyperoodon ampullatus. The sequence goes on from NC_136930.1 coordinate 44,472,474, forward strand.
ATTTTCCCCTAAAACCTCCAGACAGAATGCAAGCTGTGGACACCTTGATTTTAGTCCAGTGAAACCGATTTCAGATCTCTGACCTCCAGAACTGTAAGATAATAAACGTGTGTTGTTTTAAGCCACTAAGTTTATGGCCCTTTGTTACAGCAGCCAATTGGTTTCCAAGAGGAAACCAATACCGTGTATTTCAGTGTTACAGAGTCCACAATAGAAGCCTTCCTACCAATGCCAGGAAAAACAAAAGGATTCCAGTCTGTTACCACCAATATTCTGTGGATACCAAAATTAAACCATAGGAAGCAACAATAAAGAAGAAAAACTAGAGAATTTGTGGAGTTCCACACCCTCCATTCGTTGACAAGCCTCATTATAAACTTGTTTGGACCCCGATCTTCACCCTGACCACTTATTAGTATTTGCAGGTGAACATCATGAATTTGCATTTTACATTAAATGGCTTGAATTTCTGAGTTTTGGAGGGACATTAGTTCAGCAAGGAATTTATGTGCTGACACTTGTAATCAAGCTGCAGTTTCACTTACTTTAACAAACAGAGCCTTAATTTGTATATGATTCTGCCGGCCCACAGCCTGCCTCCATCTTATCACTTTCTAACAGGTATTTTCCCAGACACCTAAAAGACAGTGCCGACTCTGAAGCGATTGTAGCATCTGCAAATATGCATTCTCCTAAATGGTGCAGACCAGCTAGAACCAAACAGTGAGAATCCCCACAAAGGCACACAGCTTCTCGGGACAGTGACAAGGCCTGAGTGTGGACTTTCAAAGAAGAGGGGGTGGTGAAAGGAAAAACGACCCCTTTTCCTGTTCTGTTTGGGCAATTTACTCTGGGTAAGTGATCTGGGGAAATAAAATGGAGCGCTTCCTATTAAAATGATGGAGGCCTTGATTCTGCACTGTTTGTATCTCTGATGAGATAGAAGCTAGATTAGAGATCCCTACTTTTATTCACGTGTCTAATAAACTTGGAAATTAGTGATGGCAGTGATGATGAACTTTTCTGTAAGGCTGGCACTGTGCTAAGCATTGAACACGGAGAGTCAGTCTAATCTTCAAACAATCCCACAGCAGTGGGCACTGCTGATAGTTCCATTTTACAGATAAGGACACTGAGGCTCGCTTGGGTTAAAGTCACAGCGGTAGTGACTGAATGAGGCAGGATTTGAACCCAGGTCAGAGTTTGATCATTAAACATCACTCCAGGCTCTAGGTCCAGGCAGGTCATTGCACTGAATAGATGGAGTGGCCACAGTGAGCATGACCAGCTGAAGAGTGCCATGTCCCTCTGTAGGGAGGAGTCACCACAAAGCCCCAGGGCACCTATGCTAGGCAAGAATGTGGGCCCAGTGTGGCCAGAGCTCCTGAGTTTCCAAGAGATGCTAACCAATCTGCATGTTTATGTGTAATCTCCCTGTTTTGTATATGGGTTCCACATTTTCAAAGACACTGGCTAGGCCAAATCAGTGCCCAGGCGGACCACCCGTTTGCAATCTCTCCACTAAGCTATACTGTGGACTTCCCAATTCTTACTGTGACTCACACTCTTCTCTTTGTAAAGGGCAAGGTCCACGTACCTGCACAATCTCGAGCATTTCTGCCTTGCTGATGTAGCCATTTCCATCCAGGTCATACATGCTGAAGGCCCATTTCAGCTTCTGCTCCAGCTTCCCCCTTGATGTTACGCTCAGGGCTATGATAAATTCTCTAAAGTCTATTGTCCCATCTCCATTGGCATCGAAGGTGCGAAAGACGTGCTCTGCAAATTTGGAAGCATCCCCATAAGGGAAAAAGTTCCCGTAAATTTTCTTAAACTCCTCCATTGACAAATGTCCACTGGGGCAGTCTCTCAAGAAGCCTTTATACCATTCCTGGATCTCATGCTCTGTAAAATCTGTGCTTTCCAGCAAGTCCTGCATGACCTCTGGGCGCAGCTTGCTGTTCTGTTTCCCCATCTTGGCAGCAAGAATTCAGCTGCAGATAAAAAAGAATATAGTATATATAGCTTTTTAAACCTGTTCTTTAGAGGCACATTTTACAATCTGTGATTGTTACTTTGGGAAAAAGAAATAAACTGTTAGTCCAATAACATCGCCTAGGGTTTTCCAACATTGTGGTCAGCCAGACAAAATGCTGAAAGACGGGCAGGCAGAAGATGCACAGCAGAACTATCACGGACCAGAAAACTGATATTTCTTCTACACAGAGCCACCCTAAAAACAGGAGATTTATAATGAAAAAGAGAGAGAAAGAAAGAGAGAGAGAGAGAATTAATTGGTTACTTAGTTCTGCCTTATCTATTTGCAAGAGGTTAAGCCTGGCTTTAAAAAGACTGGGGTTCTAACACCCAATCCAAGTATTAGCAGGGAGAATTAAAGGAAAGGAACAAAAGAAAGTGAGCAAAAGAGATAATTTTGCACGTTTTAGACAACTGCAAATAAAGTGCTTGGGTACCTTCTGAATATTATAAACACAGACATGAGTAAGGAAAATAGAAACCCATCTAATTCCATTAAATGCCACCAAGCTTGGTCAGTTGTTTAAATCCACAAAGTCAAATCACTGTCAACATTGGGTTAGATGGTAAAGATGATGTTTCATAAAGTTGTTTATGCCCTATGATTGTGGCTTATGAAATGGGCCAAATTTTCCTTTTTAAAATACAAATAACTTCATATTTTCTTATCATAATAGTAGCACATCCATAGTAAAATAGTTAAACAACACAGTGATGCATAAAGACAAAGTTAGCATCATTTCAAATCTTAACACTTAAGAGATAACCACCACCAGCATTTTGGTGTGTGTCCTTCTAGATTTTTCGTATGCGCCCTTATCTAAATATGCTATTAATAAATGTTTTAATACATTTACATTTAATATATTTACATTTTAATACATTTACATTTCAAAAAACAAGAATATATACCCTTTGTTACATATTTTAAAACTTAATATAATGTGGGAAATAAAGGCAACTTTTATTAGATGGGGAAAAAACCTGTCATTATCATCTTCCCACTCACAGAGCTATTCAACGTTAACCGAGTGCCATATACCAGGTATGTTTCTAGCCCTGTGAATGCAAAGAGTAAGATGTGTCCCCTCCTCCTTAAGGGGTACCCAGTTGTGTATGTATGGAGGTGGTAGTGGCAGTAAGAGGACAACACAATAAAAATTCAAAACATGGTATCAGGGGAATGGACATGGTGCAGTGAGAGTACATAGAAAGGACACTCAAGCCAAAAGGGGACATGGGTGCTATCAGGGAAGCCTTCTTGGAGGAGGTGATATCTGAGCTTAGTTCCCATGTCCAAAGTCTTATGATTTAAGCATGGTTAAGATAAATCCCTTTTGGGCTTCCCTGGTGGCGCAGTGGTTGAGAGTCCGCCTGCCGAAGCAGGGGACACGGGTTCGTGCCCCGGTCTGGGAAGATCCCATGTGCCGCGGAGCGGCTGGGCCCGTGAGCCATGGCCGCTGAGCCTGCGCGTCCGGAGCCTGTGCTCCGCAACGGGAGAGGCCACAGCGGTGAGAGGCCCGCGTACTGAAAAAAAAAAAAAAAAGATAAATCCCTTTTAATAAAGGGGCTCTGCACTTATATTTTACATCTTTCTTGTATTGGAAACATAGAATATATAAAAGATAACACATCCCCATTTTAATAATGATTCCCAGTTTCTTTGAGATTTTCACTTTGTGGTGTTTGTTTATGTCTGCCTCCCTCCCACTGCAGGGTGAGCTCCTTGAGACAGAGTCTTGTTGAAGTTACTTTGTCTCTCTAGGGCCCATCACAAATAACATTGGGTGAGTTAATGAATGAAGAAATGACTGATAGACAGATAAATAATTACAATGTGGAAATATGCAATAACCTTCTTGGAAAAGGAGTCTTTCTGCCCCAAAGATGAGGCCCTGGCTTTCATACGGTTATTTGAGACACTAAAGGTATTTGGTAGTTAAGACTTGGTCTTAGGGTCTCTTTTGCCTGCTAATTTTATTGAGATCTAATTGTCATAGAGCACTGCATAAGTTTGAGGTATATGACATAAGACCTGATATTTGTACATACTGGGAAATGATCACCACAATAAGTCTAGTTAACGTCCATCACCTCACACAGCTACAGAATTTCTTTCTTCTGATGAGAACTTTTAAGATCTATTCTCTTAGTAACTTTTAAATATACAACACAATATTGTTAACTATAGTCACCATGCATGCTGTACACTGCATCCCCAGAACTTATGTATCTTACACTGTAACTGGAAGTTTGTACTTGCTGACCACCTTCACTCAATTCCCCCTCCCCCCGCCTTGGGATCTCTTAGATTGAATTGCCTGTGTACCTGTCTGTTGCCCCCACTAAAAATAAACTTCTTGAGGGCAGGGTTTGCATCTTACACTGCTCAAATTCTTTGTTATATCCACAGTTCAGGAAATGACAAACATCTTTATTAGTTGCCAAGTTGATTGCTTTTGTTTTCTGAGTTCTCACTGAAGGCAGAACCGGCCCACTCTGGCTCTGAGGCAGGCATCCCCCGATAGTGTGACAGAGCTTCCTCCCTATCAGCAGGACCAACAGTTGCCCGTAAGAACTTATTTACTTTCAAAAGTGCCCCTTTATGCAGAATCAGGCAAATACCATTTTACACAAGAACAAAATTAAACTACAACTCCAAGCAGAGCACAAACAGAATTTATAAATTGAACCTTTCAATAACTTTCACTTCCCTCTTGTGTCTCTTTTTTTTTTTTTCTCCTGGAGGAAAAAAAGCAAAGTTGGAGAGGCTGGTTTGTATTAGAATTTTAAAACTGTCATTTAGTTGCTAAGTTGGCAATTTGCCTGAGGCAAGAATTCAGAAACATGAGGTAATACATAATACATGGATTTACAGAGCTCCGAAACATTTTATGGAATTTACAAGTAATTTTGAGTTTTCCTTTTGGTGAGTTCTTTAGATGATAGCCCTTTGGTGTGGTATTCAATCAAATCACTGTTAGAATACTTTGGTTCTGTGCAAATTACCGAGTGCAAGGCCTTGGGAAAAAAATGCCACTTTGATATTTAAATCCACTCTCTTAAAGAATGATTTATTTCCCAGGATATATAAAAACCTGTTTCTTCAAAACCGAACTTAAGTTCTCTTCCCAACATTTAAAAAGTGCTTCTCATTTATTAGCTGTTTTTGCCCTAGAAACAAATTGCCTCAACAGTTTGGCTAAGACTCCCACTGAGACTGATCTGTGTGCAGCTATTTTTCCGGTAAACAGTAATTAAACCACATTTACAAATTCATTAGCACAGACAGGCCATAACACAAACAAGGCAGAAGAGCATGGAATAAGTTATCTGGGAAGCGGGTGTTTGCAATTTAGTCCAGAACTTGTTTCTGTAGATAACTAAAAACACTTTACTAAGTATGATGTCTGAACTTGAGAAAACCATCTGGACTTGGTTAGGCTGTATGACAGAAATCTCCGGGGACACAGGATAGCATTTCATTCTTTGAGGGAGGAAAGGAAAGATAGAAAAATGCCTGACAATACCTTTTTTTCTTTGGAAGACAGGAATTTCTGCTGTTTGAGTTGAAGAGGGGGAAAAAAATAACATGAAGGGAAATGCTACATTAATTAGCAGTCAAGAAAACAAATCTGGAGACAGAAGTTGCACCTCAGGTCACATCCTTTTAATTACTCCATATTTGGTCATTAAAACATGTATTTTGTGCCAGTAGAACATAATGAGGAAAACTCAGGCCATGGAATAAAAATGCTTTTGGGTTCAAAGCCTGGCTTTACCATTGACTAGCTCTCAGGTAATTCACTTAATTTCTTGGTGCACCTCAGTCTTCTCATCTGTGACATGAGTTCAGTTGTACAAGTTCATGTCTCACTGATTCTATGTGAGAATTAAATGAGACAGTCATATATGTAAAGCTCTGGCGTTGAGTCAAGGCCAGATGCTATGGTCAGTGAAAACTGCATCTTATTCTTGACGGCACTTCATTCGTTATTCTATTGAACCTTCACAGCAACCCTGAGTGATGGCAGGGTAGCTTTTGCCATTTTATAAGCGACAGAAAGGAAGGAAGGGAGGAAGGAAGGAAGGAAACTCTGAGAGGCAAAGTGACTTGTCTCAAGTTACACAGCTTTTGAACGAGAGAGCCAAATGGGAAGCTTGATTTGCATGCGGCTGTCTACTAGCTTCACAGACAAGCACATATAGAAATTAAGATAACAGTTCCATACAAAGTCAGAAAGAAGTAGTTAGAGGGAAGAGACGACCTCCTATTAGAACTCACCCATTCTACAAATATGGGCTAAGTGTCTACCAGGAGGGAGGCATGGCTCAGGACACTGGGAATTCAGCAGGGAACAAACAGGCAAAGCTCCTGTTCTCATGCAACTTACAGCCTAGTGGCAAGAGACAGACAATAAATAAGATAAGTGAAATGTTAGAAGGAGATGTGCCATGGAGAAAAGTAAGGTGAGTGGGGAATGCCAGGAATGGGTGGGTGGGTGTTGACGTTTTAAATAAAAAGCCAGGGAAGGCCCCGTTAAGAAAATGACGTTTGTAAAAGACCAGAGAGGCAAGGAGGTAGCCATGGAGATGACTGAGAGAAAACTATTCCAGGCCGAGAAAACAGCAGATGAGAAGGGTCTACAGGGGACTATGCTTAGCACGCCCAAGGACAGGGCTGGAGCAAGCGTGGGAGGAAAGGAAGGCGATGAGGTCAGAAGAGTTATGAGGACCAGGTGATGTGGCACCAGGAAGTAACTGGCTTGTACTCTGAGTGAGAGGCAGCCACTGCAGGATTTTTAGCAGAGCAATGATAGGAGTGATTTATAGTCTAACAGGATCACTCTGGCTGCTGTGTTGAGAGAAAGCTAAGGAAGGGTAAGAGCAGCAGTGAGAAGACCAGTTAGGAGGCCACCGCAATGACCCAGGCAAGAGATGACAGCGGGTGCAACCAGGGTAGCAGTGGAGGATGTGAGACTTAGTGGGATTCTGGACACAGCTTGAAGGTACAGTCAATAGGATTAGTTGACGGTTCAGCTGTAGGGTGTGAAAAAAAAAGACAACAGTAAAGGATGAAGTTGACATTTACTGAAATAAGAAAAATGCAGGAGAAGCAGGGCTTTGGGGTGAGGCAGGGGGCATGGGTATCAGTGCTAAGTTAGTTGTGCATGTGTTAATTCTGATCTGCTTATCATACATTTGACTGGAGATGCTGAACAGGTAGTTGGATGTGTCTGAAGTTAGAGAAAGAGGTCCAGGGAGGCAATATAAATTTGGGAGTCATCAGTATCTAGACAGTCTTTATAGGAAAAGACAGGGTGAGAATGCCAAGGAAGTGAATGTGGATGGAAAAGAGAAAGGGATAAGGACTGAGCCCTCCGTCGCCCTGCCGTTTAGAATCTGAAAGAGGAGAAGGAACCAGCCAGGGAGGATGACGGGGACGGGCAACGAGGGGGTAGGAAGACACAGAGACTGAAAATGTGCCCACTCTGTCGTGTGTCCTTCATGCCAGCTCGCGGGGGCACACGGAAGTGCTCAAAGCAGCGGCACGGTGAGGACTGAGGCTCTTGGTTTCCTCTCTGAATCTTGTGCTCACTCCCCCACCCCAGCCTCTCCCGTCTCCGTAAAGGACATCAGCTTCCACCCAGCTGTTCACTCCAAACCCCTGGGACTCACCTATGATTCCCTGCGCTTTTGTTCCATCAGCAGGTGCTGTCTAAACTTGTCTCTGTCTCTAAAATTGGTCTCAGATACACTCATTCTCACCATCTCCACTGTCATACCTCAGTCTGAACCATCATCGCCTCCTTCCTGAATGTCTACAACGCCCTCCTCGCTGGCTTCTCACTCTTGACTCTTGTCCTCCTTCTCCCTACCTGGCCCCAATCTGCTCTCCACTCAGCTCCCCAGAATGACCTTTAAAAAACACAAAACAGACCAGGTTACTCCTCTGCTTAAAGCTCTATATGGGCTTCCTAACACACTGAGAAGAAAATCCAGACTCCCTCCTTTGGCCCGCAAGGCTCTGTGGAAGCTGGCCCTGGCCATCCCTGACTTCTTCTCAGCCCCCCTGCCCACGTACCCTGGCCTCCTGCATGTTCCAGCTTTTACCTCTTAAGGGCTTTTGCTTCAGGGCGTTGAAGAATACTTTAAAATAGCAATTGGGTCCTCACCCTTTAGTTTAAATACGCCGTAAGATCTACCTACCTACCTATCTATCTATCTACTATAAAATATACATAACATATATCATATACAATATATATTAATTTTTGCTGAATCTCAACTGCATTTCATTAAATGAAATACACACGTATTCTATTAAACATCAGCATTCTGTTATTCAGTAGTTTAATCTGAGATGGGTAGTGTGAAATTTCCCAACTTATTTTGGGTCACATCCAGTCGCCCCGTGTCCAAAAAATAAATCTGGGGTTAATAATGACCACGGATGAAAAAGGAAAAATATACAAGACACCAAACCACCAACAAAGAACCATGCACAGGAGTCTAAACTATGCAGTTAACTTTCCATCTAAAAAGAACTAAAAAAGGAATAGCTCCTAAAAATGATGCCACAGGGAAAGGAAATGGTGAGTACGGAACAACCTTTTGGAATGCATGTGCTCCCTTCTTTATATTTTGTATCTGTGGATTGGAAAGAGCTGCAGCATTTCATTTCTGTGATTCCCCATAAGGTTCTAAAACTCTGTGAGTTAATTCTTCAATGCCCAGAGTTAGATTTTCCAGGAAAAAAATCCATAACTAACCCTGGACAGCCTGGTTAACCTCAGAGGAAGTCTCAATGCAAAGTACACTGAGGCCTCCTAAAATGGAATACACAAGAAGCTAGCAGCTAAAGTCACGTTTAGCTGCAACAAGGAACACAGAGCCCACAGTGGTTTCCAAAAGAGGCCGGGTTAATTAAAACGTTTGCCTGTTTGGAACATGTAGCCTTGTCCTCTAAGAGTTGCTTTGAATTTTCAACCAATGGAATGTCTAAATTATGAAAACATAACTGAAAAAAGGTTCCTAAAATGTAAGGGAGAAAATGATAAAAGTTATAGGTTAATGGGAGGAAGCATTCATTTACCATCACTGGGACATCAGATGTTTTAGCCATCTGAATTTTACAGGCGGCTAAAATCCAGCAAATTCCTTTCAAGGTCAGTTGTCCTTAATTCTCACTGAAAAAAAAATGACTAAATAAAAACCCGAAGAGCACACTGTTTCAGAAATTCCTCTTCAATGGAACTTTCCTCTCAGTGGAAGTTTGAAAGGGGACCATGTATATAAACTGGCATATTTACATATAGTGGGGAAATTAGGAAATGAAACGCAGTGGTGCATAGAGGGGAAAAAAATTAAAGTATTACACAGGGAGAACTGAAGTTATGTAATAATCTCGCTAACTGAGTTGCCTGGACAAAGAATGTTCTCTCCTCCAGCCTCTGGTAAGATGAACTCATATAAGGGAGCAAAACGTGCTCCCTACATCCTCATGTGGATCACAAAATGGCTTTGCTGGAACTGCTTGAACCATGTCACAAAGCCGCTGCTTGAAGGGAGGCCTTCTTCCCAATGAGGACTGGGTATTCGGACCCACATCTCCTGATTGAGGGGTCATACCTGTGCTCCTGGTCACACCGCTGCACTCACTCCCCCTGCAGAGAGGTGATGGGGTTTGAGATGAGAACTTAACTGGTACAAAATAGATAGCGAGGGCTTCCCTGGTGGCGCAGTGGTTGAGAGTCCACCTGCCGATGCAGGGGACACAGGTTCGTGCCCCGGTCTGGGAAGATCCCACGTGCCACGGAGCAGCTGGGCCCGTGAGCCATGGCCGCTGAGCCTGCGTGTCCGGAGCCTGTGCTCCGCAACGGGAGAGGCCACAGCAGTGAGGGGCCCGTGTACCGCAAAAGAAAAAAAAAAAAAAAAAAAAAGATAGCGACCAGGAGGCTCTCTGGAAACAAATCCACTCCTGCCTTCTGCGTTCCGCAGGCTCTGAGATAAAGCCTGGGAAGCCCATCTGGTCTTCCCAGGGTGAGCAGGGCTTATGGTCTCTGAAATATCTGGGCCCTTGTTCTACAGAGCCTGAAGTTCAGACTGAGAGGGCCTGGCCTTGGGCTCTTTTCCAAGTTTTATTTTCCATAAAAAATAAAGTACAACCCATATTACTGCCAATAAAACATATATTTCTGATAGACTCTGAATAGAACATTATCCAACAACAACGCTTTCCTTTGTTTCCCAAAATGGAAACGATCATTTTTAGTTTTGCTGACTGCCAAAGTGCTACATTATTATTATAAAAAATGTAAGTAATAAAGGGATATCAAAACTAGAATGTGAACACCCTTGCTCTGATCCAGTAGTACTCCATAAGAAATAACCACTATTAACAGTTTTATATATGCATATATAGGTATATATATACATATCATATTAGACATTTAAATGCACATATATGAAATCTGTACACTCTAACCATAAACAGGATCATTTTCACTTAAAAGTATATTGTGGGCATTCTTCCATGTTATACATATGGATGTATCTCATCTTTTCAAATTGCTGAATTTTGATTGATTGATTGATTGATTCAACAGACAGTACTGAGCACTGACCTTGGGCCAAGCATTGAATTGGGTAGCTGACAGAATAACTAGTGACATGAGGCTTACAGCCCATTGCATGACATTTATTTAACTAATCCCCCTTGATGGCAATTTCGGTTGATTCCACTTTTCTTTCATTCCCTTGGCATCTACCTTAGTCATGGTTCCTGGATTCCTTCGTCAGTATTTATTACAAACATGTTCTTGATGTCTTTGACAAGTACCATGATCTCTAGGCTCTCCCTTATAAATTCTCCAACAAGCCATTTTCCTCTAGAGCCTTTATATGCTAACCGTTCATTTTGTAAGAGTTTATACACCAGCTAGGATTAGAACTGAATTAGAATTGAAATTGGACTTGGAATTGCACACCACCCCCTCTGCCTGTGTCACAGGGACACACACGCAAATTTGGCATTAGCTATTTCTAGTACCTAGGAGGCCATGTCCACCCTGTCACTACTGCCACCACATGAATGCCCCCTCTCTCATTTCAGCCTGAAGAGCTATTTTACCCAAACAGCACTCTAAATCCTCTGTGGCTTAATACTCAACTCCTGACTTTTCATGCCCACTCCTTTCCCCCCACTTCAAGTCTAGCTAATGGCTGACTCCCACGCCCCACGCACTCCTAGATTGCCGGCAATTGGAGGTGAACTTACGTTGCATGCTTAAAGTGCCCTTAAGTTGAGTGGCCTTGAGTAAATGGACAGGGGCCATACTAAACTACATGCAGAAACTACAAAGCTGATCCAAAGAAAGAAATTGTTGGAGTGCCTGAAGTCAAGGTCTTCGGATGAAGTGTACGTGTCCCCTTGCCATCAGTGCACCTGGCCATCAGGCCACTACCTCAGAGCTGCCTGTCTGGGCTGCCTCGTGGCAGATGCTAGGTCAGGGCCAGCTGCAGGGAGGGAAAGAGGGGGAAGCTCTGAGGGCCCTCAACCATCCTCCAGGGCTGCCACAGGCTAAGACCCTACCTTGGCTGACTTCCATGGAATTCCTAATTTGATAAATTTCTGCTTAGCTAAATGTACTAAATATTTTCTTATTTATTTATTTATTTGGTCATGCTGTGCAGCATGTGGGATCTCAGTTCCCCGAGCAGGGATTGAACCCGCACCCCCTGCAGTGGAAGCGTGGAGTCCTAACCACTGGACCACAAGGGAAGTCCAATATTCTCTTATTTAAAAGACAGGAAGTACTACTTTGGGTTTTGATAAAATAGTAAAGCAGAAGAGTGAGCCACCATGGACTCAAGAGGGCAAATAGATCAGCTATGGGGATCCAGGCCTCATCATGTAATTAGCGGCCAGAGGCACAAGAGAAGCTCAAGTCTCCATTTTTAGACATTCTCCAGGGGCCACAAATGTATTTAGCTAATTGATACAAGCCCCTCCATAGAGTCTAAGAATAGTTTATAATTCTTTTTTATTTATTCAGCAAGCATGTGTTTAACATCTACTGTTTCCTGGCTTAAAATGAATATTCCTACAAAAATAGCATCCTACATAAGATAGAGAAAGGAAGGGAGGGAGTCTGGTATTCTGGTTGCAGCTCAGAGTATTTTCATTAATATTTTATTTTTACAATTTTTGCAGTTTTGTTGGTGAGAGGGATATTATATCTTGGTTTTACTCCACGGGGCTTAGAGGGGCTTAAGAAGCTAACCATCATGACAAATTCATGCAGATCGTGGTCCCAGTGGAGGAGCGTGGGAACCACCCTCCCACTCTCATCCCGTCCACATCTCTGGCTGGATCACTTCTGGTATTCGAATGCTTCTGTTGGAAGGTGGTGATCAATCAATCTCTATCCTGGCCAATGTGGCTAAAATATTAACGTTTATCCATCAAACTTACGTACAAGTCAGAAGTACAATAATTGGCTGACAAGGAGAGACTGTTAAGTAACTTCTTTTAACCTCTTGCGCCTTTTGTGTCCTCCAGCAAGGCGTGTGGAAAGAGAATTGGACTTGGTAGCAAAGGAACTGAATTAAAGTCCTTATTATAATACAGTGTTATGTGACCTTGGGAAAGTCATTTGACCTCTCTAAGGGTCTCATTCTTCTACAGTAAAATAGATGTAGTAACACCTCTCTCATGGGGCTGTTTGGTGAGAAAACAGGAAATGAGAAAAAGGAATCCCAATGAGTGAGGGAAAACTCAGTATTGTGTCTGGCATCTAGCAGGTGCTCAGTAAACACTGACTATTGATCTGAATGAGATAAGGATTCAGTTTGGTGGGTTGCTTACAAAGATGAGCCCTCCAGAGTCATCCCCCTTTTTTCCATGAAGAATTAGAAAGAACAAGAGCAAGAATGTGACATGAGAGAAAGAAAGAGAACCACTGTTAGCTTTCTGCCTGACTCCCCCCTTGGATCACTTGCCAGATGTGAAAGACATTTGTGGGTTTGCACCCAGAGAGGACTCCTGCCAGACCCCTGGCTGAATGTTTTCCCTGCAGAGAAGGAGGCATTATTTTAACCAGAAATTAAGCAAAGAGGTCCCACTGGAGAAGCAGCTGATGGAGGGCAGGACACTGTTTCTTTCTCTGGTCTTGCCTCCTGACGCTGGGAAGTGGGGCTGAGGCAGAATCAGAGCAGGCTCAGAGAAGTGCCATGGCGAATCGGCCTTACAGCAGTGGGATGGTCCTACTGCTCTAAGGAGGACTTACAACCCGTTCTCAGGGTCTGGCTGGACAAGAATGCTATTTTCAGAGCAAACTGGATACAAATTGGTACCACTAACAAACATCGGGTATCAATGACTCACCAAATCAATTCTTCTCTACCTGGGGTAAGAAATGATTCTCAGTTGTTTTATTACTTTTTTTAACTGTCTTTTCTAAGATCAGAGGTGAAAAAGAGGAATAAACTGGTTTAAAAAAAAACTCCATTTATCACTAGGGGGAAAAAAACAGCCATAGGAAAATCCTTGTCTCTCAACTTATTTCCAATTACTGCTGCCATTTCTTAATGCAGACCTTCATCATCTCCCACCTGAATTCAGAAATATTAACTGCTCTCCAGGCTTAAGACTCTGCATCTGATCATGTCATGTTATTTCTCAAAAATCTTCCATGTTCCATACTGATGACAGATTAAAGGCTAAAGCCCATAGCTTGGTCCTCAGGGCCCTTCCAGGTTGCATCCCAACCTCATCAGAACCACCGAATTCATCACTCTATCCTGAACTTGACATACACTTTTATTTCCACTCCAATCCTCACATTGGTCCAGGGAATGAAGCTGATGAGAGAATAAACTTAAAACCCTTTATAAACATTGAAGTGTTTCCCAATAGTAAATATTATAACAATGAGTCTCTCCTTCTCTACCTGTTGAAATCTTACTTGGTGTTAGGTGGAGATTATTACTTCCTACATTCAGCTGCCCTTTCTCTTCTAAGTGAGCATTAAGCGTATCTGTGGAGTTTTGTTGGCATTTCTCTTTACAGCTCTGAGAACGACGCTGGCATGTGGTAGATGCCGAAGAAACGATGGCTCTATTCCACTGAGCTTATTTTCTACTGATCTTAAAGAGTATTACATTGCTTGTGTCACTTTAAAGAATTCCACGGATATTTAAAGAATACCAAGGGTATGCAGGGCACTACACCAGCGGCCCAATGCCACAAATTGAAATAAAGCATAGCCCCTTCTTGCATGTTTACAGAGCTTTCACATATACTGTTTCAGCAGATCCTTGAAATATCGTGAGAAAGGAAGGGGCAAGATCAATTACTTATATTAAAGAAATTGAGGGTGACAATGTAAGGATTTCCCCAAGGTACCATGGCTGATAAGTTTCAAAGGTGGACGTAGGACACAGAGCTTCGTCCTCTGTCCACTCAGCACAGCACCTCGTGGTGGAAAACAGAGCAAAGCCTCAGGGGGTATGTTGCCCAGTGTTGGAGGATGTGTGCAGGTCTGTGTGCTTAAGAAAAGCCTAACTGTCTAGCTATTTACACACTGCTTACTATTTCCATTTCTTGTTAAGAGAAAATGAAAATGGAAGCTTAATCTGAAAAGAGGGAAGGTGAAAATGTATCTACAAAGTGATAAAAATGCAACAAATTCAAACAAAGGATTCCCCCCCCCACCAGCTCTGAAAGAGGTTCTGTGTCCAACTAGGCGAGCCCCTCCTTGTTTAGACTGTGTGTGTGCCTGGGAGAGTTTTCTAACTTATCTTGCACACCCACCTGCCCCCTTGCCAGTGGGGACGCCCTAACCTTTTCCCTATTTCTAAATTCCGATAGGAGTGGGTCACTTCTATGGAGCTACCGTTTTCCCCCTCTATATTCTCTTACATTATAGCAAACATTTAAAAACAATGTAGAATCAGTGCAAAAAAATGTTTTCAAAATATTCTAAAGTTGTTCCGAAAAGCTGGCAGTGTTTTCCTGGCATGTCACTACCGGGGTGGGGTTGGCGGAAGCCGTATCAGGTAGACGTCACACTGGCTAATGTGGCAAGGACAGCAGAGGCAGCATCCTGCACTCCACGCCCTGCACACGCACAGAAACCCACGTCGCGGTACCTGTGCTGGCAAACCACAGCGTGCCCCGACTTCAGCAGAAGACGTTGTAAAGAAAATTACATTCTGCCTTTTCCTGAATAATGCGACTTCTGCCCTTTTCTATTTTATCCTGCAGCACCAAAGGGCTTATTAGTACACATAGCTTAGTAGTTATGGTGGCAGCAAATACAGCCTCAGTGTGAAGCTGCCGAGATGAACTAAAGAGAGGAGACTGTTGGGCTTTGCATTCATCATGTGTAACTAGCAAAACGCCTTAAATTTATGAAACAGGCAAACAGTGTGGTCTCAGAAGCACCAATGGAATCGTATAACAAACGGCTGGAACTGACAACCTAAATCTTTCTCATTGTTAGCACATCCAAAGATTCAAATATGCTTACTCTTACATAAACTTTGGGCTTTATGAGTTGGGTTGAAACAAAAACGGTTATAGTAAAAAAATAATGAAAATCTCAAATTTATCCAAATAATTTTATTGAAGGAGAAAGCAATAACGGAAGAGTGCTGTATTATATGTAACTGTTCTATTTGAATAATGAGGAAGATAAATCTGCCAGTACTCCTCTTTCCCTTCACTAATGAACTATACGATGTGCAACAGTGTATAAAATGATACAGAACATTATTCCAATCCTCTGAGTTGACTGCTTGTTTCTTTAGAGCAGCATTTTCCATTATAAGAAAATTATGCAAAATTAGAATTTGATTGTATTCGTACAGGAAGTAATAATACAAGAACACAGAAGTGAAGTAAAAGCATTAGAATTAACACACTTCAGTAATCAAAACTGAGTTGGATCCACTTTAAAATAAAAAAGACAAACATCTAAATGTGTTTTTTTTGGATTTTGTATTTATTTTTTTATACTGCAGTTTCTTATTAGTCATCCATTTTATACACATCAGTGTATACATGTCAATCCCAATTGCCCAATTCATCTCACAACCACCCTCCCACCCCCCTGCCGCTTTCTCCCCTTGGTGTCCATACGTTTGTTCTCTACATCTGTGTCTCAATTTCTGCCCTGCAAACTGGTTCATCTGTACCGTTTTTCTAGGTTCCACATATATGCATTAACATACGATATTTGTTTTTCTCTTTCTGACTTACTTCACTCTGTATGACAATCTCTAGATCCATCTACGTCTCTACAAATGATCCAATATCGTTCCTTTTTATGGCTGAGTAATATTCCATTGCATATATGTACCACATCTTCTTTATCCATTCGTCTGTCGATGGGCATTTAGGTTGCTTCCATGACCTGGCTATTGTAAATAGTGCTGCAATGAACATTGGGGTGCATGTATCTTTTTGAATTATGGTTTTCTCTGGATATATGCCCAGTAGTGGGATTGCTGGGTCACATGGTAATTCTATTTTTAGTTTTTTAGGGAACCTCCATACTGTTCTCCATAGTGGCTGTATCAATTTACATTCCCACCAACAGTGCAAGAGGGTTCCCTTTTCTCCACACCCTCTCCAGCATTTCAAACATCTAAATTTCAACAGTGGTATGCATGTAGTTTAAATCACTTCTTTCATTTAGATTACAAGAATCTTAAATATGCATTAAAAGGTATACTTTTAAATGTTTAAATTTATCCCCAATAGATCAAAGAATGCAATTGAGAAGTTAGAACGAACACTATTCCTAGAATAAAATTGTGAGCTGTGTATACAAGAAAAGCTTGGAGTAATGTCTTTATTCAAGGAGATCCCAATTCCTTTTGAATTATTTCACAAGAATTTCCTGAGAGTGCACTGTGTGCCTGGGACTGTCCAAGACAGTGGATTCAAATAATTATTATTTAGGATGAAATGGCAGGGAGACTGGTCAGCTGGTAAACCAGATAGACTATTATTATTTCACATAAAAGACATGGTCTCTATACTCAAGGAGCATAATCTAAACAAGGTAATCACGTATCACACATAAACAATGAGGGTAGGTGTTCTTTTCACTGTGTGATTGGGTTAAGAAGTATTTAGAATGACTGAATTTTGCCTATAACCCTACCCATGAAAAGAGGTTAAGGCGGCTCTATGGTCACATGGGAAGTGGATACAGGTGAGACAAAGAGAAAGTGATGCTTTTCTCTTGAAACTTCCCTGCCCCTCTGACTCCCTCAAAAAACACTGTGCTGTGAGTGACACTACAAATTCTGAGGCTGTTTTCATCAGTCATAGATACCAGAAGAAACAGAATGACAATAAACGAATCTCTTCTTGGATTTATGAGGACCTCATATCAGATTCGAATTATAAAAACACCCTGAGGATGCAGCTAAAGGTAAAGCTCTGGACAAGCATCTCAAGACCAAGTTTTGTGTGAAACCTGCTCCTCTCTCCTTGGTGGGAATGCAAACGGGGTGAACAAAGGTTCCCTCCAACCCTAGGAATAACACCAGTTAAGTGGGGAAGGATCCCTTGGAATGAGGTGCTGGATGGGAAATCACAGAGGTGGCGTGGAGTGTGTGTCCTCACTTAACTCCCGAGCGAAGGCAGAAAGACTGAAATGCAAAGAGCACGTGGCATTGACTTGGAAGAAGTACCCATATGTCTTCCGAGGAGAACACAGTCTGTTGGTGGAAGGATCAAAGACCCAGCAAGGCTCAGTCCCTGACCCACCACTCCACTTCCATGTCCCCTTTCGCCCTTCCTCAACTCCCACCATCCTTGGCATTCAGGGTCCTCACGACCCTCCTCCACGCAACCTTCTTTCTGTCATGCTCACCTCATCCCACCAGCGTTCACCTGCTGCAAGCAGTGTAGCATGGCAGTTGTGAGCTAGGTTTATTTAGACCTCAACTGGAATCCTAGCTCTGTTTGCCAGCAGAATATCTCTTACCACCACCTCTTCCCAGAGCCAAAAAAAAGTAGCTTTTTGAAACTAGAGCATTTTAAACAATGCCATTTCCAAAGAGAATTATCATGGCTTTACGCTTGCATAATTCAAACCTCACCTGGGTGTTTTTCATAGTCACAGAAACAACCCCAAAGTAACAGAGAAGCTCCAACGCTAGCAAGACAGTGTGCTTGCGGACTTTAAAGTGACTTTTTAAAAAAAGCTTCTCCCTATCAAGGTTTAAAAATCTTAGGGTCAAAGTGTCAGGCTGAGCAGGGATCCTGTTTCCTCCTAGTTTACCTACCACGTATCTTCATTGTTAAGGTCAAGCTCAGGAAAGACACTACCTGTGGGAAGTTCTACTAACCACGTGTCCCTATTGTGGAGGCAGGACACAGCAGTGTCTCCTGGCCTGTAATGTCTTGTAGCACCTGTGGAAATGACGCTATTTTCGCCGCACCCTGGGGAGGGTGGCCTAGGTGCCTGTGCCACCCGGAGGGCTGAGGGATCAATACCACCCCACCCATAGCTCACCCGTGGGCCCCATACCCAGGCTGAGTAGTCTTAACTTAAACGATTAAAGTAAAATTTAGTATTTGTAGAAAAGAGGACATCTCATGACTCCACTACGAATGCCCCACCACTGACTCCAAAGAACTCGGTTGCCTTCCTTCTGATTAAATCCACTTCACCATTTCAGCCTGTTCCACATTGCATAAAACACACAGAAAGCCAGACTTGTGACTCTCACTCTTCACGCGCTAGCAAACAGCAGTTCCAATTATGTAGAAGCGGACTTTGAAATTTGGTCACTGAAATGTAGGGGAAGACAATTCAGTCAACAGAATATTTTCTTTTCATCTCACAGCCTGACTCATGTGAGTCAAGTTTTCTTTCAACATACAAAATCAGATCTACGGAAATCAGAGAATACAGCACAGCAGTCTTTCTATGCACTGTGCAGTGGCTAGAGTTAATTAGAATCTTTTATAGCCAGGACTCAGTTAAAACAATTCTTTTGTGGGGAAAGACTTAATTACAAAGTGATATCACAGTGTAGTTAGTGAGTAGGCCCTGTTTTCCTAAGTCTGTTCTTTCCTTGCTCTTTGGCATTATCACAATCACCTGCTATGTGATCAATCTCCAACTCACCAAGGGCCTCTAAGTGTCCCCAGGCCAATGACCACTCCCACATCGTTACAGTATGCTAAAAGTACATTACTTCATTTAATCTCTATAACAATCTTAAGAGGGGAGAACAACGCACCCATTTCACATATGAGGGCACTAGGTTTAAGGAGATTAAATATTTTCTCCCAGATCAGGCAGATAGTAAACGGTGGAGGCTGATTTGAATCCCCAGACTCCCAGGACCTGCTTTTATCATTACGCAGCACTGTGTCATATTTAAAGAATAGCAGCTAGCGATGAAGAATAACCTTCACTTGTATAATGCTTGACAGTTTTACAAAGCACTTTCACATCCATTATTTTACTTAATCCTCCACAATAACTCTGCAAACTATTACGATCCCCACTTTGTAGGTAAGGAAATCGAGGCTCAGAGAGGGAAAGTCATTGAGCCAGAAATCCAGAGAAACTTCAGGTTTCCTATGACAAGATGAGATTAGTTCAGAAACACTAACACGTGATGAGGTTGCATGATGGTAAGGAATGAACATGGACTTTGAGGTCAAAGATCTGAATTCGGTTTCCTGCTCTGTCCCTTTGCAGTTAAGTGACCCCGGGCAAGGCATGTAACCTGTTGAGCCTCCATTTTGCATGGCTGAAACGGGCATGACAATAAAGATCTTAGAAGGTATGGATCCAGTGAGGTACTGTGCGTGAAAATATTGTGTAAATTATCCAGTGCAATACGAACGTTAAGAATAGCAACAGCAACAAGAATAAAACTTGTGATGCTTATAGTATGTTAGTGTTATTACATGTTCATTTCAGCCTCTGCAGGATGCAAACACAAGGAGACACTCAAGGTAGACCTTCAAACAGCTCACGCTGATTCAGATTCTTGCGATGAGATCTGAAATTCAGGTCTTCAAATGCAAAGCACAGTATTTTTCCTGAACCTCTGCTACGTGGACGTCACTGTCCTCTTTTCATCCACCAAAACCAACACCCCAAACTGTCATCATCATGCACCTCTTTAATGTAATTTTCACATTACATTACATCTTCAATCTAATTTATTTATTTAGATAAATTATTAATTTAGACAAATCTCTGAACATGATGACTACCTTGTTGTTAGCTACAATTCATTTCTCACCTGATCTTTCCTCAAATCCCACCCAAACATGCCAACTCTGAGATGCTATGACCCCCTGATGGAACTCCAACCTGGCTGTAGAATAGTTCCCGTCATTCCAGTGGGTGTTAATGGGATAGGAGATCCATTTGAAGACAATGAATATGTGCTGAGGAATAGATGCGACTCAACCTCAATTAAGTCAAGACTAACACAGCACCCAAAGCAGCCAACTCTACAATATCCAACTGAAGTTGTTCCAACAGGATCCAGCAAGAAGCACAGTTTAGACGCCTCTACTTCTGCAAGCCACTGAGGTATGTACTGTTGGAGGCACACCAGCAGCTCTTTCCCTCTTCCACACCAGCGAAGCCTTGGTGTAGTTCTGATACCTCCTCCTCCCCCACTGTAACTTGGGCAAATTCTGATTAGTCTAAGCCAACGATGGTGGTTGTATTCCTCTTGCACAGAAATGATTTGAGCAAGGCTTGAGCCTCAGTTTTGGCCAATGAAATGTGAGTGGAAGGCTGCTAGAGGCCTTGAGGAGAGGCTTTCCTTGCTGATAAAATGGGAGCACAGGAAAAGAAACAGCCTTTTCCCACAGTTCCATGTGATGGTTGAATCTGCTGTGGTCATCTTGTGACCATAAAACATTAAGATGATGTGATACTGAGGATATGAGAAAAGAGAAAAATCCTTGATGACATTACTGCGCCACTCATTGGGCTGTTGCCCAAGACTTTCAGTGGTGTGAGATAATAAATTTTCCCTGTGGCAAGTCACGGTTGGAGATTTTGAGCCTCACACCTGGAAGTGTCCTAACTGGGACACCAGGGAAACAACCACAGTTCTACAGCCATGTAGATTATTTCTTCCTCCTTAAGTCTATTTTCCAGGGGGCCCTTTTCCCACTGGGCTTGGGGGAAAATGGTTATACACTAATAGTTGTATGAAAAAAGCTCTGATTTGAAGGATTTGCCACCAGCAACTCCCACCTTCCTCCTCCAATAAAATGCGATGTTCATTTCATGAAATACCCCAAAGGCATGGGTTTGACCCCAGAGTGTGAAGGAGGTCTGGTCAACTTCCTTTTTTGTGTGTCCCAATGGCTTGTAAAAAAGTGAAGAAATGCCAAAACAGACTTCCAAAAATTGTGATGTACACTTAAGTACTGATGTTTAGCAAATTTATGCTTTTATAATACATGTAAAAATTCAAAGCACTTTAATTATGCTATTTTAGAAGTGAATTACAGGATTCATACGGAATATTAAGTCATAGTGCATCATAGATGCTGTGGTCCAGGGACCCAATGAAAGCGGCATAATGAACTTCCCACCCATCAATCTCATCAGTCTAACTCTGTGAGTTAATGTGTAAACTTGAGTGGAGACAATAATGACAAAAGTCTGAGTGTGTGGGCCTTTGTGAATATGAGACCTAGTTTATTAAAAACAAACAAAAAACGTTTCCCCATCTGCCTTCTATCTCACTCACTCTGGTTGGCTGCTCTGATTGTTTTGTTACTTACCATATTTCTATAGACCACTCCCTATGGACACTAACTCATTTGATCCTCAGAACAACCCTCTGAAGGAGGTCCTACTATCCTCCTCATTTTACAGGTGAAGAAACTGAAACGCAGAGAGGTTAAGTGAGTTATTCAAGACCACACAGCTAATAAGTGGATAAGTGGTGGAGCCAGGATTAAGATGAAGGGCCATAGCTCCAGAACTCATGTTCTTAACCAGTCCATTATGCAGTCTCTGTGCTGATACAACCATAAAAGTATGCGGGTTAAGAGAAGTGAACCTGGAGGACAGAACCGGTAAGGCTCTTTCAAAGCCAGAGAGCATGTGAGACTTGTTGGTGTCACAGTATAATCACTGTGTAAGGTGGGTGTGGTCTCTTCTGCTCCTTCCACCCTGAAGTGTATGCACACATGCATGTGCTTGTGTGTGTGTTCTGCACACCAGGTGTCAACATAATCGTGTAGCAGCATTTGTCAGCGATGTGGGTTTACCTCCCTTCGCTCTTACAATCTCCTCAGTAAGACTTTTCAAAGCTACTGTTTTGCTCTGTAACAATTATTTCTAACCAGGTTTTGACTGTTGAGGAGAAAGAAGCCCTTAAAATAATTACATTATTCTGAAATAAGGTCATTTTTCTTTTAAAACAATTTTCATGTTATAATCACTTCAATTGTTTCTAGATTAGGATTCATAAACAGCTCTGCAGAATGGATGGTCTCCATGGTCAGAAATGTTTCCCCAAAGAACCAAGACGAATTACTGGAAGAGACCTGTCACAGGAGTCCATTCTCCCCACTGAACAGGACCAGGAAGAGGGCTGATGGGGGCAAGTGCTGCAGGGCCTTGTGGAACTCTTTCTGGGGCCAAGTTTGAAAAAAAGGAATATTATGGAATAACTGTTCGATCACAGACTATGGTGTCCAACAGATCTGGGTCCAAATCCTGCTCTGCGACTCAGGTGTATGGCAGGCAATTTATGTACAGTCTCAGAGCCTCGGTATTGTCTCCAGCAAAAGAGCAATAATAACGAGTGTGCGGTATACATGCCATTATAAAAGAAGCGTACATAAAGGGTCTTTACATATACAGAAGGAGGAGGAAAATTTGCCCTCCCTCTGCCTCTATTCGGGTCCCTCCCCAAGAAGCACTTATGTCACTGGTTAAGTTTCCAGGCTACTAATTTGCCAAAAGCAAGGACTGCAGTTTGCTGAGGTCCAATGCCTTCCCCCTGCTTCTTGTTTTGCCCTGGCTCCAGAGGTAAGCAGAGATCTCTGGCACTTTCTCCCTCATCCCTTCTGCTTACTCGTAGTGCAGAGACTATCCCTCCCGGCTTAGCAGCTGGATGGTGGGGACACTGAGATTTGAGCCGAGAGGGTAGAGGAGGCCTCACTTGGGCCTTGAGCCTAAACTTCCACTCCGAGCTGATCACCAGAGAGGCCTGCCCTGCTTGTCTGGCTAATGATAAGAGGTATTTTGATTTCTTGAGGTCTGTGTATTAATAGCTCCCAGGGAAACCCCAAGGGGGAGGAGAGGGGATTGCAAGGACAGGATTTGGATATTTCCAGGTCTTTGGCTACAACATCAACTAACACTACCTCTTGGAATAAAATGGCAGCCAGCACACACCAAAAAGAAGCCCACTCTCCTAAAAGAAGGCTATGCAAAATCCTCCTCCGAGTTGCTTCAATTCCAGAGACAGGGACACTTCCACTCTCCTTTTAAAAATCCCCTTTCCTGCAATAGCAACCAGACAGCACTTGGCTGCAGCTTTCCGACAGACCCTCAGCGACCCTTCCTGCCTGGGAGTGGCTGGTGGGAAGTGGGCAGCCCCTGCATCTCGTCTCTACCAGGCAATGAGGCAGGGCTGTCTTTCCTGGGAGGTGTTTGCACTTGACTCTGAGAAATAAATATGAACTGCAAAGAGGTCTCCACTCGATGACACCTTCTCATACTAGCAGGCTCTCTTTGTCAGCAGGTAGTCAGACTTTTTTAGGGTGATAACATCTAGGTTTCTTTATTTCATCAGAAACAGATCCAAATGCAGAAATGGCCAGAGTGTCATCACATGTTTCTATGCTCTATTAAAAACTACACAAAGCCCAAAGGTAGAAACAATGCAAATGTCCATCATCAGATCAATGGATAAATAAGATATGCTGTATACATGCAATGGAATATTATTCAGCCTGCTATACCATGGATGAACCTTAAAGACATTATGCTAAATAAAAGAAGCCAGAGACAAAAGGACAAATATTGCAGGATTCCACTTATATGAGTACCCAGAATAGGTGAATTTCCAGAGATAGAAAGTAGAACAGAGGTTGCTGGGCAAGGAGAAAAGAGGTGAGTGAGGAATTAGTGCTTACTATGTATAGCGTTTCTGTTTAGGGCAATGAAGTTCTGGACGGATAGCGGCTGCGGTTACATCATATTGTCAGTGTACTTAATGCCACCAAATTTTGCACCTAAAAATGGTTAAAGTGGTAAATTTGATGTTATGCATATTTTACCACAGAAGAAAGAAAGGAAGGAAGAAAGGGAGGGAGGAAGGGAGGGGGAGCGAGAGAGAGGGAGAGAGAGGGAAGAAAGGAGGAAGGAAGGAAGGAAGGAAGGAAGGAAGGAAAGAACCACCAAGCAGTCTTGGGATAACAATTCCATGGAAAGGGAGGGTCCCAGAATTCCAATCCGCTGCCCGGCATCTAGATGTCACTGGGGCAGAGCTTTTCCGAGTGATCAAGAAAGATCAAAGCCAGAGGAAACAATGCTCTTCACAAGACCTGGCAAAGGGCACTTACTAAAGCAGTGCTACTGACAAAATAATGGACTCCACGACTGTTTCTGTTCGTTCAGGAGGATCAGCACGCCCCAGAGACAGGGAGGGGCACAGGACTCTGCTTCCAAAGGCCCCTCAGCCCTTTGACCAGACAGTAACCAGGTAAGCCTGCTGTCGTCTTCAACACAGGATTTAGGACCATAGATATTATTTATTTCCAAATTAGAGCTATAAATTCTCCAGACGTTTCTAAAAAACAAGATTTTCCTCAAACAATGGCATTTTGGGGCTACCATAACTATAAAATTCAATTCCCTCATTTCTGCTCATGAAATATAAAAAAGTTTCTGACTTCATTGTGCCATTATAAATAGATTTCCCGCTAAATATTTTCTGGATTATGTTAATTTCTTGGCCTTCTAAAAAATCCTGGCTAAGAATACAATAAATGATAAAATATGTATATATAATTCTTTTATCCGTGAAAAAAAAACTGCCAGCTGTAATTTAGTGGAGTTGAATAGAAAGTGCATTTTATTCCTAATAATGACTGTAAAATAATGACTGTTAAAAATAACTAAAGTAGAGGTTGTAGTCATGGAGACACCACTACCTCTAAAGTGTAAAATATAATTTGTTGAAAAATGTCTAATAAGACAGAATGAAAACTAACAAAGAGAAGCAAACCTAATCAAAATCTTTCAATTCTAGTTTCTCCTCTTTCAATCTGGATGATTTCATAAAAACTCAGTGCTCGGAAGTAACCACAACAAACAGTGATTTCCAAACCTGGTAAACTTAAAAAGAAGCTTCAGACTAGTTAGAACACAGAAAAGAAACCCATGCATCAAAAATCCAGAGGCAGTAGTCAGATAAATCATCCTGTGTACTTTCATTTCCGAATGGAGTTATCTTACACTTTATTTTAACCAAGTAATGTGTTTTGACTAGGTTCTAACTCTGATGGACCCTGAGGTGGGGAAAGGGAGCTACACGATGAATAATAGATCAAGAAGATGCAGCCCCTACTCTGTAAGAGCTAACAGTCTAGTGCACAGACATGCAACGTGGGCTCCAAATGGGAACCATGCAGGGAATTTTAAAAATTCTAGTCATCACGTTAAAAATGAAAAAGAAACAGGTGAAATAAATTTAAATAACGTTTCATTTAACCAAAATGTAGCCAACACATTTGAAATGAACATTTTAACCTGTAATCAATTTTAAAATTATTAAATACTTTGCATTCTTCCTTTTATTTGTTCTAAATCTTTGAAATTCAAAGTGGATTTTGTACTAACAACACATCTCAGTTTGGGCCAGTCAAGTTTCAGGTGGTCAAGAGTCACATGTGGCTAATGCTACTATATTGGACAGAGAGGAAAGTGGGAGGTATAGAATATATACAAGTAGCTCAAAAGCAAGACTGTCCCTCAGCAGGGCTATAAAGAGCCATAAATAAAACATCTGGGGCATCTTCAAAGAGGTGGTTGCATCTGAACTGAGTCTTGAGAGGTCTTTAAGTTAAGAAATGCTATACTCAGACTTGCATTATATGAAGAGCTGACTGGCAGCTGACTGGATGGCTGGGAAAAGGACAGAAGGAATCAAGAGTCTAGGCAAGAGAGCTGGGAAGGCAGGCAAAGGCCAGGGTGGATTTAAGAGATCTTTTGGAGGTGGAATTAGGAGACACGGCGGCTGACTAGAAATAGAGTAGAAGACACTATACATGTTTACCCAGCAGCCATTTCTCTTTCCTTCCCTGTTAACAAGAAATTGATTCTGTTCAGGTGCCCTGCATCCTCTGCAATATCTTGGGGTTTTTTTGTTTTTTTTGGAGGCAGTGGTGGGGGTGGGGGGGGCGGGGGGGCAGAGATGAGAGGCTTCCCAGCCCCAGGAGGGTGAATCTTGATTAGCATAAGCCAATTATAATAATTTTATCTTATCACTGACTGGCTTAGAAAGGAACACGGAATCCAGTTTTGGCCAGTGAGGCTTACTGGTTAGACTGCAAGGTGGGACTCTGAGAAGGGCTTCTTAGATATTAAGAAAAGATACAGGGAAGAGATAGCCTCTTGCTGTCTCTAGTGTGTGGTGAGAAGGTAATGCTTGGCCTACGGCAGCCAATGTCATCCTGAAGTGAGTCCACCAACATCTGAGAATGACAGAGTGGAAATATGGACTCTTGATGCCATTATCAAATCACGGAAATAGCCAATCTTGGAAACACTCCACCTCTGGACATCTTGTTTTGTGAGAGAATGTTTGTATGGATTATTTAAGACCTGTGGGGTTATCTCTTACTTGCAAGTAAGTGTTTCTTAACAGATAGGAAAAGGGAAGAATCTAGACAATGTCCCAACCACTAGTAACAACCATTAATAGCTTTCTTTTGTTCAGCATGTTATATAGTATGTGAAGCTCTTTCACCTGATGTCTTCATGGAATCCTCTTAACAGCCCAGGGAGGTGTTTAAGCAGATACTATTGTCTACTTTCACCTGCACAGTATCCCTCTCCCCCATTCTCCTTTGCATTCCCAGCAACTAGTATAGTACCTGGAATAATAATAACTGCTATCAATTCTTGAGTTTTGCTATGTGTTAGAAACTGTTCGATATTTTATATACAAAATCTGACTTTATTTCCTCATTTGCAGGAGCTTAAAGCAGCTCTGTGAGTTGGGTTATTATTATCACCACATAACAGATGAGAAAACTGAAGCTCATAGGGGTTAAACGTTAAGTTCAAGTCTCAAAGTTAGTGACAGAGCCACAACTTGACCCCAAGTATGTCTCTCTGTAAAGGTTATGTTCTTTATCACCATGATACAATGGCACAGAGCAAGTCCCTCCATTTACTGAATGAATGAATGAAGGGATGCTCAAGGAGATTAAGTACCTTGCATAATGTCATCCAGCTAAAGACAGATCCATGACTTGATGCCAGTCTTCTACCCTCAAGGCCATTGCCCTTCCTACCACATCCTATAACTATCATTTTTTTCCAGCTTTACTGAGGTGTAATTGACAACCCATGACTATCATTTATTTGGCACTTGGTTAGACATCACCTTGAATGATCCCTGGCAATTTCTTGTGTATGAGTCTTTTCTCTGCGACCGGATTGTCAATTCCTGGAAGTGGCACGGCTTTTTTGTAGCTCCCACAACAATCAAGACAATGTATTTTTCATAGTTAATAGCTCGATTTTTAAATATAGTGTCTTCAAATTATAGATCTATCATGGTTAGGATGACCATAACTCCTGGTGTACCTACAATGTCCTGGTTTACACCTGTTACCCTGGCTTTATTAGTAATAGAGCAATATTAATACACTCCAAAATATTCCTGTTTGAACAATAAATTGAATGGTCACCTTAATCATGGTAAATAAGAGTTGGTTTGGCCTGTCCAGCTATGCTCTGTCAACAATGCCCGGCACAGCGGCCTCTGGATAAAGATGAATCCAACAGCCATCAAGGTTCATATTTAACAGTGGAACACAGAGAGCTTTCAAGCACAGTGCCTACCAAACTTCACCACCTCTTTTGTCTACCATTCACCCCATACTCTCCTTTCTCTCAAAAATCTCTTTTTCTTTGTTTTACTGGTTTCCCTTCCAGCAGCCACTTTCTAGACTGCACCTCACATCCTAAGTCTTGCCGGCAGAAACGAGGTAACAGGTTTTGAAAAGCTAGGGAAATACATTACTGTCTAGCTGCTATTCTTGGCTGAAATCCCTTTCAACTGAGGATCAACACACCCTTGTAAACAGCAAAAGAGGAAGAAACAAAACTTTTGTGGCTAAACATGTACCTTTTGGCCTCTATGTTGTGTGTAAGTATATGTATATGTCTTGGGAATGTAGGGCTACATGGTAAACCAGAGTTGTTGCTGTTATTGTTTTAACCAGTGAAAATGTACAGTAGTAGCATCAACAGATTCCCAATGGATTAATGCCATTGTGAGCTCAGCTCGAACTACTTTGAATTCTGGAATTATGACTGATGTGGGGAGAATAAAAGCAAAATAATTCCTAAACACACTATACATATTGAAGTGTCTTATCAGAGGGGACCTATCAGAGATTAGCTTTTTGTTCCCCCTCTTTTTTATTAACACAAGTGGCAAAATCAGATCAGAAGTGGCCTCATTTATGAGTATAAATGCAGGGCTAGTGGCCCTACTGTCTATGGAAAGAAGTGTTTCAAGATCTTTCATTCTGAGGACTTAACAGGAAATCAGGTCCACTATTTGGGTGAAATACCTCGGGGAAAAGATTCCATGAGGTGGCAGATGCTTAAGAGGCTTTGACTCAGCACAACTGGGGCTGACCTGTGTTCTGAGAAGTGGCTGCATAGGTGAACCCTCTTGGTTGGGATACCCTCTTGGCCTGAGGGATCAACAGGACCAGCTAGGATTTCCTGCAGCAATGGAGAACAATGACTGTCAGACTGCACAGGGCCAGTTTTCAACATCACCGCTGCGTGACAGTGAGAAGCAAGTACGTGGTGGACCAATGAGGCCTCAGCAATCTAGGCAAGGCATGTGGAAGTCAAGGGCTGTTGTTGGACTGAATGAGAGTGCTGAACAATTAAGAGAAGGGCTCAGATCAAGAGAGACACCTTGGCTTGCCTGCTAATAGAGTGGGGTGTATGAGAGTTCCAAAGATTTAAGTAAAAATTAGGAGCAATGCAATTTCACTTGAACCCAGTTTGTAGAATAATTCTCACTAGTTACAAATGCATCTGACGAGAATCTGGCTGGATGAGATTATTCTGGTAAGAATCTGGCTCAAACACACACTATACAGAGTGTGTTTTGTTTCATGATTATTAAATGTATCCCATTAGAATCTCTACTATGTAATATGTAAATTATTGACTCTTATTTACCATGGCGATGAATTCTGCCACACAGCCATCTTTCCAATAAGAGTGCTGCTAGTAACTTCTGGAAGAATTAACAAAGTCAAAGGCAATAGATTCATACGTCTCTGTCTTCTTTCGAAGATTCTGTTATTCCTTCATGAACATCTTTCCAATAAGCAGAAGCCATCTCACGCTGTAATTTGTTTTCCTCTCCTTGTTTCCTCTTGGGTTTCATGTAAATATTTACATATCACCACTCACTCCTACTGTTTACCTAAGATGGCCTTTGGATCCCGTCCTCAGCCTCTCATCAGATAACCTCATGTTTTCCATTACCTAATATTGCCTCTCCTAACATTTCCACTTTGACGGGAAAAACAACTTTCCAAAGTCAAGTGCTGGTCTCTCTTTTAAAAAGAAAATTAGTTGAACATTCAAGGTACCATGAGAATATTGTCCAAAGCTGTTCATTACTTTCTCACTGTTCACTCAATTTTCATTATCTCTCTGGAAGATAATACAGAGCATGATTTCACCCCCGAAGGCTGCTGGACCAACTGCTCCGAGAGTGCTTGCCATTACTGGCCCTGTGATTTCTTTTCCCAGAGAATATGATGGAGTGGAGGAGAAAGGCAAGAAGAGAAATGGCTGTCTTTCTTTCTTTCCTGTCGCTGATGAAGTATTTTGAATTCCAGTGGTCTGAAAGGTCTCATTTTCCCATGAAATTATTTCTCACTTGTCATTCTCCATCACCTCCACTTCCAGACAGTCACCAGTTTTTATCAATTTTATCTCGGAAAAATGTACGGCATTGTTTCCCCTTTTTCCATCCTTTGCCTACACTCTGCCTTCATTGGTTCTCAGCAAAATGCTCAGATGCACAGGCCTTCACCGAGTACCGACAGAGTGAACGAGAACGTCAACTCTTGCTTGCACTACTGTATTCATTTCCTAAGTAGTTTCCCCTCTAGACTATTCCCCATATGGCTGTCAGAAAAGCTACTTTCTAAAACTCACACCTCTGTGCTGCCTTCTTGCTTGCAAACACCAATAACACCCCACTGTCTTTAATGTCAAGTCTAATCCTTCAGTTTGACATTACAAATCACTTCACAGTCTGGTCCCAACCTGTCTTTTCTAAAGCTCTTGACCCTCTCTCCACTCACTCCTGCCCCAGCCCTAGAGAGGGGCAGGCTCTTCTTATGTGGCCCTGAGCTCTTGCCTCACCACAGGTGTCTCCTGCTGTGGTCTCAGCCCCACTACCCTTCCTCATACTGCCCAGATGTCTACCGAATAAATAAAACCCGAATCAACTGATTACTCTTCAGTTACAAATGGTCATTCATAGAGCATGTTCTAGGTGTCAGACACTGTCTGGAGGATATCATATACCATTCCAGTATTCCTTTTAATCCCAATAAGGACAGTGAAAGTTAGGTATGAATTCACTGACTAACTTGTTTACCCAGTTAATAAGGACAGATCCAGGATTTAACCCCATACATCTGCTATCAAAGACCAGGTGCTCTTACCCACCAGGTATGTGACAACCCACTCACTCTACCCCACCGCATCCCTCACCATGTGTCTCTAGCACGTATCTTTGCAATTGTGCTTACTACCTTACAAGAGAGCTGCTGTTGACAGAGTTCCCTGGAGGAATTATGAACACCTCAACAGCAAGGCTGGCCCTTACAGATCTGCATATCTCTAGTGCTCAGCATAGTGCTGGCACACAGCGTGTGCAAAACACTTTTTCTTTTTCTTTTGGTAACTGAATTTGAATCTATGCATCCAATAATGGGAAAAAGCTCTGCCCCAATTAAATCAGGTAGTTGAGCCACATGTAGGTCTCAGAGTTCTTTTACCTCTAAAGAATAAATCCAGTGACTCACTGGATAAGAAGGAGGCTGAATCTCCTCTTCCATCTCTCACCTACTTCACACATATTTGTAACTCACCTATAGGAACCTGGCATTGTAATATTCCTGGCAACCATCTGCAATTCAACCAAGCATACAAGCAGAAACCACCCACGTTTTCAATAACAGCATTGCTTAATCTGAAATGCTTTTTGGAAGACAAAGAAGCATTCATAAAACGAAACAGTAGTGAATGTTGATAATGAGAAAGTTTTACAACAAAGTGTCTTGCTGATTTACACAGTGCTTCCATGCCAATGACTAGAAGGAATTTTTATAAAGATTCTCACTGGAAAGCCTAGGCAACATGCCAGAAAGGTTGTCAGTCTTTAAAGACAAGGAAACTGAGGGAGAGAGGAAAGGGCAGGGGAGGAAGCAGGAAGTGAAGGAGTAGTGGGGGGAGAGACATGGCTTTAATCCCCGGTACATAGGAAAAATTGTAAGTAGTAAAATTAAGACAACATGCCATCCCCACTCCCCCCCACCCCAAGGAGCTCTCATCTGAATTCCAGGTAGGTCTTGAGAAAATACCAGCTACCTGCCTGGTCTCAGTGAGGGACAACAATGTTTTCTTTTCTACTCTTATTTCAATTCAACCATGAGACAAAGAGTTCTGGAGAGCAAGGAGTGGGGAGCTAAGCATACATCCCCTAGAAGACCAGAAAAAGTCATCAAAGTTACAGGTCACCCAACTGAATTTCCAGGAGTTACAGCCACTATTATTTCCTTCCCTTGTATGGAAAGACGTGAAAATGTACAGCTACCCCCAAAGCTTGACTTGGGTAGCAAAATCTGATACTCAGAATGCTGGATAAAAAAGTATCATCAGTAGGCCACATCAAAGGAGACAGGATGGCCTGGTCCCTGATTAAACAGTTCCCAATACTTACTCTCCCTTAGTAACTCAATAAAGGGCAACCATTCCTGCATTCTGATACTGTATTTCCAAGGCCATACTAGACCTCAAGAAGTTAGTCAAGATGGTGGCCCATAAACAAGCTGACCCAAGGTTATGGCTTCAGTCCCCTTAGCCTGGTCCTGACATGATTCTCCAAGAGCTACCAACTGATAATACACAGATTAGGTCTGATTAGAGAACATCTCATCCCATTTCTCCCAGCGGAACACCTCAGATACTGACAATTTGTGATGACAAGAACATGTAGCCTGGATTTTCCACTCCTCCCACACGGGTTGGCTGGCCTGGCTAGCAACCGACTTTAGTTTTACAATGCTTATTACTGCGGCTTTCCCTCCTGGCCAGTGGGCTCTGAAGCAGCTGGAAACAGAGCCAGCTGACCAGCCAGGCACTTGGAACCTTCTATGCTAGCAGAAGAAAAGAACTGGGCAAAGGCCATACTGCTAAATATTCTGGGAAGGCTAGATGATGAGACAAGGGGGACGGGACCTCCATTCATCCTGAAACAAATGCAAACTGACAAACAGATTAAGGGTAGGTGAGGTTCCAGGAGAGTGTCTGGGTAACTTAACCAGATGCAGTCAACGTCTTGTTAATTCAGATAAATGAAGAAAGGCCAGTGTGCATCAGTGAAATTCCAAAGCCGTAGAGCATAGACTGTTTTTTTCAAGTCCATAGAGCAACTCAACTTTATCTTAACTGTAAGTTTCACACTGAGGTGCAGCTGTGCCCTCTGCTACTGAATCTGTGTCTCATTTGGCATAAACAGCAGTCATTTAAATTCAGTCGTTCATGAACTTAAGTCCTGCAAATGTTTGCTCTCATGAATATGATAAACATCGTCCCTTATACTACTGTTGACCCTATTTATTTACCCAGCTTGGCCTTCCTTCAAAGGCATCATAGAGATAAACCCAGCCCAGTTCAGGTCAAATTAGTATAAATCGTTAGCAGAGTGCTGGGAGATGAGGTTTTTTCCTTGATAGCTCGAAGCCTTGTGTTTTGTCCCCTTCCTCATGGGAGCTGTGAAAAGTTTGAACAGATGTTCAGATTCAGGGGGAGAGAGCACTTTACTGCTGCTCTATTTACTTCCCCCAGCAGGATCTGTTTTCATTTCCTTGTGGACTAGAGAGAACAATTCTACCAGCTTAACTGCTATCTGGGGGAGGGGAAGTCTGGGATCCTGGTTCCCACGAAGCATGATGAATTAAGAAAGGAATGCAGTATGCCATGAAACCACATTTACCTCTGGCTTTCTGTTCCCAAAATTAGGTCAGCAAATTTGCGCTTGATCTCTGGGTGCATTAATGAAGCAGCCTCTCAGCTGGAACATGAGTCCTTTGTAGTCCGAGTCTATCTTTTGCATCTGTTTTACAATAGACGGCCCCTCTAGCTTGGCTTGAAGGGGTGTGTAAGTGTAGAGAGCCAATCTATGACCATGTTGCCTTTTGACATTTATTTCCCTGCAGTATTTTACCCTGGGATTGAATAGTGTTTGTTTGGGGCATTATAATAAAAACTCTCCACAAAAATCTCTTGGATGAAAGTGCATGAACCAAATCACCCAGTCAACAAATATTTATTGAATACCCACCATGTGCAAGGTGCTGAGAGTGTAAGATTCAGCCCTGCCCTTTAAGACCTTATCATTTAGTTGGTGACAGAAATATTTACAGATATGTCCAAGCAGGGGCTTTTATTTGTCTCCCAACAGTCAATCTCTCCTTCCTTTTAGTACTAGAATCCCCCAAGCTGGTCATATGGCTACCCTACAGACTATGTTTCTTGGCTTGGCTTAAGTATGGTCATGTGACTAAGTTCTGTCCAATGGGATACGAGTAGAAGTGAGATGTGCAGGTTCTGGGTCGTGATCTTAAAAGGAATCCATTTGCTCACACTTCCTACTCCCCCCCTTCCTAGGGCCTGAAACGTATAGGCGGGGGTGGGAGCCAAATTCTGCCATCTTGAGAACAACACAATAGGGGATGGTGGGGAAGGAGTTGGGCCCCAAATAACCTTGGGAGACAACCTTCTCTCTCTTGATTGCTTATCAGCTGGGGGAGGAGAGAGAGAGATGGGCTGGGGGTGTGATGGTGGAGAGAGAGAGATGGGCTGGGGGTGTGATGGTGAAAGGAAATCCTTCTATCTTTTTTAAGCCACTGTTATTTAGTCTCTGTTAAAGCAGCGGAATCAAGATTCCAACTAATGCATACACATTTCCCCTAACAGACCAGAATTTTCTGGAAGCCTCTTTAGTTCCCCAGCCCCATCATGGAGCCACAGAGAGTAACTGTTCACCTTATATTTGCGGATATGATACAAAGATATAGTTAAGAAAAACTCCATTTTGCTTGAAATAATTTAATCCCATTGTAAGTATTATAAGAAGATAAAAGGATTACCTTACAAGGAAAGCTCTTATAAGTAAGTGAAGTCTGGCTTGGTTTCTTAAGAGGGGGGACACAATGTTAATCTATTAGTGTCTGAAAGGTGGAAATATTTCACAGCAAGTAGATTTTATCAGATGACTGAAAGGCAATGAGATAAGAATAAGAGAATAAACCTTTTCCTATGGTCAAGCATAATCATGTAAATTAGCACTGGTCTATAGACACTGCTATCTGGATAAGGTTACTTTTAATAAAAAAATGGAAAATAGGTGTCCAACAATCATTTGCAGAAACTTACCTAACCTCAGTGCTTCTTGCCTGTGACTCTGTTAAGTACTGTTTTAGAATAGCTTTACTACTACTAATGGTGTCACCCTGGCAAATTACTCAATTCCTTTAAGCCTCGCTTTTCTCATCTCTACAATGGCAATTCAACCAAAAACATTTACTGCAAGTATACTACATCTCAGGCACTGTTCTAGGCATTCTACCTGAGGCAGACAGAAAAATGACAGTCAGAACAAATAAGGAAATTATATGGTATATAAGAGGTGAGGAGTGCTTAGGGATAAAATTAGAGCAAAGGAGAGCAAGAGTGCTGGTGGCAGCAATCTCAAATATGGCGTCCACAATAGGTCCCCATGAGCAATGATGGTGGCTCACATTAGGCTATTAGCAATGGAAGTGGCCAGCTGTGGTTGAATTCTGGATATGTTTTGAAGGTAAACAGAATTTCCTGACAAGTTGCCTGTGAGGCATGAGTGGAAGAGAAGAGTCAAGGTTTTTGACTCGAGATGAACTGGAAGGATGCAGTTGACAAGCAACGACAGGGGAAGGTGTAGGTAGAGTAACTTTTGTCCAAAAGATCAGGAGTCCAATTTCTGGACATGCTGTATGAGATGATTAATTTTATGTGTCAGTTTGGCTGGGCCACAGTGTCCCCAGGTATTTGGTCAAACACTATTCTGGGTTTTATTGTATGAAACTAACATTTGAATTGGCAGCCTGAGTAAAGCAGACTGTCCTTCCCAATGTGGGTGGGCCTCATCCAATCCACTGATGACCTGAATAGAACAAAAAGCTGACTCTCCCTCGAGTAAGACAGCATTCTTCCTGCTTGACTGCTTTCGAACTGGGACATGGGCTTTTTTTTTTCTGCCTTTACACTCAGAATGAAATATCAGCTCTTCCTAGGTATTAAGCCTACTGGCCTTCAGACAAGAACTAAACCATTGGTTCTCCTGGTTCTCAGGCCTTCTGCCTCTGACTGGAACCAAGCCATCAGCCCTCCTAGGTCTCCAGTTTGCTGACTCATCTTGCAGCTATCTTGGGACTTGCCTGTATCCATCATCCTTATAATATATGCATACATTCACCCATCCTATTGGTTCTGTTTCTCTGGAGAACCCTGACTATTATACAGTGCTAGAGATGCCTACTAGATATTCAAGTGGAGAGTCCAGGAGGCAGCTGGATATGAGGAATTTGGAGTTTAGGGCTAGTAATATATACTTGGGACTCACTGGCAAAGATGTTATTCAAAGCCAGAGTACTGGATGGGATCATTGAGGGAATAAATATTGATAGAAAAGAGGAACAATTACTGAGTCCTGGGTGCCCACAATGTCTAAGGTTCAGGAATCTCAGCCACAGAGACTGAGAAGGAGCAGCCAGTGAGACAGGAGGAAACCAAGGAAGTGTGCTGTCCTGAAGCCAAGGGGAAAATCACATCAAGTAGGAAGAAGATACCTGGTCTATCAAATGCCACTGATTGGTCACCACCATTGGTAAATGCTCTAGCCACTGGTGACCTGACAAGAAATGGAGCATTAGAGAGGTGGGCCAAACCTGCTGGAGTGGTCTTAGGAGCAAATGTAAGGAGGGAAGTTGGAGCCACTGAATATGGGCCCTTGTTGCAAGAGCTGCTCAAAAGGGGTGCAAGAAAACAGGGCAGGCGTTGGCAGGGGAAGAGGGGGTCGAAAGACATTTCTTTTAATGGACAAGCTAACAGCATGTTGTTAATATCACTAGCTGCCATCTGTGGGGCACAGCACTGTGATGCTACGTGCTTCGTACGTAACACCCCATCTAACGCTCCCAGTGGCTTTGCAGTGTGGATTTCACTACCTCTATCTTTCATGCAAAGAAAAAGATATTAAGAGAAAGTGAGAAACTTTACAAAACCATGGTTAGTGTGTGTGGTTAGTGTGTGTTAAATCCTGTGTCAGGATTTAAACCCAAGCTGTTTGAACTTGAAATCAAGGACTCTTTACTACACCAGGAGACTTACTACCTCGCATGATGGAGCCTGCTACTCAGAGACCGCCTCCCACAGGGAGAGCAGGCCTGCGAAGACACCAGGCCAAGCTTAACTGTCAGGATTCTCGTCAGGGTGTAGAGGATGAGCCTGGGAGCAGACAGATCCGTATCCTCCTCTGGTCCCAACCTTCGGGAAGGAGGTGTATAATACGATACCCTGACACGGGCTGCTCCATGCAAGCGGTACTTACATCATATCCAAAGAGAGGAACAAACAGCGGTGTGCGAATTCTATTTTCAGATTGGGCAGGGTGATAAAGTCCTTTCTTACCTAGCACACTGGTATCGATCCAAGGAACTTCATTAATATTAGCTGCTCCTGCAGCTGCTACGCTAAACTGAGGGACACACCGTTCTGGAGATGGGATGGGAAAAGGCTCACCGCTATCCTTGGCAGTGAGGATTACTGGGGTCTCGAGCCACGTCAAACCCCAACATGTACAAAAACCTATCATACCAAGACTACATCAGACTGCATATTACGGATTCCTTATAAAAAGGCATGATGAAAAATTTTTTCTTTCCTTCGTGAAAAGTCAGAGGCTCCTGGAATCTTTGTTCATGTTCAGAATACAATTTTCTTGTAAAACTGTGTGGAAATTCCCTGCTCTGCAGAGACAGGGGGTGTACATGTGGGCGAGGGGTAGGAATGAGGAGGGAGAAGTGTCCGCCAAACCCAGCGTTCCTGTGGGAGAGGATGAGCCTGACACCCCAACTCGAACGAGCAGCAAGAGTGAGCAGGTGAGGAGCCTAAAGAAAACTCCCTTGGTTACGCATAGGGCACCCTGGAAACAGCCATTTCAATTAGTGCCAGACTGACTTGAAATAAGGATTAAGAGGTCATTTCAAACGATAGCTGAAGGATAATTTGCCTAGCATACAGATCTCTCCTACAGCATCCTTTGCTCCTTTCCTCTGCTATGTAGCATTAATCTCATTTACTGTTCAGTTCTTACAGAGCACACGTCACTAGTCCTAAAGATCCCGTTAGTTTTCACATAAAGACCTCCGCCTACAGCCTCACGCACACGTCTCGTTCACAGTGGAGAACACCGATAACGCTGTCAGAAATGCTCTTTATGGTTCCTCCCCACACACCTCCTTATTTTCAGTCATTCTTAACTTTTATAGAAAGTTTCTTTTTGGACAAAATAGCCCACGTTGAGTGCTTTCACAAAGGCATTCTTTGAATTTTTTCAGAGGTCTATCGATCATCTCTGGGTTATGACACAGGAAAACATTAGAAGCCTGGTCATCAAGAGAGAAACAAGCAGTAAATTCCATTTTAAACTGGAAACAGTTCGACTTCATTTATAATCTTAAAATTTTTTTTCTTGATTATAGAAATAATGCATGCTCACTGAAAACAAATTCAACCAAAACAGAAAATCATAAAGGATAACATGAAAAATATCTTACAATCCCATCTGTCAAAGAGCATGATTAACAATTTGGTGTATAACCTTCCACATTTTTCTTTACATGTAATACATATACATTAGAGATCCCTAATCTAAACTTCTTGAAGTTGTATGTGAAATTTTGTGTGCATGTATGTATATACATTTTAAAGGAAAAGGGACCAAAAATTTCATCAGTTTCCCAAAAAGTTAAAAAATATATATATAATTACATGTATATATATTTACCTATATATACATATAACTATATATAACATAAAGTATAATACAATAAAGTATAACATATGTATAACTATATATATATATTCCTATTTAGTTTACAAAAATCTAATCATAATCTACATACAATTCCACCACTCATTTTTTCCATTTATGGACATTTTTCCATTTTAGAAATAATGGTTGTTGTTTCTGATAGTATTTTGTTGTCACTTGGTTTTTCTCCCTTTAAATGCCAGAATCTGGGCCTGGAGACAGAAAGATCTGGATTGGACTCCTGGCTCCATCACTTATAAGTTCTGTAAGTTTAGCAAGTTACTCAGACTTTAGAAGTCTGTTTTGTCATCTTTAAAATCGACTAGAATTATAATAGAGTTACTACAAAGACTGAACGAAATATATTCTAGGCAGTTGGCACTGACCGGCATATAGTAAATATACAATAAACATTAGCGCTTTTTCCAGGTGGAATGCACTTGGTCCAAATTCATATATATGACAACATCTGGAGAAGTTCTAAAATCAGGATTTAGGATGACAATAAAGTGGATTATTGAGAATAAAGCTGAAGCCACACTCTGGGATAAGATGGTATTATCCATTGCTGAAGAGTAAGTCTTCAAGCAAATGATGATTTATACAGCTGTAAATGTTACAAAGGATCGGGTATCAGTACTAACCAGCATGGCTAAGGGAATTGCTTATCTCTTAGATCCCAATCCTCCTCTTCTATGATATTGCGAAGGTCACGATCCATACCATTCTTTGCTGGGGTCTGCCTTCCCATTCTGGGTCTTATTACTAAGTTCTCAGACTTTGCATCTGCAAATGGTGCAAGTCCCATCAATGTACATGCAGAATTCCATTTCCTTTAAGGAAGCTGGTGGGCTGCCTCATTTATTAACAGAGGAATGGCTATGGTCTCTGGCTCGACCTGCAGCTCTCTCCACTCCAGTGTTCTCTGCCCGGCTTGTGTCCACTCTTTACCCCTGGGGTCTGGGCAGCCCAGAGCAAGGGCAGGCCTGCTGTGAGGCCTGACCATGCCACCACTCCCTGGGCAACAACTATATGCCAGGCATGTGCTAAGCACTTTGCACGTTTTGTTTTCATAATCTCACAGCAATTCTGGAAGTTATCATCTCTGTTTTTCAGTACAGAAATGGAGGTTTAACTAAAATAAGATATTTGTGCAACATTACGCACTTAGTAAGGGACAGTTTTGGTATTTGAACTGCTTTATTCCAGAGCCCTGGCGCTTATGAATGCTATCACAACAGCTTTTGATTCTGTGTAGTGAGCTCCATGTTACACTTGGAAGACTTGGTGGAAATGGAAAAAATATCGATTTGTTGCCTGCTGGAAGTTTCCCTTGGACAGAGTAGATTCCAAAGCACCAGCAGGCCTTCTTGGTAGGAGGTCTTGCTGCAGGACGGCACAATCAAATTCACAGTCCACATCTGCAGATATTAGCTGTAACGAAGCTAAGCTTAACCCCTGCAGATTTGTGGGAAGTCCAGTGAGAAAACTGATCCGAAAGGATAAACTAAATTATCTGTGGCAGGCAGACTAACGGCCCCCAAAGATGTCCACATCCTGATCCCTGAAACTTGTGAATATGGCAAGTTTGCTTAGCATACAGATCTCTCCTACAGTATCCTTTACTCCCTTCCTGTGCCATGTAGGATTAACCTCATTTACTGTTCAGTTCTTACAGAGCACACGTCACTAGTCCTAAAGATCCCGTTAGTTCTCACATAAAGACCTCCACCTACACTCGAGGGCAGAGTGTACGCATATATATGTGCATATATGCCTTATATGGCAAACAAGGCGTTGCAGACATGATTAAAATAAGAATCTGGAGACGGGAAGGTTATCCTGGATGACCCAGGTGGGCCCCATGCCATGACGAGGGAGAGGCAGGAAGGCTGGATTCAGAGGAGAAGATGTAACAATGGAAGCAGCGTCTAGAGTGACGTGGGCGACCTCTAGTAGCCACAAGAGGTGAGAAAACAGGTTCTCCTCTAAAGTGTCCAGAAGGGAACTCTGCCTCGCTGACCTGTTTTAGGCTTCTGACCTCCAGAACAGTAAGATAACAAATTTGTTGTTTCGGGCACTCGATTTGTGGTGACTTGTCACAGCAGCAATAGGACACTAATACAACGTCCACATCCCAAGTATGTCATAACAATATTGTCCGTATTAAAGTCCTATACCCAATTTGTTTAAGTTCCTAAGATTAATGTTTCCTGATATTTCAAACAGCCTATCAGTGATGTTCTAATTGATCTCGTTCTTCCTCTTTGTAGAGAAAATGAATTCTAATATACCACCTGTGAGCTTTGAAGTGAACCTTGCACTAAATACTCTAGAGATTTCCAAAACCTAAGAGAGGAAGGCCATTTTCCTTTCCCCTGGAAAATGACCTAGGCATGCTGTCCTCTGACTGACACACGTTCA
This sequence comes from Hyperoodon ampullatus, assembly GCF_949752795.1. Classification (NCBI taxonomy): domain Eukaryota; kingdom Metazoa; phylum Chordata; class Mammalia; order Artiodactyla; family Ziphiidae; genus Hyperoodon; species Hyperoodon ampullatus. The sequence goes on from NC_136930.1 coordinate 44,513,613, forward strand.
CTCGTTGACCCTCAGTGTGACAAATCTGAAACACGCAGGCATGACGGGAAGGGAATGTGAATTCCCTCTTCTGTGGAGACACTTGTGAACATCTTCAACACCCACCTCCAATAGCTACTTCCGTTGGCTCAACTGTGAGAAGGTTAAAAACTCTTCCTAATTTTGATTCTAATAAATGACTTGAAGAAAGGTGTGTCCCTGTTTGTTTATATATATAAATTTAGAAGCACGGTGAAATTTCGAACAAAATTAGCCACTGGCGAAAGAAAATATCAGATAACCTAATTAACCAAGGCTGAGCCATTTGCAGGACTCTGGGTAACACTGGCCATCTGAGCTGAAGGGAGAGCAGATAAGCACTGATGAAGAGCCAGCAGCCCAGGAATAGAATCCAAATAACGGGAAGGAAGGTCATTGGCTGATTGATGAGGCTTCTGTTGTCCTTGTCACTGAGTGTGAAGAAGAGTCCTGTAGCCCTGGAAGGTTCCTAACATCATTGTTATTTGAATAAGCCAGGAGACAGCAGATCCCAGAAATGCATCCTTTGTGGTCATACATTTCAGAGAGAAAGTTTTGGGTTTTGGAAACCTGCTGTGTAGCCCTATGCTCTCCAACTGGACATCACAATCATCACTGTTTCTATGCAGATACTAAACTGCTTTGGAATAGCCAAAGGAACATTTGTTGGTTCTCTTATATTATTCATTTCTCCAATCGAGTGCTCCAAACAGCTGAATGTGCCCGGCATACTAGACTAACTCCCTTAAAGAAATTTCATCTAGAGCTGGCGTTATACTCATTAGCCAAAATTATCGTAATTATTATTTTTTCCTGGATTTTCTATGGTCTCCTTGTAAACAGGCTCCTTCTTACTCTCTGATAGTAGCAATTGACACTGAAGAAATGACTAAAAATACCAGAATCACTATGCAAACGCCTTGCTGCCTTCCTGCAAAGAAGGAGGCTGGCAAATATAGTTGCTATTTCCTTACCAGGAAAAAATAAAGTTAGAGCAAGTGGCATGTCTGTGTGTGCCAGCTGTCATCTGGGACAGTGGGGCCTCTTGAACCACTTGGCAAATGGCACGAACTTCCAAGTCTCTTTTTCTCTCCCAGGTCACAGGGCAGACAGGGCCACAGTTCAGATATCCCAAAGTCCCGATTTCAAATCATTTCATTTTTCATCACAGTGATTTGTTTAAATCTAAATGTGGTTTAATCCTTGTTCTGGTTGAAGACTGTTCACATAAACGCTTAAGAAATAGATAAACTCTTTATAGACTGTTTGATGACTCACGGTTAAGCAAATAAGGTCACTATGTTTTCATACATTATGTGTAGTAATGAGGTTTAAATTTAACTCCCCAAATCAAACATAACTTACAATGCAGAGTCTGGACAAATGAGCTCTCTTTCCTAGTCACTGCAGCTGTGGATCTCATCTAAGTCCCAATGCCTCCCCATCAAAGTAGCTTGCTTTCCTTCTATGCACACTCTCCAAAATATAAAAATAAAAATGAAGCACTGTAGGGTAGGTGCAGATGGATGAGACGCGCAAGTAATAACAAGCTCCAGCTCTTTTCCTGGCGGGGCTTTGGTTCTGCTCTATCTGACGTGGCCTCTGCAGAGTTTTAGCAGGAACCACTGCAGCATCATGGCACCTCCAGATGAGCAAGTTCAGGGTAGGGGTGGGGCGGGGCAGGTGAAAACTTTCACAAAAATGCATCATTCCTGTGGTGCAGTAGCACAGAAGAAACACTTCACTTATTTGGGAAACTGCTTAAAATAAACACCACCCACTACAAAAGAGTCGAAGAAGATATCCCATTCTTGCTCCATCTCCCTTCTCCCTTTAAACTTGCAGAGCCTGTGGTTACAAAACCTACTTGGGGGCAGCCTTTACTGTCATATGCCACGATTTTCAGGAAGGATCAGACTAGATACTGAAGGGCCTACTAGACCATTAATAGCTGGGACTAATTCTTAAGGAAATCATTAAGAACATATTTTATATTTGTGGAGAGTTTAATTTTTGCAAACTATTATATTTCCATGACTGTTTTGAAGTAAGATGGGCAGGATTATTATGAGGTCATTTTGGATAGGTGAAAAAGAAAGACACCAAGTTAGGACAATCACTCACATCTCCTGATTCTTAGTCCTATACAAAATCACCTCAGAAATCACTTCCCTCCAACAAGAGTGGGTCAGTTGAGTATTTAATTCTGAACACCCAAGGTGCTATCTGTGGCAGCAACTGGAGTTTGGCATAAATAGATTTCATGCGTTCACTCAATGAATAGTCATTCCACAAATAGGTAGTATTTGAGACCCAACTATGTGCCAGAGAGAAGAACAAGACAGGCATGGGCCCTGCCCTTGTACAGTTTACAGCCTCATCTTATGCCCCTACCTGAGTAGTAGGGACCTGGGAATGAGGCCACATCCCACAGAGGGTTCTACACACCCCTGAGAAGTGAGGAAGGGGCTTTAAGGCAGAAGCTCCAGGAGTTAAGAAGGCAAAAGAGCCAGAGGAGTTGGAAATTCTTCCCAAGAAGAAAGAGTTCCACGATCAAATTAGTTTGGGAAACCCATCTTACCATATTTTCCTCTTAGAAATTTACAAGCAAATTAAAAATACTGAAAAGTTCCCTAATTAAGAAACATGCTAACTTTCATTTACCCAGGAAGTCTGTTTACCATGGGACATCCCATAGAACCATCCTTTTGTGGGTCCTGCTGGGAGAAATGCTAACAAGTCCACAGTCTTAGAGCAGAGTCAGGGGGCTCTGATTTAGAAACCATATTTTCCCAGCAGCACACACGCTTGTCAGAATGGCCTGCGAAGATACTCACAACTGGGACCTTCCAGGCTTAAGCAGGTCTTAAATCAGGCAGAGACCAAGGCCCTGCTGCTTCCCAACAGTGAACTCTAGAAGGCTATTCCTGAGACCACTTCCTTCAGCCTTGGGTACGTACCTCCCTTGGTTTCTGGGTCATGGATTTTCTTGGAACTTGGCCCCATAGCCTCTGACTTGGTAGCTCTCTGTGCTCTTGGAGCCAAGCCTTGTGACAACCGCATCTGGTTTCCTGGTACCTGTTCTCGTTCTTTAGTCCAAGGCTATAGCCTGACCCTACAGCTCTGAGGCCAAGGGGCTCCCTTGTAAGGTTTTGTCCACTCTTGCTTCTGAGTCAACATGTTAGGTCACCACCTTAAATCTAACCTTATATTTCCTTGTGAGGATTAGTTACCTTGAAGGAGAGGGTTATGGTCTATCCCCATTTTAACTAAGAGAACTTAACAGTGATCCAGTGACGCTGGAAAGGCCAGGGGCCACTGATGATTGCATCACATATTATCTCATTTCATTGCCCCAACAAATGATGAGGTAATTACAATTTTTACCTCTGTTTTCCAAATTAGGAAACTGATCCTTTGAGAGGTCGTAACTTGCCCACGGTCACAGAGCTTAAGGGATAGAGCCAGGATTTGAACCCAGGCAGTCTGACCTCTGAGTACATGCTGCTCTGAGCCAATAAGCCTCCCTTGATTCCCCACCTCTTATCAAAGTCTACCTATTCACCTTCCAGAACCACTGACCGGGAGCATGGCACTCCTATGGGGTCGGGGTCTTGGGGCAGCCCAGGGTTCCCAGTACCACCCCTCCCTCACCAGTCTGGTCAGCACTCCATACCCTGGGTTTGCTCTCTTCTCCCTGTCCCTCTATCAGAGTGATGTATTTCTACTAAAGTTAACCCTGTGCTAATGTTTCCTTTCTGGTAACAACATGCTTTAGCCCAGGCTAAATGTATACTGTAATGGTAGGATGGTGGACACCTATGTGGGGAGACTGTTGAGTCAGGTTTGGAACTTAGCATCCCATGAACCCCTGCTCACTTTGCCTGGACCAGCATTCTCAACACTCCCTGCACAGGAGCACCATAGAAGCTTCTCTCTCTCTCTCTCTCTCTACCTACCTATCTAGCAAAAATATCTCTCTCTCTCTCTCTCTCTCTCTCTCTACGTATCTAGCAAAAAACCTATGTCCAGGCCACACCCCAAACCAAATGACTCAGAATCCCTGGGAGTGGGACCCTAGCACTGGCATGATATTAAAGCTCTCTGGGTGATTTTATGTGAGACTAGAGCTGAATACTCCTTTTTTAAACATAGAGTTAGCCATGTAAATAGAAACACCGTGTCTAAATTTTGGTCTTTGTACATCCCACTGAAGCTGGTGAAAGATGACAAGTGTGCATACTCAGAGGAGCGAAGAGGTTTAAGAATCATGGGTCTGACTCTGATCACCATGTGCTCTTGGGCCAGAAACAACTTCTTTGGAGTTTGGTTTTCTTAGCCAGTAATGAGGGGTTAATGTTAACTTGCCTCGAAGGTGGGTAATGAGAAATGACTAACTCAGATGGTCATAAGGTACTACTTAGGCAAAGTTAAAATGCTTCTACGACAAGCAAGAGAATTTGAGTGATTTGCCTCTTAAATATTGTCAAGATAGCCCAATAATTGTAAATAAAGAGCCAGAGTGGACTGCAATGAAGCAGGCAGCATGGACCCCCTGATTACCTACAGATGGCTACTCTCTCCTATTAATATCTTTCCTCTGGAGAGCAATTTGAAAATAAATCAAAAGAAAAGAACATAATATCTTGAAGCTTCTTTGGCACACTCCCACAAAGCCAATACTGTCGTGCTGACAAACTGTTTCCTGGAAACAGGTGTGCCTCAACTTCAAGAAGGTGGATCTACAATGAAAGATATAACCAAAGTGTTCTTCCACTTTAGAAAGCTTTCTTGAAATAGGAACTTCCCTTGTGCATAGTTCATTAACTTATTACCCTTGGGAGAAAAAAATCAATTCAAAATGGAAATGTAACTCCAAAATGACCACGTTATCCAGTGGGGAAATGTGCTTTAATTTACAAAACCTTTACAGTAACTCACGATATTTGAAGTGAGGTTTATTCCCATGAAGCTATAAAGAGCTCTAAGAGAAAAAAGACATATTTAGACATACAATGTTCAGCCCTTTCCAATCACCAGCTCATTCCATAACTGATGGAGAGCTTGGTCAGCGAGTCAGGGTGGAGGCACTCACCACTGGGGATGTGAGGAGGTCTACCATAGCGCGTCAGTTCTGCTAGGTAGACTCTCCCCTCCTACCACTCCTAAGTGGCCAGCACCGAGGTTAGTCTCCTTTGAATAAGAACCATTTAACACTGACACCCCGCCCCTCACGCCATGTGTCTGTTATAAGCTGAGTGCTGTGCTAGGCTTGCTAAGGAAGGTGACGATAATAGGGCAAACCCCCTGCCCCTCTACTCTCATCAATTTATGGTGACCAGATACCCAAATTTGACAGCCTCGATCTTTTAGGAAGTGTCCCTAAATAAGCTTAGGGGTAGGACTGCCAGATAAAATATACGATGCTTAGTTAAATCTGAATTTCATATAAACAACGAATAATGTTTTAGCATAAGTATGTCCCAAATACTTCATGGGATATACTTATACTGAAGAAAACTACTCGATGTTGGAAAGCTCAAATGTAACTGGGTGTCTTGTATTTTTATTTGCTAAATTTGACAACCTTACTTAAGGGATCTGTAGGGCCTGTTGTGAACTTTGTGAATTAGCCCCACCCTTAGGTTGCTCCTCAAAAATAGGGAATTTGGAGTTGTTTTCTAGCTGTGGTAGTCATCACTGGGCTGATGACTTCCTACTTGCATCAGATCTCTGTGACCAATGGCATACAGCCATAAAAGGAGTTTTCAGTGATACTAGGTGGTCCTGTTGGGTTGAGGGTGCAGATTATGACTTCACAACTTAATAACCCCTGAAAGAAAGAATTGCCTTCAAGGCCTAAAGCAGTGCCCGTGTTCTAGAATCACTTGTTAAATGCAAGGGCACAGAACTGGCCTCCTCAAGTCATGTACTGACCAGCCACATGCTTGGCTGAAATTCCTGGTGTTGGGCAGTCTGTCCACAGCAAGAGATCCTTGGAGAGTGAGAGGATTAGTAAGTTCAGGTGGCTCTCAAGGTTTAGCTGGTGTAAGTTAAGAATCACCTAGGAAGTTTTGTAAAGAGGAAGACCCCAAGTCCCAGCCCTCCAGATTCTGATTCCAAAGTTCTGAATTCAGCCTCAGGAATCTGCATCTCAACCACAGGGCTGTGATTCTAACCCCAGTGGCTGGGGGGACTGTGTTTAGCCCTTGCACCTCTCCCCTCAGGCTCCTGGGAAGATTCCAGCCAAGAGCCCCTGGGGGTCAGTTTGGGCTGGTGTTCCTCTCCACTGACCCAGCAGCTCAGATCCAGCTCTGGAATTTTGAATAATGAGAAGACTTGAGCTGCTCTTCCCGTGTGATCTTCATGCAGTCATCTCTCTCCTGATGTCTCCGGCCCTGAAAACTGCAAGGGCTGCCAAAAACTGTGTCCCTTTTTGCCAGTCACTTCACACTGTTAGCATTCCCAAACCTGTTTCCCTATTAGCATGGCCTGGCGTTTTACTGATGGTTGCCAAGGCAGCTCCTGAGTCAGACAACTGGGAACACCCTGCTTTATACACCTCACATTTAACACCGGACTGCTGAGGGGCCACACAACTTTACTCTTAAAAACAAACCCAGATCGATGCCAAGAAATTGGTGTGTGATGGATGTACCCTTTGAGTCAGGGTCTCTGCCACGGGGAACAGCACATCCGCCAGACAATCCTGTGTTATGGACAAATAAAAGGACCCTGCTGAGATGTCTTTGGTGACATTCTAAATCCTGGAATGAATTATCCCCAAAGACAAGAGATGGATCATGTGTGCAATACATGATGGAACAGAAAATGGCTGGAATGGAAAGAGTAAGTGGCCTGCAATCTAAAACAGCTCCCTTCACTTACCGGGGACAATTTCCAGCAAATGTGCTCCTTAACTCTAGTTTCAGAAAAGGCAAACCCCATCTCTTCTTGAATGTTTCATTCATTCTTTCACCCAGCTGACAAACATGTACAGCGCACCTGCTATGTGGGTAGAATAACACATCTCAAAACCGAAAGCCTCATGTTAACTAACCAGGAATCAACAGCCTACTTGCTTCTGACAACTAGTAGTTTTTAATTAAGTAACCAGACATAGGAGGTGAGGCCCTCAGACCTCTGGGGAGGACTTTCAGGTGGCAACTGGGATCAGAGGCATTTGAGTGAGGAAGTTCTGCCAGAAAATCACATGAACAGCAGAGATCTGTAACTTCAGCTCTGCACTTCACCAATTTCCAGCAGGCTTCAGGAGCCCAACGATGATGGAAAAGCTCCATTCTAAGCCATCTGGGGTTTCATGTTGTTCCTGTGAAGTGAGGGCTCAACACAATTCATGATACTTAATACAAATGTAAGCAGATCCTGTAATATAAACGTGCAAAGAACACTGATATAGGTTTTAAGTCATGATTGTAAAGTGCCATGAAGGAGCCTTTATTGACACCTATGGAATTGAGGCACCAGCGTTTCTGCTAAAACAAAACATTAAACCTGCATTCACTGAACTGGCAAAGTTGAAGAACCCTCTAATCAGACTGCCACTCAGAACAAAAGGACACAGCAAAGATAAGAGATTGAACTTGGATGAACGAAAAATCTACAGCCCTTTGGGAACAACCTCCATCATTTCCCCCAAAAAGCCATGCCCCAGTTTGTCTTCAAGCCTTTCCCCATACTGCTCTTTCTCCCTGAAACAACCTTCCAGAGCTTCTCCTGACTAATGAGCAAGTCAGTGGCCTCATTTTCAACAAGGAAGGTCAACAAACCTGTTTCCAAGGTCAACATCAAGCTTGTTCATTCCCTTGTTTATGCATTCGGTTTCTTGGTTAATCGATCTGTATTGGGCATTTAATGCATGCCAGCCCCTATGGAGTGCAGCAAGGATGCAGACCTGAAATAAGGCACCTCATTCACCTTCAGGGAGCTTAGAGTTTAGTGGAAGAGACAAGTAGGAAATTGTAGAGCTGTGGGGTTGGTGTTATAATTGGGGTTTGTATTATGCAGGAGTACTGGGGAAGTTAGCAAGGCTTCCTAGAGGAGGTGGGGCCTGACTGGTGTCCTGCAGGATGAGGCAGTACCTGTTGGAGGCAGATATTATGGGCCTGGTGATGGAATTGGCTCATGTGATCCATCCTCTCACTCTTTGCTCTCTTTGTAAAAATGATCCATGTTGATCACATGATCAACCAGCATTGGGAGTGCTGTCCAGGGCCATGAAAGAAAGAGAAATGGCCTTGTGGTGAGTAAGACATGTGCCACAGCCTCATGCCACTCTGAATGGTAGTACAATCTCACTTTAAGATGGCAGACTAAGCTTGCAAGTTTACCTATCCTACCTCTGTTTTTCAACTATGAAGGCAAAATGAAGATCTACAAGGACTTAGTCCTTCTTCTGCCATTTTGAAAAAATAATTTAAAAATATACTCCAGCAAAATTGAAAATGAATCCAAGAAATAGGAAGACCTGGAAACAATGGAAATAATCCAGTTCAGAAGGAAAGAAATCCTAGTGGAACAGCTTATATTTAGTCCAAATTACAATGGTGGGACAGAATGCTTGGTGAAAAACATCTTCAACAGAGCAAAAGGTTATGATGATTAAACTGGATACCTAAGAATCAGGAAGTAAAAAAAAAAAAAAAAAAGAATCAAGAAGTACACCATGACATGCCACATATGTACTGAAGACTCAAGTTTCTCCAGGTCAACCAGAGAAGAAAAAGATAATTTGAAACTCTAGAAAGATAAATATAAATAAAAGGCAATCGTGGTCTAAATATGAAGCAAGCTAAAATTCAGTTTGTATTTAAACAATTAATGGAATATAAAAACCACTGGTAATTGTAAATATTTATGCACCTAACATAGGAGCACCTCAATACATAAGGCAAATGCTAACAGCCATAAAAGGGGAAATCGACAGTAACACAATCATAGTAGGGGACTTCAACACCCCACTTTCACCAATGCACAGATCATCCAAAACGAAAATAAATAAGGAAACACAAGCTTTAAATGATACATAAACAAGATGGACTTAATTGATATTTATAGGACATTCCATCCAAAAAAAAACAGAATACACTTTCTTCTCAAGTGCACATGGAACATTCTCCAGGATAGATCATACCTTGGGTTACAAATCAAGCCTTGGTAAATTTGAGAAAATTGAAATCGTATCAAGTATCTTTTCTGACTACAACGCTGAGACTAGATATCAATTACAGGAAAGAAACTGTAAAAAATACAAACACATGGAGGCTAAACAATTTGCTACTAAATAAACAGATCACCGAAGAAAAAGAGGAAAACAAAAAATACCTAGAAACAAATGACAATGAAAACATGATGACCCAAAACCTATGGGATGCAGCAAAAGCAGTTCTAAGAGGGAAGTTGATAGCAATAGAGTCCTACCGCAAGAAACAAGAAAAATCTCAAATAAACAACCTAACCTTACACCTAAAGCAATTAGAGAAAGAAGAACAACACCAACAAAAAAAAAATCCCAAAGTTAGCAGAAGGAAAGAAATCATAAAGATCAGATCAGAAATCAGTGAAAAAGAAATGAAGAAAACAATAGCGAAGATCAATAAAACTAACAGCTGGTTCTTTGAGAAGATAAACAAAATTGATAAACCATTAGCCAGACTTATCAGGAAAAAAAGGGAGAAGACTCAAATCAACAGAATTAGAAATGAAAAAGGAGAAGTAACAACTGACACTGCAGAAATACAAAGGATCATGAGGCATTACTCTAAGCAACTATATGCCAATAAAATGGACAACCTGGAAGAAATAGACAAATTCTTACAAAAGCACAACCTTCCAAGACTGAACCAGGAAGAGATAGAAAATATAAACAGACCAATCACAAGCACTGAAATTGAGACTGTGATTAAAAATTTCCCAACAAACAAAAACCCAGGACCAGATGGATTCACAGGAGAATTCTATCAAACATTTAGAGAAGAGCTAACACCTATCCTTCTCAAACTCTTTCAAAATATAGCAGAGAGAGGAACACTCCCGAACTCATTCTAAAAGGCCACCATCATCATGATACCAAAACCAAACAAAGATGTCACAAAAAAAGAAAATACAGACCAATATCACAGATGAACATAGATGCAAAAATCCTCAACAAAACACTAGCAAACAGAATCCAGCAACACATTAAAAGAATCATACACCATGATCAAGTGGGGTTTATCCTAGGAATGCAAGAATTATTCAATATATGCAAATCAATCAATGTGATACACTGTACTAACAAACTGAAGGATAAAAACCATATGATAATCTCAATAGATGCAGAAAAAGCTTTCAACAAAATTCAACACCCATTTATGATAAACACTCTCTAGAAAATAGGCACAGAGGGAACTTACCTCAACAGAATGAAGCCCATATATGACAAACCCACAGCCAACATCATTCTCAATGGTGAAAAACTGAAACCATTTCCACTAAGATCAGGAACAAGACAAGGTTGCCCACTCTCACCACTATTATTCAACATAGTTTTGGAAGTCTTAGCCATAGCAATCAGAGATGAAAAAGAAATAAAAGGAATCCAAATCGGAAAAGAAGAAATAAAACTGTCATGGTTTGCAGATAACATGATACTATACATAGAGAATCCTAAAGATGCTACCAGAAAACTACTAGACCTAATCAATGAATTTGGTAAAGTAGCAGGATACAGAAGTAATGCACAGAAATCTCTTGTATTCCTATACACTACTGACAAAAAATCTGAAAGTGAAATTAAGAAAACACTCCCATTTACCATTGCAACAAAAAGAATAAAATACCTAGGAAGAAACCTACCTAAGAAGACAGAAGACCTGTATGCAGAAAACTATAAGACACTGATGAGAAAAATTAAAGACGATACAAACAGATGGAGAGATATACCATGTTCTTGGGTTGGAAGAATCAACACTGTGAAAATGACTATACTACCCAAAGCAATCTGCACAGTCAATGCAATCCTTGTCAAGCTACCAATGGCATTTTTCACAGAATTAGAACAAAAAATTTCACAATTTGTATGGAAACACAGAAGACCCCGAATAGCCAAAGCAATCTTGAGAAAGAAAAACGGAGCTGGAGGAATCAGGCTCCCAGACTTCAGACTACATTACAAAGCTACAGTAATCAAGACAGTTTGGTACTGGCACAAAAACAGAAACATAGATCAACGGAACCAGATAGAAAGCTGAGAGATAAACCCACGCACATATGGTCATCTTATCTTTGATAAAGGAGGCAAGAATATACAATGGAGCAAAGACAGCCTCTTCAATAAGTGTTGCTGGGAAAACTGGACAGGTACATGTAAAAGATGAAATTAGAACACTTCCTAACACCATACACAAAAATAAACTCAAAATGGATTAAAGACCTAAATGTAAGGCCAGACTCCATCAAACTCTTAGAGGAAAACATAGGCAGAACACTCTATGACATAAATCACAGCAAGATCCTTTTTGACCCACTACCTAAAGAAATGGAAATAAAAACAAAAATAAACACATGGGACCTAATGAAACTTAAAAGCTTTTGCACAGCAAAGGAAACCATAAACAAGACGAAAAGCCAAACCTCAGAATGGGAGAAAATATTTGCAAATGAAGCAACTGACAAAGGATTAATCTCCAAAATTTACAAGCAGCTCATGCAGCTCAATATCAAAAAAACAAACAACCCAATCCAAAAATGGGCAGAAGACCTAAATACACATTTCTCCAAAGGAGATATACAGATTGTCAGCAAACACATGAAAGTTTGCTCAACATCACTAATCATTAGAGAAATGCAAATGAAAGCTACAATGATATATCACCTCACACCGGTCAGAATGGTCATCATCAAAAAATCTACAAACAATGAATGCTGGAGAGGGTGTGGAGAAAAGGGAACCCTCTTGCACTGTTGGTGGGAACGTAAATTCATAGAGCCACTATGAAGAACAGTATGCAGGTTCTTTAAAAAACTAAAAATTGAACTACCATATGACCCAGCTATCCCACTACTGGGCATATACCCTGAGAAAACCATAATTCAAAAGATACATGTACCACAATGTTCACTGCAGCACTATTTACAATAGCCAGGACATGGAAGCAACCTAAGTGTCCATCAACAGATGAATGATAAAGAATATGTGGCACATATATACAATGGAATATTACTTAGGCATAAAATGAAACAAAACTGAGTTATTTGTAGTGAGGTGGATGGACCTAGAGTCTGTCATACAGAGTGAAGTAAGTCAGAAAGCGAAAAATAAATACCGTATGGTAACACATGGACATGGAATCTAAAAAAAAAAAAAAAGGTTCTAATGAACCTGAGGCAGGACAGGAATAAAGACGCAGATGTAGGGAATGGATTTGCGGACACAGGGAGAGGGAAGGGTAAGCTGGGACAAAGTGAGAGAGTGGCACGGACATATATATACTACCAAATGTAAAAGAGATAGCTAGTGGGAAGCAGCCGCATAGCACAGGGAGATCAGCTCGGTGCTTTATGACCACCTAGAGGGGTGGGGTAGGGATGGTGGGAGGGAAACGCAAGAGGGAGGGGATATGGGGATATACGTATGCATATAGCTGATTTACTTTGTTATACAGCAGCAACTAACACACCATTGTAAAGCAATTATACTCCAATAAAGATGTTAACAAATAAATAAATAAATAAAATGTCATTTAAAAAAAAAGCCCACTGGTGTCTGAAGTAATAAAGTTAAACCTCTATGGTCAAGGGAGAGGGTTAATAAATATAGTGAATTCCTCTAAATTCTCTGTGAGTTCTAGGCAACTGGGTAAAGTAACTGCTTCCCTATTGTATGATTTAGTTTTCCTTTTGAAAGTGGTTTTGACTTTAGGAACTATATTCCTTACATATTAACTTTTTTATCTACTTTTTCCCCAGGAGACCATTCCTAAAGGTGATCTCTGGTTAAAAACTTTTTATTTCCCCAAAGGTATTTTTGATTATCCCTGATCTTTTCTGATCTTTATGAGATTGTAAACTAAGCTTTACTAACTGAAAATATAAACCCATACCCACTGAGAAGCAATTAGTTTTTAAGAAACATTGATTCCTCAATCTCTTACTGTTCGATTGAATTTCCTTTTTTTTTTTTTTAAGGGAATTCCTTTATTTTTATTTTTTATTTATTTATTTTTGGCTGTGTTGTGTCTTCGTTTCTGTGCAAGGGCTTTCTCTAGTTGGGGCAAGCAGGGGCCACTCTTCATCGCGGTGCGCGGGCCCCTCACTATCGCAGCCTCCCTTGTTGCGGAGCACAGGCTCCAGATGCGCAGGCTCAGTAGTTGTGGCTCACGGGCCTAGTTGCTCCGCAGCATGTGGGATCTTTCCAGACCAGGGCTCGAACCCGTGTCCCCTTCATTGGCAGGCAGATTCTCAATCACTGCGCCACCAGGGAAGCCTTGAATTTCAATTCTTAATTGGCAATTTAATTTAGCTAAAAATTGTTAATTCCTGCTTTAAAGAAACAGTTATCTGAAGTTCAAATGCTTGAGTTCATTTCAGTGTTCTTTTTCTTCTGTTGAAGTGAAGTAAGATGAAATATGAAGTAAACTGAGGGCTTCCCTGGTGGCGCAGTGGTTGAGAGTCCACCTGCCGATGCAGTGGACACGGGTTTGTGCCCCGGTCTGGGAAGGTCCCACATGCCACGGAGCAGCTGGGCCCGTGAGCCATGGCCACTGAGCCTGCGCGTCCGGAGCCTGTGCTCCGCAACAGGAGAGGCCACAACAGTGAGAGGCCCGCGTACTGCAAGAAAAAAAAAAGTTAGAACTTTTCTATGAGAAAAATGGAGGAAAAGGAATCATTTAACACATATTCATAATTAAAATAAGCTGTCTAAAGCAAAAGGAAAGAGGGTTATTAAATTATTATAATACCACTTGACACATGTATCACTTACCTGCTCCCAAACTTTCACTAGCTTCTTGCTGTCAGATCAAATCCAGTTTTTTTAAATTATTATTTATTTATTTATTTGGGTTTTTTTGGCTGCATTGGATCTTCGTTGCTGCACGCAGGCTTTCTCTAGTTGTGGCAGGCAGGGGCTACTCTTCATTGTGGTGCGCGGGCTTCTCATTGTGGTGCCTTCTCTTGTTGCAGAGCACAGGCTTTAGGCACACGGGCTTCAGTAGTTGTGGCACGTGGGCTCAGTAGTTGTGGCTCACAGGCTCTAGAGCGCAGGCTCAGCAGCTGTGGTGCACGGGCTTAGCTGCTCTGTGGCATGTAGGATCCTCCCGGACCAGGGCTCGAACCCATGTCCCCTGCAGTGGCAGGTGGATTCTTAACCACTGCACTACCAGGGAAGTCCCAGTCTGTTTTAAATTGATAAATTCTAGGTCCTCCACAGACCCACCTTACAGGTTGTACATTTTGTTTTTTCCCAGCCATTTCCTTGATCTCAGATACATGAGTGTCTATTTCTGTTACTAGGAATGTACTTATGATGTTTCTTATTCATGGGCAATCCTTTCACTCCTGTTCATGCCAAATATTCTATATCCTTTGAAGCCCAACTCAAAGCTCACTTCCCCTCTGAAGTCATCTCAATGCCATATACCCTTCTATAGTTAATGTATTCATTAATCACCTACCAGAGATTTAATAAGTGGTTACTATGTGTCCAGTGCTACACTAGGCACTATAAGAAGTTTTACCCAACATGGAAGACAAAGCTCTGGACCTCAGTTGCATATGCTGTCCGGCCTCCCCAATTAGACTGTAACCCTTTCAAAGACTGGCTGGTCCTATGTTACCCTTGTAGTATCCTACTTAGCTGCGACATCTTGGGTGAGGTGGGACATGTGTTGGTCATTGAAAGGTCTAGGTGACTGGACAACATCTGCCTGGTGTTAGTGGTGAGCAAATGAGAGACAACTGGAGGAACCTTATCAGTCCTTGGACACAAAGGAAATCTTTTCATAGGTGCTCAACAACAGGGCCCACTATATGGAATTAATATGTGTTGAATGAATACATCAAAAGTGAACAAACAATTAGCCTTCTAAAGGGAAGGTGGGAAGACCCTCAGGATGGGGTGATGTTTAAGCAAGAAGTAAGTCAGGGGTATTGATTTCTCTGCAGCAGAAGAGACAGAGATGCTTCTTTGAGTCAGGACCTAAGGAATACATTTCTGAGTATTTCAAATACTAGGTTTGACCAACACATGGAGCCGCAAGCCAGTGGGACAGCTGCCATTTTGGCAGCTTTACTAAATGAAAAAAAGACTTTGCTGAATGAGCTAAATCTTACCTGGCCAATAGAAATTCCCTAGCTTTACTATAAATCATTAGAGCAGAAAAATAGGTTTAGAAGCATTGGAAATGGGCCAGAAGAGAGTGTCAAGGAGACAGCAGGATCTAACAATAGAAAACTAGGCAGCAGATTAGACAGAGTAGGTGTGAGAGAGACAAAAGCAGATACAGAGACTAAGCAGCGACCAAGGGAAAATGGCACAAGTACTGCTGTCTACACAGGACTCTCCTGTTGAGAGGGTCCCAGCCAGGAGGAGGCAAGGAGGGAGATTTCACTAATACATACAGTCCATCGCAGTGTAGCCCAAATCTTCTCCTAGAACCAGCAATAGCATTACTATGTAGGGACTCTCTTCCAAATTTATGAACAGGATATGTACCCAAAGCCCATTTGTAATTTAATTGGTAACTGAAATATATTTTCCTCCAGAAATTATTTTAATTAGGTTAGATACTTATGCCAAATCCCCAAGACCTATTTAATCTACGTGTACTTACAGTTTAGTCCTTTACACACGTATTTTAGTAATTTCTAATTACCCCATACATTCCACTTACTCTGGCTGCCTAAGACATAATTCTAAAATGTACGGACTTAAAACAACAACAGGACTTCCCTGGTGGCGCAGTGGTTGAGAGCCCGCCTGCCGATGCAGGGGACACAGGTTCGTGCCCCGGTCCGGGAGGATCCCGCATGCCGCGGAGTGGCTGGGCCCGTGAGCCATGGCCGCTGAGCCTGCGCGTCCGGAGCCTGTGCTCTGCAACGGGAGAGGCCACAACAGTGAGAGGCCCGCGTACCGCAAAAAAACAAACAAACAAACAATTTTTATTTTGCACATGAATCTGCAATTTAGGGCATGGCTCGGCAGGGACAGTTCACCTCTGGTTCACTTGGCATCAGGAAGGGTAAGGGGGACCTGGGGCTGGGGCCTGGAATCCTCGGAAGGCTTTTGCCCACTCACGTTTCTGGCAGCTGATGCTGGTTGTCTGGCTGACATCTCAGCTGGAGGTGTTGGCTGAAACCTACATATGGCCCCTCTATATGGTCTGGGCTTCCTTATGGTGGCTGGTTTCCAAGGGCAAATGTCATGTGTAAGAGAAACAACGAATAGCCGAAAGAAAAAAAATAATTGAATTTTTTTTCAAATCCAGCCTTGGAAGTCATCTAGCGTTGTTCTCACTGTGCTCTACCAGTTGGACCAATCACAAAGCTCATGTGGGTTCAAGGGGAAGGCAATAGACTCCACCTCTTGAGGGAGAGTAGCAATATTCCAGAAGAGCAAGGGAGAGTAGATATAATTACAAGCCCATTTTGGGAGAGAAATTTAAAAATAGCATCCCACAATAGTGTACAATCTGCCACAACATATAACATTACTTCTAGAAGAAATATTCCAGCTTAAAAGGTAACACAGCACAGTGACTCTAGAGCCAGATTCCCAGAGCTCTGTTACGTACCTGTGTGATGCTGGGCAATGCGCTCAACCTCTCTGTTCCTTAGTTTCCTCATTTATAAAATTGGGATGTTGTGAAGAAAAAACAAGAGTTATTTTGAAAAAAGCTTAGAAGACTATCTAGCTCTCTAAGCGTCAGCTGTTCTCATGACACCAGGGATACACGTCCTCCAACTTTGGCAGTGGTACTTCCCGGTTCCTGGGGGGACAGTGGTAGTGGCAGCACGACCAGGGGTAGAAAATGTTCTCATTATTGAGTACCTAATACCTGTCAGTTACCATGCCAAGTAAACTGACTTAAAAATCTATAAGGTAGGTACTAATATTATCCAGGTAAAAAAACTGTGACTTTGCTAACTTGCCCAAAGTGACACCTGCAAGTGGTAGAGATGGGATGTGTCCCCAGATCCGTTTAACTAGATGGAAGGAGCCTGAATCCCTGGATTACCGCACGGAGCAGAGCCTGTCTCCCGAATCTGATTTGTGGCTGAGCACAAAAGGAACAGTACTGTATTATGCCGTTGGGATTCGGGGTTATTTGTTAGAGCAGTGAACCCATCTTGCCTGGGTGAGTACAGGGAAGATGAGATTGACACGCTTGAGCACAACTAACTTAAGGATTCCTGTCATAAGATGAAATGGCTCTTGTTATTTGCATAAGGCAGGGTATATGCAAAAAAGAAAATTATTCTCTAGGTCAGTCCCTACCAGTCTCATATATCTTCTGAACAGGAGAGGACAAGCAGCCTTTGAAAACAGGGCTGGGTGTACTGATCTGGAATCCTTGACACTGATATGAACAGACTGCTCACAAATTAGGCTGACTTCACCAGCTGAGGAATGCCTCTTCTAAGGTTTGACTCTGGTGTAAAATCTAATGGTTCCCAGGTTGTTTGCTTGTCTCTTTTGATTTTTTTCCCTTATAGAGAAGATTCTCTTTTTGACTACGCTGGCCAGCACAGCTGTGAGGGAGAAACCTTGGTTGCTGTTACACTTAAGTCTCTGGGCAGGTCCCCTATATAGTTAGACTGTAAGTTCCATGATGGCAGAGACCTTGTCTGTCTTGTTCACCATAGCATCCCTAGTGTCTAGTCTAATGTCTGGCACACAGTAGGTGCTCAAAACTTACTGAATGGGCCTCCCTGGTGGCGCAGTGGTTGAGAGTCCGCCTGCCGATGCAGGGGATACGGGTTCGTGCCCCGGTCTGGGAGGATCCCATATGCTGCGGAGCGGCTGGGCCCGTGAGCCATGGCCGCTGAGCCTGCGCATCCGGAGCCTGTGCTCCGCAACGGGAGAGGCCACAACAGTGAGAGGCCCGCGTACCGCAAAAAAAAAAAAAAAAAAAACTTACTGAATGCATGAAAGACTGAATGTTTGAATAAAAGCTCAAGCAAACAAAAGTCAGAAGTCTATAAAGTAACTTGGGCTCTTTATGCCACTGGCATATCCCTCAAAGACCACATGAGGGAGGAGCCCAAAATGCCTACTACGATACCGTGGATGCAGCAGCCCCTTGATAAAATGCTTGCTGACTGAGTGATGCTACGTAATGCTTCACCTGATCCATGGCAAAACGTGGGAATGCACAGGATTGGATAACTATTGTGGGATGCTAGTTTTAAATTTATCTCCAAGGATGTTGTAAATATGGTCGTCACAAAATTGGTCGTGGTTTTAGTTGTATGAATCATACGAAAGTCTGTGGGAGTCAACAGAGCAGTCAGCCAAAGACTACAACACTCTTCTCAACACTTACCTCTCATGGATAGGGTTTAAATTCATAAAAGTAAAGCAATTCTAGAATCATCCATAAAAGAATTCATCTTGGCATGAAAGCAGTTTGCAGTCTTTGGTTTTCCTGCACTCATTGGAATTCAGAAATCAGAAAATATGGACAATCCTCCTTTTAGGACAGGCAGCAGCTAGACTATCTTTCAGACTACAGATTTCTTTCTTGAAACTCAAATATAGAACTTTAATGTGATGTAAGTACACTATGTTTTACATTAATGTAAACTAAAATTTTAAAGGGATGCTATGTCTCTAATTAAAGACATTTACAGAAATATGTCCAAAAACTCCCTAAAGTTCACTGCAGAAATAAAAAGAGCAGACTGTTTTTGGTTTGCAGTAGATGCCTCCGTTGGATTTAAATATCTATCATATAATTTTTGTATCGAAGTCTCAATGAGCACTAACTTTTATGGCATCACTTCTGGAAACAATAAAAATGCTGCATTTTGGAATGCTATTTCTAGTTGATTTCCATCACAGGGTACCATTAAAATAACAGCTGATTTCATGAAAAATAATGGCACATTCCTTTCCAACTGGAGTCTGAGATTTTTGACTTTTTCCAAGCTTCTTTATCAAGGTGCCACAGACACTCAAAGCCCCCGAAGAAGGTGTTCTTTTCTAGTCCGAAGAATAAGAAATGTTTGGGAAAATCCTCTTTCGTAATTCCCCTGAGAACACATGAAGGAAAAACTGCTAAGCTTCCATTTCAAATGTTAGGGATTTGGATTGAGTTTAAACACCAGCTTGTGCATAATGTCATAGCTCCAATTTTCTTATGCTGGGGTGATGGTGCTGATGTAATAGAAAGGATGCAAGGACTAAACGCAGAGCTGGAAAGGCAGCGATACACGACATCAGCTAACTAACTGCAAAGTCACCTAGTTAGCTGCAGAGGAAAATTAGGCAATATCTTCTGCAAGTTAAGAGTGACATGGGAAATGAGACAATTCTTATATAAGTCACCCTAAACAATAATATTAATATTTCCTGTGTTGTTCTTGAATATCCAATAAGTCAAATAAGATTTTGTGTTCAGATTACTTGGGAAGTGTCTCCACTCCTCATTTCATTTTGAATGAATGTCTCGTGTTCCAGGGACCTCTGACAGGTGAACCAGCAGGCTCTATCCAGAGTAACTGAAATTTACATTACAATTGATCAATTTACGCATATATGTGCTTTACATCAAACTGAACAGGGACATAAATTCTTTAATGCTCATTTCAATTGTTGTGAGCACACAAAGTACCTTCTAGAATATTTCTTCAGCTACAATCTCATATAACATCCTGCATTCTTTATGAAAGTACTACTTGCTTATTTTCTTTGACTGGATAAAGGTCCCTTTGTAAATAGCTATAGTCTTACTTCTATGGTCCATGGTTTTAACTTGCATAACTTGCGTTAACACTATAAATTTTTCCTCTTAACCCCTATCTAACTAGGTATGAGCTCAGTCCAAGTACACAAGCCTACTTATGGATTAAGGAGGAAAACAAAAGAAATTTACAATTTGGTAGCAATGTGGATACCACCCCTTTCACACAGAAATTAGAGAATACTGTGAAATTCACACCTTCAGAGAATAAAATCAGACGTGGTAGAGCTGAATGTGGAAATGGTGGTGTGGATTTTGTCCAGTGCAGTTCCAAGACCTTTTAGCATCACAAGCTTACATATCATTTAATTGAGGGGTGGAGAGAATTCATGGGATCCAGGAACTTGGATGGGAAAAACATTCTATCTTTAGTTTCACTAACCTCAAAGTAAAATTTAGATTAAAATGTAGAGCATAAACCACTGTATCTGCGGTTTTGTTGCCAAGAGAAATCACAGATATTCTCACATCACATTACAGTCACTGTAGCCATCTCGAAATACCTTTTATGTTCATCACTACTTCAAAATTATGGTAGTTATTATAACTATGGTAGTAATTATAACTGCTGCTAATTTGTTTTATTTAATAGTGAATTATTGACAACACACACATCACAATTTTAAAAATTTGGTTAATGTGTTTCAATAAAAGTAATTCCCTTTGTCATCCTGCATACTTTATCATGCATTTAAAATCATCATTCTAAGAAGAACCTATAAGCTTCACCAGCCTGCCAAAGAGGTCCATGGCACCCAAAAGATTAAAATCCCTTGAAACTGTACATAAAGCATTTAATAATGCAACAGCCAGGTTTCTAGAGTAAATCATTCCTTGCTAGTATCTTCTGAAGTTGAAGCAAACTTGACCTTGAAATCAACACAGTCTCATTGCTGTAAATAGATGATTCTGATGAGAGTCATTTTTTCCCCTTATTTTGCCATAAGAAAAGACCTGTAGATTCTAAAGTATTTCTGCCATCATAGCAGAGGTTGTTTTCTTCTAATGATAAACTTTATCATTGTCATTTTGCTAATCAACACTAAAATATTCACTTATTTCGTTGCTGAAATCCAGTCTGTTTTATTAGGGCACTGAATACAATCATTTTATAACTTTAAAACATAGAGAGAGCATCAAGAAAATCTTCACTACCTGGAAAAACTATAACGAAAATTCCTTATTTTGAGTAAAAGAGGCAAACATCAAAGTATCCTATCAAAGACTGCTTTTAAATGACAGTGCTACTGGCTACGGGTCCTATTCATGCTCACTTGAAATACTGCAAATCAATTAACATATTTCTAGGAGTGTTAAGAATAGGGCCTCTGAGTTATTAAAATTATGAGATAAATTAAACAATGAGATAACGCCTCAGTAGATGTGCCTCGAGTGTAAGCACATTAAGACTTTTTGGAAAATCCTCCATGGAGACTCTGGCCAAAAATAGACATATCAAATGCCAGCAAGTTAAATGCATATTCACTCATTGAAAGCTATTGAGAAATTATTTATGCACTCACAATTATTCACTTATCATTGAAGCTAAATACTGTTCAAAATGTTCATCTCCAAGAGTAAAATAAAGGTGATCAGAATTCAGAAACTAATAAAGAATATAGGAAAGAATAATATATTCTTGCTATATTGATATATAACTCACATACTGTAAAACTGATATGTAACTCACATACTATAAAATGTGTATTCTCCATTTACATAGTTAAACCATTATTTTTCTATTCATCAAAATAGTAGGTATATTACATGTGCTGCTCTAAAATTTGCCTTTTTTTTCCAGTTAAATTTGTAAGATTTAGATACCTGCTTATAAATCTAGGGTCGATCAACTTCAGTACCAGAGGTTTTTGTTGAATTACAAGCTACGAAAACCATCCAACTTGTGTGCAATGATGGAAAATTCAAAATTACTAAACTTGGGAAAGAAATGAACTACAACAATGCAACCCCCCCCCCATTTGCAGTATATATTGTTATAGGAATAGAGATTAAAAGCTTTATTAATCACAGTTATCAAATTACTCATTCAAGATCTAGAGCGATTTTTAGTGGCTATTTATATCTGTGTTTGAATTAAAGTAGATCTACCAATGATAATTTAGTTTTAGGGCTATTGTTTTCTTCTCTAGGTAATTATTTCAATTTTTAAATATAAAAATAGCTTACATGCCTCCTTAGTGAATGAAGACCATCCAATGCTATTCTCTTCACTGCTGAATTTTCAGAGGAAGATACTGAAAATGTGCACTTTGCTCTAAGAACCAAAAAGCAACTGCATGAGCACATGTCAGAGGTTCCACCCCAACTTCCTTGGCATATTCCAGATTATTTTTCTCTAAACAGGAAGCTCTTGACAGTTTTCCCTGGTATTTTCAGAATACTTTATTTACTAGAAGAACCCCAACTTTTGTTTCAAAGTATAATGTTCTTTCCCGCCGTGCCTATTGTTGCTAATTATGAATGCTACAAACAAGACAGAAACCAAATACCAAACTACTCTAGGCTGATTCAGAATATGGTAGCAAATATAAAAAAAGCAAAGTTAGCAACATATTGCAAGGCTATGCTGGAGTCTTTAAACCCAAAGCAATACTGAAGGGAGGATTCCTGGAATTCAACGGGGAATATTTGGCTCAAGCTGCAAAACCTGTATCTCTAAATAATGTCATGTTAGCAAGTGTCGAACAAAAAAGGCGGCTATATTTTAACCTACTTCACAGAACATTAATCCAAATTTAACCAAATGCCAGAGATTCCACCCGAAATTAACAACTAGAAGCTGCTTCACATTTTTCTCTTGGTACAACAGTAATTGTTCATGAAGACAAACTTGTAAGAGGTAAGAGAGAGGGGAAAACCACAATGATCTACAAACACATCTAACTATTGTATATAAAGCAAACTAATTACCTCACACAGAAGAAGTGCAAGATTTAACAGTCCATGCTCTGCAGCCCCTGGGACGCAGAAGCAGCAGCGGCAGCAGCGTTAAGAGCAGCAGCGGCAGCCAGCATCCACCAGATTCTCACAGGCCTTTGACTGTGTGGACTCAGCCACAGACTCTGCCTCCGGCTGACGTCAAAGTCCCTGTCACATGGCCAGATGAAAGCCAAGAGAGCATTGGTTGTCGTAGCAACCACAGAACAGCTCTGAAATTATTTCAATAGGTCATCTGTCACTGTGATGTGTATGTGTTTGTGAGTGCATGTGAGTGTGTGTGTGTGTGTGTGTGCATGCACACACCCCACAACCATCACGGACAGCTACCCAGCAACCTCAACCCTTGAAGTTGTGACTGAAGAGTGCCTACAACTTTCCTCTTCAAGGCTATTCCTTACAGTTTCTGGCAAGAAAATGCATGCCCCTCTGAAGTTCCCATTGGTCTCACTGTCACCAGCATGAAGTTTGTGTCTCTCTCTGTAGAACAAAAGGAAAGAACTAAGAAATTCTGGGGGTCGTATTCTAAGCTAATTAAATCTATTTGTAAGTAAATGGATAAAAACAGAAGCTCAAGGGGAGCTGGAAGAAAAGATATTTTTAAAATGATATAAGAATCCACATCAATGTACTGAGACCAGGCTAGTAATGGAAAGAAAGAGAAGAAACATGGGGCGTGGTGGCCCTGAGTCAGATGAGAGTCTAATGAGCCTCACATCAACTAGAATGGGGAATCAGGTGAGATGAATTCAGGACCCCTGCATTGTAAAATGTCTATGCAAGGATGAATGACCAAAAGAGTTTCAAAACAGTGCTACTTTAAAATACTTTACATTTTAAACTTTTTTGGATTTTTACTTTGGGGGTCACCATACGGGTGCCAAATCCTCCCCTTCTAAATGCTCTTGTCCACATCCTTTTGGGACTCAGCATGGAGTAAATGGGTGTCCCCAAACACAAACTTCAGTGAAAGCCTAGGACAGCAGAATAAAAGGAAGGTCCGGCACATTTTCTAACTTCAGCTTCAGTTCCTTTGGGACAACCCTACCCTACTTCTAACTCTACATGGTGCTTATTTCCTAGTTCATTCTCCCTCTTAATTAATAGGAAGTCCATTAAATAAGATGAAATAAAATGCAGAGGAAGGTACTCTGAAAAATGCATCCATTGAAACATACACCATTCAAAGGGGAAAGAGGTTAAAAGGTGGGGAGAAGAGATTGCTCTCAAAACCTTCCCATGCTAAAGTTATCAGGATTTCTTCTGGCTGGCTTCCGCTGGCTTCTTTAAAAAGAAAAAAAGTAGCTCTGGGGTGCTACAAAATATAAATGGAAACTAAACCAGCTGAGCAGACTACATTTATGTCACTGCAAAAGAATGAAATTTCTTCAGTTAGAGTCAGGAATTACTTCTAGCACAGTAAGACTAATGTTCAAACTGACCATAGAATCCTCCTATTCCATCTTCCTCTTCCTTTACTTCTGGCCCAGCCCCATCTGGGAGAAAAGATACATTTTTATTTGAAAAGCTATTTTCCTGATGCTATTAGCTGTAGCACTGCAAAAGTAAAATCAAAGTGTAATGCTATAATGAACGCTCCCCCCCTTTAATTGCAGATTAATGATAGCTAGGAATTTACCTGTTAGCACAAGGACAATTGGCTCATTGAATCCAATGCCTATCTAAATAAGTCAGGATGTCACACCAGTGGTAAGATTTCAGCAACAGTCACAATTCACAAATCTGTAATTTGTTCCAGTTATAGTTCTGGTTTTCTGTCAGAAATGTACATCACAGCAATGAGGGGAATGGGAAGAGAGGAGAGAAAGCATTTCCTTCTACACTTCCAGGGCCCCATGTTCTCTGAGCTGCCTGCTTTACCATCTCTTTGACTCCAAATCCATAGCTGCCTGATCATCTCTTCCTCTTTATGCAGTGAAACTGCAGTACCACAGTTTGCCAATAGGTGATGTCCTCTGAAACAAGAAATTATCAGTTCTAAAAATTGCTAAAATTCTGGCCTTAAATTAGTTTAAAATTCAACAAATACTAACACCTTTTTATTTTGAATTTTCTATCATTTTTAAGACTAAGTAGAGGGGGATCTTTAAGATGGCAGAGGAGTAAGACGTGGAGATCACCTTCCTCCCCACAAATAAAAAAAAATACACCTACATGTGGAACAAATCCTACAGAACACCTACTGAACACTGGCAGAAGACCTCAGACTTCCCAAAAGATGCCCGAGGGCGACCTACACACAGAGCAGGGCCAAAACCAAAGCTGAAGCCCAGGAGCTGCGCAAACAGAAGAGAAAGGGAAATTTCTCCATGCAGCCTCAGCAGCAGCAGATTAAATCCCCACAATCAGCTTGATGTACCATCCATCTATGGAATATCTGAACAGAAAACGAATCATCGCAAAATTGAGGTGGTGGACTTGGGGTTTGCTGTCTGTGACTAATTTGTTTCTAATTTTAATGTTTATCTTAGTTTAGTTTTTAGCACATGCTATCATTGGTGATTTGTTTATTAGTTTGGTTGCTCTCTTCTTTTTTTAATTATTTTTTTTATTTTAATAAATTTTAAAAATGTTTTAAATTGTTTTATTATTATTATAATTTTTCTTTCTTTCTTTCTCCCTTTTGTTCCTGAGCCGTGTGGCTGACAGGGTCTTGATGCCCTGGCCTGGTGTCACACCTGAGCCTCTGAGGAGGGGGAGCTGAGTTCAGGACATTGGACCACAAGAGACCTCCCGGCCCCAAGTACTACCAATTGGCAAGAGTTCTCCCAGAGATCTCCGTCTCAATGCTAAGTCCCAGATCCACCCAATGGCCAGCAAGCTCCAGTGCTGGACACCCCATGCCAAACAACTAGCAAGACAGGAACACAACCCTACCCATTAGCAGGAGGCTGCCTAAAATCATACTAAGGTCACAGACACCCCAAAACACACCACCGGATGTGGCCCTGCCCACCAGAAAGACAAGATCCAGCCCCACCCACCAAAACACAGGCACCAGTCCCCTCCACCAGGAAACTAACACAAGCCACTGAACCAACCTCACCCACTGGGGGCAGACACCAAAAACAATGGGAACTATGAACCTGCAGCCTGTGAAAAGGAGACCCCAAACACAGTAAGTTAAACAAAATGAGAAGACACAGAAATACACAGCAGATGGAGGAGCAAGGTAAAAACCCACCAGACCAAACAAATGAAGAGGAAATAGGCAGTCTACTTGAAAAAGAATTCAGAGTAATGATAGGAAAGATGATCCAAAATCTTGGATATAGAATGGAGAAAATACAAGAAATGTTTAGTAAGGACCTAGAAGAACTAAAGAGCAAACAATGATGAACAACACAATAACTGAAATTAAAAATTCTCTAGAAGGAATCAATAGCAGAATAACTGAGGCAGAAGAATGGATAAGTGACCTGGAATATAAAATAGTGGAAATAACTACACCAGAGCAGAATAAAGAAAAAAGAATGAAAAGAATTGAGGACAGTCTCAGAGACCTCTGGGATAACATTAAATGCACCAACATTCGAACTATAGGGTCCCAGAAAAAGAAGAGAAAAAGAAAGGGTCAGGCTTCCCTGGTGGCGCAGTGGTTGAGAATCCGCCTGCCGATGCAGGGGACGCGGGTTCGTGCCCCGGTCCGGGAGGATCCCGCATGCCGCGGAGCGGCTAGGCCCGTGAGCCATGGCCACTGAGCCTGCGCGTCCGGAGCCTGTGCTCCGCAACGGGAGAGGCCACAACGGTGAGAGGCCCACATACCACAAAAAAAAAAAAAAAAAAAAAAGAAAGGGTCTGATATATCTGAAGAGATTATAGTTGAAAACTTCCCTAACATGCTAAGGGAAATAGTCAATCAAGTCCAGGAAGTGCAGAGAATCCCATACAGGATAAATCCAAGGAGAAACACACCAAGACACATAATAATCAAACTATCAAAAATTAAATACAAAGGAAAAATACTAAAAGCAGCAAGGGAAAAGCAACAAATAACATACAAGGAAATCTCCATAAGGTTAACAGCTGATCTTTCAGCAGAACCTCTGCAAGCCAGAAGGGAATGGCAGGACATATTTAAAGTGATGAAAGGGAAAAACCTACAACCAAGATTACTCTACCCAGCAACGATCTCATTCAGATTCGATGGAGAAATTAAAACCTTTACAGACAAGCAAAAGCTAAGAGATTTCAGCACCACCAAACCAGCTTTACAACAAAAGCTAAAGGAACTTCTCTAGGCAGGAAACACAAGAGAAGGAAAAGACCTACAGTAACACACCCAAAACAATTAAGAAAATGGTAATAGGAACATACCTATCAATAATTACCTTAAGTGTAAATGGATTAAATGCTCAAACCAAAAGACACAGACTGGCTGAATGGATACAAAAACAGGACCTGTATATATGCTGTTTACAAGAGACCCACTTCAGACCTAGGGACACATACAGACTGACAGTGAGGGGATGGAAAAAGATACTCCATGCAAACAGACATCAAAGGAAAGCTGGAGTAGCAATTCTCATAGCTGAAAAACTCGACTTTATAAAGACTATTACAAGAGACAAAGAAAGACACTACATAATGATCAAGGGATCAATCCAAGAAGAAGATATAACAATTATAAATACATATGCACCCAACATAGGAGCACCTCAGTACATAAGGCAAATGCTAACAGCCATAAAGGGGGAAACTGACAGCAACACAGTAAGAGTAGGGCACTTTAACACTACACTTTCACCAATGGACAGCTCCTCCAAAATGAAAATAAATAAGGAAACACAAGCTTTAAATGACACATTAGACAAGATGGACTTAATTGATACTTATAACACATTTCATCCGAAATCAACAGAATACACTTTCTTCTCAAGTGCTCATGGAACATTCTCCAGGATAGATCATATCTTGGATCACCAATCAAGCCTTGGTAAATTTAAGAAAACTGAAACCATATCAGGTATCTTTTCCAACCACAATGCTATGAGACTAGACATCAATTACAGGAAAAAACTGTAAAAAAAACAAACACATGGAGGATAAACAATATACTACTAAATAACTAAGAGATCACTAAAGAAATCAAAGAGGAAATCAAAAAGTACCTAGAAACAACTGACAATGAAAACACGATGACTCAAAACCTATGGGATGCAGCAAAAGCAGTTCTAAGAGGGTAGTTGATAGCAATACAGTCCTACCTCAAGAAACAAGAAAAATCTCAAATAAACAATCTAACCTTACACTTCAAGCAATTAGAGAAAGAAGAACAACAACAAAACCCCCCCCAAAGTTAGCAGAATGAAAGAAATCATAAAGATCAGATCACAATTCAATGAAAAAGAAATGAAGGAAACAACAGCAAAGATCAATAAAACTAAAAGCTGGTTCTTTGAGAAGATAAACAAAATTGATAAACCATTAGCCAGACTCATCAGGAAAAAAAGGGAGAAGACTCAAATCAACAGAATTAGAAATGAAAAAGGAGAAGTAACAACTGACACTGCAGAAATACAAAGGATCATGAGACATTACTCTAAGCAACTATATGCCAATAAAATGGACAACCTGGAAGAAATGGACAAATTCTTACAAAAGCACAACCTTCCAGGACTGAACCAGGAAGAAACAGAAAATATAAACAGGCCAATCACAAGCACTGAAATTGAAACTGTGATTAAAAATCTTCCAACAAACAAAAGCCCAGGACCAGACGGCTTCACAGGCCAGTTCTATCAAATATTTAGAGAGAAGCTAGCATCTATCCTTCTCAAACACCTCCAAAATATAGCAGAGGGAGGAACATGCCCAAACTAATTCTACGAGGCCACCATCACGCTGATACCAAAACCAGACAAAGATGTCACAAAAAAAGAAATCTACAGACCAATATCACTGATGAACATAGATGCAAAAATCCTCAACAAAATACTAGCAAACTAGAATCCAACAGCACATTAAAAGGATCATACACCATGATCAAGTGGGGTTTATCCTAGGAATGCAAGGATTCTTCAATATAAGCAAATTAATCAGTGTGATACACCATATTAACAAATTGAGGAGTAAAAACCATATGATCATCTAAACAGATGCAGAAAAGGCTTTTGACAAAATTCAACAGCCATTTATGATAAACACTCTCCAGAAAGTAGGCATAGAGGGAATTTACCTCAACGTAATAAAGGCCATATATGACAAACCCACAGCCAGCATCGTCCTCAATGGCGAAAACCTGAAACCATTTCCACTAAGATCAGGAACAAGACAAGGTTGCCCACTCTCACCACTCTTATTCAACATAGTTTTGGAAGTTTTAGCCACAGCAATCAGAGAAGAAAAAGAAATAAAAGGAATACAAATCGGAAAAGAAGAAGTAAAGCTGTCAGTGTTTGCAGATGACATGATACTATACACAGAAAATCCTAAAGAAAACTACTAGAGCTAATCAATGAATTTTGTAAAGTAGCAGGATACAAAATTAATGCACAGAAATCTCTTGCATTCCTATACACTAATGATGAAAAACCTGAAAGCGAAATTAAGAAAACACACCCATTTACCATTGCAACAAAAAGAATAAAATATCTAGGAATAAACCTACCTAAGGAGACAAAAGACCTGTATGCAGAAAATTATAAGACAATGATGAAAAAAATTAAAGATGATACAAGTAGATGAAGAGATATACCATGTTCTTGGATTGGAAGAATCAACATTGTGAAAATGAC
Organism: Hyperoodon ampullatus; assembly: GCF_949752795.1. NCBI lineage: Eukaryota > Metazoa > Chordata > Mammalia > Artiodactyla > Ziphiidae > Hyperoodon > Hyperoodon ampullatus. Next base: position 44,543,311 of record NC_136930.1, read on the forward strand.
TCTACTACCCAAAGCAATTTACAAATTCAAAGCAATCCCTATCAAATTACCACTGGCATTTTTCACAGAACTAGAACAAAAAATTTCACAATTTGTATGGAAACACAAAAGACCCCGAATAGCCAAAGTAATCTTGAGAACGAAAAACAGAGCTGGAGGAATCAGGCTCCCTGACTTCAGTCTATACTACAAAGCTACAGTAATCAAGACAGTATGGTACTGGCACAAAAACAGAAATACAGATCAATGGAACAGGATACAAAGCCCAGAGATAAACCCACACACATATGGTCACCTTATCTTTGATAAAGGAGGCAAGTATGTACAGTGGAGAAAACACAGCCTCTTCAATAAGTGATGCTGGGAAAACTGAACAGCTACATGTAGAAGAATGAAATCAGAACACTTTGTAACACCGTACACAAAAATAAACTCAAAATGGATTAAAGACCTAAATATATGGCCAGACACTGTAAAACTCTTAGAGGAAAACATAGGCAGAACACTCTATGACATAAATCACAGTAAGATCCTTTTTGACCCACCTCCTGGAGGAATGGAAATAAAAACAAAAATAAACAAATGAGACCTAATCAAACTTACAAGCTTTTTGAACAGCAAAGGAAACCATAAACAAGATGAAAAGACAACCGTCAGAATGGGAGAAAATATTTGCAAACGAAGCAACTGACAAAGATTAATCTCTAAAATTTATCAGCAGCTCATGCAGCTCAATATGAAAATAACTAACAACCCAATCCAAAAATGAGCAGAAGACCTAAACAGACATTTCTCCAAAGAAGATATACAGATTGCCAACAAACACATGAAAGTTTGCTCAACATCACTGATCATTTGAGAAATGCAAATCAAAACTACAATGAGGTATCACCTCATACCAGTCAGAATGGCCATCATCAAAAAATCTACAAACAATAAATGCTGGAGAGGGTGTGGAGAAAAGGGAACTCTCTTGCACTGTTGGTGGGAATGTAAATTAACACAGCCACTATGTAGAACAGTACAGGGGTTCCTTAAAAAACTCAAAATAGAACTACCATACGACCCAGCAATCCCACTACTGGGCACATACCCTGAGAAAACCGTAATTCAAAAAGAGACATGTACCACAATGTTCATTGCAGCACTATTTACAATAGTCAGGACATGGAAGTGTCCATCGACAGAGGAATGGATAAAGAAGATGTGGCACATATATACAATGGAATATTACTCAGCCATACAAAGAAAAAAATTGAGGTTTTTGTAGTGAGCTGGATGGACCCAGAGTCTGTCATACAGAGTGAAGTAAGTCAGCAAGAGAAAAACAAATACCATATGCTAACACATATATATGGAATCTAAAAAAAAAAAAAAAATGGTTCTCATGAACCTAGGGGCAGGACAGGAATAAAGACACAGATGTAGAGAATGGACTTGAGGACATGCAGAGGGGGAAGGGTAAGACGGGACGAAGTGAGAAAGTAGCATTGACATATATACACTACCAAATGTAAAATAGCTAGCTAGTGGGAAGGAGCTGCATAGCACAGGGAGATCAGCTTGGTGCTTTGTGACCACCTAGAGGGGTGGGATGGGGTGGGATAGGGAGGGTGGGAGGGAGACACAAGAGGGAGGGGATATGGGGATATATGTATACATATAGCTGATTCACTTTGTTATACAGCAGAAACTAACACAACATTGTAAAGCAATTATACTCCAATAAAGATTTTTGTTTTTTAAAAAGACTAGTATACTTTATTGCATACTGACTTGGGCACTCATATTATAAGTTAAAATTATCAGTGGACTGACCTTCAAAATGAAAAGTGGATACATGTCATCCTTTTTTCTATAGCATGCTTCCAACCTGCCATCACTCATTTCCCTTTGCAAACTGTCTAGAATTAGAGATTCCTCTTACAGCTAAGGAAGTCACAGGTCTCTGGCAGAGAGGAAATTGTGACGATGATCTCTTTGGAGCTCAGGTTTCTACCCATTTGGCTAATTAATCCAAATGTAGGTAAAAATATCATAGGAAATACATATGAGGGCCTTCTCCAATCACAGCCCACTGCATTGAAGAGAATATGAGTCATTTTCTTTTATAAATAATAACTCATTTTTTAGGTGAAAATGATTCACTTAATTTAAAAATACCCAAATGGGTAAATGATTCACTTAATTTAAAAATACCCAAATGGGTAAAAATACCCATTATTAGTTTGACCACTTTTCCAGAAATAACACTTAAATGCCACTAAACAAGCATTCTGACTTGGGTTCACATACCTGAATTAACAGGTGTTTTAGGCAATGAGTAGACAACTATAATCAGCCTTTTATTTGATGTTTCTAGGTAGAAATGTTGCTGTATCCCTGTCTCAGCATTAGTGGGAAGGCCACAGACCTATTGTTTGGAAGCACTGGGTTCAAATCTCATCTGGGCAAGTTACTCAAGTGCTCTGAGCCTCAGTGCCTACATCCTAAGGTTGTTGTGAGGATTATAAACTTAAGGTTTTTTAAAATCCTGATACCCTGTGACAGGGTCAGTGGCTCAATGTATATGTAATTTCTTACTTATCTGTCTGACTCTGATAAGTCTAAGACCTTCAGGGAAAGGATGAATCTTATTCATCTCTACAACTCTATGGTTAATAGCACAAGGACCAGAACACGAATGCTCAATAAATGTTGAGTGACTCCTCAAAATGCTGAGAAAGAAATGTTTTCCTTTTTCTTCCTGCTAACAGAGAGGAGACAGCCTCCCCTCAACCCCCCAAAAAGGCAAAGGAAGGAAAAACAAAACCAAAAATGTTGAGTTACCACAAAATTTTCTAGTGATGAATGGGTTCAAGTAAATTTGCCAAATAAATCAAACTTATCTCTATTAAATCATATTTATTATGAGTGCACATAAATTATATGCTGATGTATTTTATGGTTATAGCTGTTGATGTTGGATAATCTTTTACATTAACTGATTAATTGAGCACTTACTATATCTGGAGCATTGTTCTAAGTGCTATAGGTATACTAAATTATTCACTATAATAACTATGAGGTAGGCATTATTCTTTTCCACATTTCACAACTAAAGAAACTTAAGCATAGAGTGATTAAGTAACTTGCCTACCTAGCACATGGCAGAGCCAGGACCTACACCCAGGAAATCTGGCTCCACAAATTTTGGAAATAATTTACATTTGATATATTTTTAGAAAGCATTGAATTATTTCTTATGGTTATTTTATACTTAAAGGTTGTTTTTATTTTTAATTTCTTAGGAGGGGGAGAAGACCAACTTACCTTTTCTGCCTTTGGGAACCCTGGTGATCTTAATCTAGCTTTGGCCTAAGGCATAATATGGCAAGAAAAATCTAATTCAGAAGATCTGAATAAAGGAAAATGGGCAAAGTAACTGAAAATATCCTGAATGAAATCACCCGAATTATTATAGTCTTAACTGAAGCAAACATCTGGACTACGCAGGCTTGGGTAACTTCTGTTTCCCAGTATGATGGAGTTTTTTGTATTCAAACTAATACTCTCACTGAGATAATAATAGCTGGATTTTAAAAAAGTGGTTGGAAGGCATCAAAGAGTAGCAAAGGCAGCAAAAACTTTAAATGCCAAGATCCCAGATAAAAGGAATATATATTGATGTAAGCCCAGCATTCTCCACATTACCTGCTACCTTTCTCCTCAAATTATTTGATAATTCCTAAGTGGTATGGGGTTTTTGGCATTCTCAAAACTGGAGAGAGAAAAATTGGGGATTCATATATTCAAAAACATCCAGGACTTCAGGGATTGAGATCTTGGTTTAAAAAAAAGGAATCACAGAGAAGAGATCCCAACGTTCTGAACTGTTTTCCCCTTAAAGCACCTGCCAATTCCTAGATGGCGTTCGACAAAGCATTAATATGCAGCAAAGAAGATAAAAACATAAAGGGTGAGTTTATGTTTGGGAGTTCAGGATCCTTCAAGGAGCTGGAGCTTGTGAACATCCTAAGTTTTCAGGCCTCATAACTGAAAGGCCCCAGAAGTAGTAGAAAACAGAAAATAGATGCATCTTCACAAAAACCTGGATCCATCCTAGAATCATTACAATACCTAGTTGGATCAAGGTAATTCACCCCTATTCTTACTATTTTCCAGAGAAAATTAACCTTCTTTAAGGGAAGATAACATCATACAGAGCCTCTGTCATTTTTCATATACCACTTCCAATTCACTCCAAAATCATTAATCATGTTAGGAAATAGGTATAACTGACCAAAATCCAAGAGGAAAAAATAGACAGTAGAAATAGATCCATAGGTGATTTATCTTCTATAGTTACCAGACAGGGACTTTAAAATGACCACAGTTGACCCCTGAACAATCTGGAAGTTTACTGTCCACACAGTTGATAATCTGGGTCTAGGTTTACAGTCAGCCCTCCATATCTGCAGTCCCACACCCACAGATTCAACCAACCATGAATTGTGTAGTACTGTATTGTGTATTCAGTGAAAAAAATCCCCACATAAGTGGACCCACACAGTTCAAACCTGTGTAATTTAAGGGTCCACAGTATAATTAATATGTTCGAGGAAATAGCAGGACGGAGAGTTCCACATGCAAAATAGTAAAATCTATAAAAAAGAGAACATATTAAATTTAATTGAAAAATACAATTAAGAGCACAACAGATGGGTTCAAGAACATAGAAGATATAGCAAAAGAGAAAAATAGTGAAATGAATGATTAGCAGACAATATCTAGACTGAAGTATAAGAAGAATAAAAGAATGGAAAATACTGAAAATAATGTAAGAGACATTTGGGACATATGAAAAGGCTAACATGTATATTGGGGAGAGGAGAGAAGAGGAGAGAGAGATAGGACAGAAGCAATATTTGAAGAGAATTGGCTGAGAAGTTTCCAAAACTTATAAAAGATACAAAACAACAGATTTAAGAAGCGCTATATATCCTAAACAGGATAATTACAAAGAAAACCACACATAGACACATCGTGACCAATCTGCTGAAAACTAAAGACAAAGACAAAATCTTAAAGCAGTGAAACAAAAAAAATATATTAATTTATAAGGAGCAAAAAAAGACTTTTTTTTTTTTTTTTTTTTTGCGGTACGCGGGCTTCTCACTGCTGTGGCCTCTCCCGTTGTGGAGCACAGGCTCCGGACGCGCAGGCTCAGCGGCCATGGCTCACGGGCCCAGCCGCTCCGCGGCATGTGGGATCTTCCCAGACCGGGGCACGAACCCACGTCCCCTGCATCGGCAGGCGGACTCGCAACCACTGCGCCACCAGGGAAGCCCAAAAAAAAAGACTTTTTAACAGTAAAAAATCAACAGTAAAACAAACGAGCCAATTAGAAAATTGGCAAAATACAGGAAAAGATATTTTCCCCAAGAATATATAAAGATGACAAATAAGCACACAAAATGATTTTCAAGCATCATTAGCTATTAGGGAAATGCAAGTTAAAACCATAATGAGATACTACTACATACCTGTCAAAATGACTAAAATAAAAAATAGTGACAATACCAAATGCTGGCAGAGAAACTGAATCACTCGTATTGCTAGTGGGAAAGTAAAATGTTACAGCCACTACAGAAAACATTTTGGCAGTTTTTAAAAAAAATTAAACATGCAACTACTGTATGTACTCATGCAATTGTACTCCTGGGTATTCCAGAGAAATGAAGGCTTATGCTAACAGAAAAGCTTGTACACAAATGCTTTTAGCACCTCTCTTTGTGATGGTCAAAAATTGGAAACAACTCAGGTGCTTTCAATGAGTGAATGGGTGAACACATTTTAGTACATCCATACTACGGAATACTACTCAGTAGTAAAGTGAAACAAACTATGATGCACACAAAAACCTGCATCAATGTCCAGAGAATTTTTCTGAGTGAAAAAACTAATCTCAAAAGGTCACTTACTGTACAATTCCATTTCTATAACAGTATGACAAAATTATAGAAATGAAAAACAGATCAGTGGTTGCCAGAGATTAAGGAGGGAATTAGGGGAAGTGCCTATGGCTGTAAAAGGACAACAGGAGGGATGCTTATAGTGTGATGGAAACATTCTGCATCTTGACTGTATTAATGTCAATATCCTGGCTGTAACGTTGTACTACAGCTCTGCAAGATGTTACCTTTAGGGGAAAGTGGGTAGAGGGTATATGGGTTCTCTCTGTATTGTGTCCCACAACTGCATGTGAATCTACACTTATCTCAAAATAAAAGTTTAATTAGAAATTTTTAAATGAAGGTGATATAAGACATTTCACTCAAAAACTGAGGGAATTTGTTCCAATAGAATTACATAAATTTCTGAAGAGTTGTTTAAGCAGAAGAAAAATGATCCCACATGGAAACATAGAGATACAGAAAGGGCAGATATATAGATAAATTTAAATGAATACCAACTTTATAAACCCCGATGTGTGTAGATTCAAAATATAGGGCAACATTAGCACAAAAGGTAAGAGACGATGAACAGAATTAAAGTTTTCTAAGACTCTTGTATTCCAGTCAAAATACTAATTAATAATAGTCTCTAATAAGATAAGGGTGCACAATGTAATCCTTGTAATATCCATTAAAAGAATAATGAATAAAAAGAATAACAGAAGAATGTATAGCTAATAAACTAATACAGCAGGAAAATGATTTTAAAAATTACTTGATTCCCAAAAGAAGCAAAAAAAGGTGGTGGGGGGGAGAGAAAATGATAGGATAAATAGGAAGAAATATTGGTTTGACCAAAAAAGTTCATTTGGGTTTTTCTGTAACATCTTACAGAAAATCCCAAATGAACTTTTTGGCCAACCCAATAGTAACATTGAAGAGTGAATTGCAAACATGCAAATAATTACAATGATTACTATAATATATAAACTGACCAAATATTCTAATTAAAAGACAAAAACATCAGACTGTATTAATAAGAAAATTCTAACTCTTTACTCCACATAAGAGATGAAAATTGATATACAAACTAACAAGCAAAAACTGTTGTAGCATTATTATCGAGCAATAGTACTTACTTGTAATATAAGCGAGAGATACTACTAGAGACATAGAAGAACACTTCATAATTCACTGCTCTAAATATGCATGCACCTAATAAAATAGCATCAAGATAAATAGAAATATTCACTCATAGTATTGATTTAACATATTTTTTTCAATAACTTATAGAACAAGTAGCAAAATAAGGTAGAGGTATAGAATATTTTAATGATGCAATTAACCAATCTGACTTGATTAACACATGAAGAATGATGATCTCAAGAATTACAAAATACGCAACTTTCCTCTCAAATATATTTAACAATATTGACTATATGCTGGGCTACAGGAGTTTTTCAATACATTATAAATGATCAAAATCACAGAGTATACTCTTCTGTACACAGTGGAACAAAGCTAGGACTCAGTATTAAATAGACAAATAGAAAATCTCTAAATGGAAACCAAGCAATACATTTCTAAATAATCCATGAATTAAAAAGATTTATATTGCAATGTAAAAATATTTTGAACTGTACAACAAAAATATAATGTATCAAAATTTACATGCACCTAAAGCACTACTTAATGGAAATTATTGTATCTGTTTAAAAAAAATACTGAGGTTCCACTTTTAGCATGGTACTTTGAGGACCTCCGTGGACCTGTTCCCTAGTGAAACAAGCATAACTTGTGAAAGTATTTTTAAATACCATAGAAAGTCTCTGAGAATTGTCCTTAGGGTATAGAGCCAATGAAGAAACATTTATTCAAGAAAACATACTAAAACTTGATAAGAAGATTGAGAATCTGTGGCACTTTTGAGTCACTTCCATGCATGCTCCATCCTGGAAAGGTGTAACCAATAAGACTGGGCTCCTTTTCCCCATAGCTCTTGATAAAGGGACACAGTATCTCACTGGGAAAGGCAGGCCATCAGCATTTCTCCAGCTCTGGTGTTAAAAATTCCTGGCCAGTGCAGCCAAGAGGTTGGGGGCTCCCTTCCTCCACCGAGCCCCCACTCGTAGGGCAGATGCGCTACTCCAGGCACAACAGGTAAAAAATCCTGAGGCCCTTATTACCCTCAATCCAGCTCACTTGTAGGGCAGAGGTTCTATTCCAGAGGCAATCTGAGACTAGGCTACCAACACTGCTCCATGTCCAGAGTAGCTGCTCAGAGGTTTTTCCCAGAGGAAGAGACAATCCGTGAGAGCAGAGAGCTCTGTAGACCTTCCCAGAGGAACTGACTTTATTAAACAGAATGTGGGGAAGTTCAGGTTTAAGGTTGCTCTTGAAAATAATGGAGATTTTGGTGGTAAACAATTGAGAGGAGACTGATAGAAGAGCAAAAGCTAACCCGTAGACCAGCTAGTTTACCAGAGAGAACCAGGGAAAGAGACAGCTAAAAAGAGCACTTCTGGGATCAGAACAAACAGATTGGCCTCAAAAACTGCCCCTAATGAATTTAATTGGATCATACTGTGGAGCAACTTATGCCCCAGAGCATTGTAAGAAATACTAGAGCAATCAGCCAAAAATTAGTGAAGCCCAACAGCTGGGTGTGATACCAAATGTGGCAGACAGTATAACAGAGATCAGGGGAAAAGACAGTTAAAGAGAGCCATGCTAAAACTAATCATCGCAAGCTGACTGGGCACAGTCACTGAAACAGTGTTAAGAGTAGCACCCTTGTATTGTGCTTTATGGTTCACATAGCACTTCCATGATTCTATTTCATTTGACCCTGAATCAATAAAAACATTAATTTTTTAAAAGGTTTAAAAATCCATGATCTAAGTTTCTACCTCAAGTAGTTGGGCAAAGAAGAGCTGGGATAGAGCTGCCCAGAATGAAGACATTTTCTAGCCTGCCTTCTAGCTCTGTAGCTTTGTGATTAAAACAGGCCAACTGGATGTAGATAGATAGGTCATGTGTAGCTTCCAGAACCTTCCTTAAAAACAAATGAGCAAACAAACTTGTCTGAGCCCTTTTCGTTGTCTTATTCTGTTTACCATCCTACTGCTTGGGAGCATGGAGGTGATGGCCACCAGTGGACCATGAGGAAGCAGGCTATATATCCTAGAGATAGACGGTGGAGCTATGAGCTGGAAGAAGCCTGATTCCCAAAGACTTCATGGAAAAAAGCGGTCAATCCAGTCCTACATTTCTTCCCTCTGGACTTTAAGGTGAGAAAGAGAGAGAGAGAGAGAGAGAGAGAGAGAGAGAGAGAGAGAGAGAGAGAGAAAGTTCTCTCATATTTAAGGCACAATTATTATATGTCAAACCTAATCCCAAGTGTTAGAGTTTCCACCATCAAAAAGGGGGGGGGAGGGAACTTTGTGCAAGTGAAATGTCAGATGTTAAATAAACTATGAAATTTCATGAAATTCCAGGAATCCATCTAGAAGAAAACAGAATGCAATGCATTTTGCTTTTTGCAAAAGCATTGCAAAAGAAATCCTAGAAAACAGCTCTTCATTTCTCCAGGTAATTAAATTAGTAACCTTTAATTAATGTTTGGTAATAATCACGTGAAGATTCTTTAAAGTCTTTCTAGACACTGAGGAGTCACATGGGTTGAAGATAAAGAAAAAGGAGAAAAGAAACAACAAAATTACTCAGGGAATAAAAATGGGCTCTCCTTTCACCCTGCTTGCCTTTTCATAGACTGCATGAGGGATATAAATTCTTTTCTTTTAAAGAGAGACAATTTTTCACATGAAACTAAGGATTTCATGGGAAAATCATTGACAAATCACCTCTTCAATTTCTCATACAAAAAGGAAAGCTGCAGAATGTTAATTTTCCATCAGCAACATCCAGTACAATTAGAACAAACATTGATCTTTGTTTTTGCTTTTTTCTTTTTAAAGATTGGTTTAGAATCATAACTCTCTCTTTGCTGTCAGACACTCTTGTACATTTATAAACCTGATTTTTACAAATCATCAAGGATTCTATTCCTTCCTACTTCCAAGAGATAAAGAAATAGACTGAAAAGCATGAAGAATCTAGATGCTTTCTGTGGTGCCTGTGTTGAAATGCAACTCCTATAAACAAGAATAGAGAATCAATCCTGAAATTTATCTGCAGCCCCAAGTCATGCATTTTGTTGAGTTTCTGTACAAAACGTGGGTATCAAGGATTCTTGCTGCATTATAATGGAAGGGGTATGAACTTTGGAATCGGGTACACTCAGATTTAAATGTGGGCACCCAAAACATGACTTTTTCATTTCTGTGACTTCAAACAACTTATTTAACCCCTCTGAGGCTTCATTTTATTATCTGTGAAATAGCAGTACTAATGGCCCTGCAGGGTGGTGATAAAGAGTGATGCTCAAGTTTAGTAGTGCATCTGATACAGTTAAAAGAAAGCTAAACTTCACAATTAGGAAGAATAATTAACAAATGTGCTAATTAGGGTCCAGGTTACCTAAGTTTACGCTTTCTAAAGAATAAACTTACTTGAAGTGTGATTTCTTATTTTCATGGAATTCCTTAGTAAGTAAATTATAATAGTTCCTAACATCAAGAGAACTATGAATTTATATTTATATTTTCATAGTCTATATTTCCACTTAATAGCATTTAATGACAGTTGAAACCACAGCATAGAATCATGTTTAACCTATCAAAAATGAGATGTTCAGTTATTAAGTTTCCCATGGTGTAAAGTTGTCAGCATCCTCCGAGCTCATGAGGATGAGTGTCATGAGATCAGCAACCTCACCAAAAAGGAGTGAGAGCCCACAGTGCCTGGATACACTTGTGCCAGGGCTGGAGGGCCTCAAAACTTTCCGGACCAACAAGACTTGACACTGGCCTTTTCTCCAAGAAATTTTTTATAAGGAATTTCATGAGGAAATAATTCCCAGTAAACAGAGTTGAAACAGGAATGGGAGGAGAGAAGCAATTTGGTAGGGGCTCGGGGGGAGGGCGGGGGGACCCTCACCAAAGGAGGAGAATCATGAAGTCAAGATGAAAGGAAGATTTCTGACTCAGTAAGGCTGTTCACTTGGGAATGAGCATCAGTGGAAACCTTCTAAAAAAGGATGAGGGGCTTGGAGTCGGAGTCCTACAGCATGAGCCCCCAGCTAGTCTCTGAGCTCTGCAGGGACTCTCCAGTCCCTATAGTTACACCTAGGTGCACCTCAACATCAAATCAATAACTTCTCTTTTTGCCTCACCAGCTTGAGTGGGCCTTCCATCATCCGAAGCAAGTGATCTCTAATATAAACACAATCATCTTTGTCCTTCACTGAATTAGTGTCACTGATTCCTCAAAATGGAAAAGACTTTCATTACCTCGATCACTGCGTTCATTTGTTCATTCATTCACCTAATAATCTTGAGTGAGTGCTTTCTCTGTGTGTCAGAGGACACAGCAATGAATAAGAAAGACACAGACTTTGGCCTCATGGAGTTTATAGTCATTGAACAATTACAACATTTAGTAAATAATGAGTGATATAGAAGGAGAGCTACCCGGTGCCAGCCCAGGAGAACATAATGAAGTCTGGGATTTCACAGAAAAGCTCTCAGAAGATATGACCCTTGAGTGAAGAATAAAGAGGAGTGAGCCAGTTGAGGAGCTGGGAGATGTACTGAGCAGAGAAAACAGTGGGTTTAAAACCTCAGAGAGGTTCCTTAAAAAACTACAAACAGAACTACCATCTGATGCAGCAATCCCACTACTGGGCATATACCCTGAGAAAACCATAATGCAAAAAGAGTCATGTACCAAAATGTTCATTGCAGCTCTATTTACAATAGCCAGGAGATGGAAACAACCTAAGTGTCCATCATCAGATGAATGGATAAAGACGATATGGCACATATATACAATGGAATATTACTCAGCCATAAAAAGAAACGAAATTGAGTTATCTGTAGTGAGGTGGATGGACCCAGAGTCTGTCATAGAGAGTGAAGTAAGTCAGAAGGAGAAAGACAAATACCATATACTAACACATATATATGGAATCTAAGAAAAAAAAAAAGTCATGAAGAACTTAGGGATAAGACAGGAATAAAGACACAGATCTACTAGAGAATGGACTTGAGGATATGGGGAGGGGGAAGAGTAAGCTGTGACAAAGTGAGAGAGTGGCATGGACATATATACACTACCAAACGTAAACTAGATAGCTAATGGGAAGCAGCCACATAGCACAGGGAGATCGTCTCAGTGCTTTGTGCCCACCTAGAGGGGTGGGATAGGGAGGGTGGGAGGGAGGGAGGCACAAGAGGGAAGAGATATGGGAACATATGTATATGTATAACTGATTCACTTTGTTATAAAGCAGAAACTAACACACCATTGTAAAGCAATTATACTCCAATAAAAAAAATTATTATTAACTTAAAAAAAAAAAACCCTCACAGACGAGAGGCCACATGGCATGTTAGAGGAACTGAGAGGCCAGGATGGCAAAGCGCTGAGAAAAGCAAGTGGCACACGATGAGCAAGCCGGTTGTGGGCAGCTTATAGAGGGCTTTGTAAACCAATGTAAACAGGTAACTGAGCCACTCGCTCAAGGACACACAGTTAACAGGTGGCAGATTGGACCCTAGGTCATCTGAGCTCTAATTCAGAGACCAACTAAACTTTTTTAAGTAATGTTCTTTTAAAAGTTCTTTCTGATTCTAATGGTAACACATGCTGATTGTAGAGAGAACGTATCTTCTATTGGCACAAAGAGCACTATGCAAATGGCCCCCAGGTACCCAGTACACACCTTGCGTGATGTATAACATCAAATGATCACCCTCAGCAAATCCATTATCCCCAAACACTAGACATCTTTAGAATGTCTTTAATTATAGGATTTGTCCAGACTGAGCCATACAAAAGTCACAGGATTAGGGTTCATGATGAAAATCTGTCCATTACACAAAGGACCCCACACTCTTCCCCATATGTCAGCTGCTTGCCCATTTTTACTGCATGAAAATGTAGACTTGAAGATAATCGAGTGATTATACTCAGAAAGATATCTGATAAATTATATTTGCACATTCCCTGGTCTCTTCATGGCCTGGTCTCCAGAACGTCTCTGTCCATTTCAAAATCAGAAGATGGTGTCTTCATCACCCAATCACAGAAGCCCTTTAGGATGTCCCTGCCTCCCTCTGCACTGCCAGCAGCTTCAATTCCTTGGTCAAACCCTAACTGAGCACTTCTCATAAGGATTCATGTACCAGAATAGAAGCCCCTTGTCCTTCCTCCTGGGAAGGTGCTCTGCAAGGCTACGGAATCAACCCTTCCCTCCTAGTTGGAGTGGCAAGCAAACGAGCCCCAGGAAGCCTGGCCAGTAGATAAAGTGCTTGATTAAGATGCCCTCCTCTTCACAGTTAATTGGCAGATCGTTTTTAGAGTTCATGCCTTAGAATTTGTTACTTCTGGATTGCCATTTTATTTTCCTGCCACCCACATTAAAAGAAAGTCTCTTTTGCCTGTCTTTGCAGTTCCCAAGCCTAATGATAATCACAGTTTCAGCCTATTGCCTTGAGATTCTGACAGCATAAATAAAGCAGGTGCACAGAAATAAAATGTAGCTATGTTGGCTTTTGCTTCTCTAACCAATCAACTACCAAAAAAAAGGAAAGAGACTGAATTGATAGAAAGATGCATTTTACTATCCAGCTGCCAAGGGGGCACTGCCGACAATGAGGATTTCAGAATAATAACCCTAAAGAGAGGAGGTTCAGAGCGTCCCATTCACTGCGGCCACAGCCTGAAAGACGCATTGTTCCCGACAGGTCAGGTGGAAGACCCCTCCCATGAATGCAGCATTCTGAGGAAATGCTAAGCCAACCATTTTTTAAAAGACCCTCTGACACCAGAAATTTCAAACATGATTTGGTTCTCAGGGAGCGATACCATATCCTCACAGGTGTGGGATAATCAGGCATCTAAGAACAGCAGCTTCTCCAAAAACAGCTGCGGAAAGGATAAAGATACAATTGGTCCATTTAAAATCTGTGCAGTGGACTCCCCGGCTTAGTGTCTGCATTCTGAGAGCTGTGGCGGGGTTACGAAATGGGCCTTTCCAGCTGCCAGAAAGAGGAGGGGCCCTGATATGAGGACTTCGCCCTGGGAGGCGTCTGAACTTAGAAATACGTTTTTTAAAATGTCAACATATAAAACATTATAAAGGGAAATGCTCAAAAATAAAATATTCACCCATTCCATTATCCTGCTTAAGACTTTCCCCCCATGTTATTCTCATGCTCTCTTCTAACCTTTAATTTTGACAGAGAAAAAAATGAACATAGTTACAAAGATAATATTTAGGTATGATTCTTTTATTGGCTTGTTTTGCACTTGGCACTGAGTGCTTTACGTGAGTTACCTCATTTGATCTTCATAACAGCCCCATGAGGTAAGCACCATTATTACAGATATGAAGAAACTGAGTTTTAGAAGAGTGACCATCACTTGCCTGAGGTGCCTGACTTAATCCGTGGAGTTAGTTCACACAAGAGCTGGCACTCAAATCCAGAAGCCAAAGGTTTTCCCTTCTTTCCATTCACTGTGGGCTAATGAATACCTTCTGAAGCCTTCAGAGCCTCCATATTTATACTTTTCAGTTGCTACATAAATTCCAATGAACTGATATGCCATGGTATATTTAATATTTAATTCTCTGATTGCTTCAGAGTTCAGTTGCTTCTAGATTTTCTCTATTATAAATAGCAACATATAAACATCTTTATACATTTACTTTTTTTTCCTTTGAGTTGTTTCCTTGGGCAAAAGAGACTAATGAACGTGACTACTGAGTCATAGGTACTGAAAGTTGTGCCTATTATAGGTACTACTTCTCGTCAGACTTTTAAATGAACTGTAACTGTTTTTCTAGCCACTAGCAAGAACTGTATCTCCACAGGCCTGTTAGCACTGCATCAGATATATCTAGATCTAGACCGATTGCTCTATCTATAATTTATTTATTGTTCTTAGTTTATAAGTGCCAAATAACAACCTGTCATCACTCAGATTTTTATTTCTTGCCCTACTGGAGAGTTGAACATTTTTTCATATATTTGCTTGCCATTTGTATTTCCTTGTCTGTAAATTGTATTTAGTACTTCTGTATTCATTGAGACCCAGATTTCAATCCTCACCAGATATAGCTTTGTATAATTCCAAAACTAATATCTTTCTCTCCCCAGTTCCCAGTCTGCTCAGTGAGATGATGATGGTAATGATTTCAGCTTTATGTTAATCTCCACCTAAATTCCCTCCCACCCCCCTGGTTTTTACCAGAAAAGTCTGCAGCAGTGCCACGCCATTTTCTGACACGTTGTTACTCATGTACATCTGTATATATTCCTTAAAGGATTTTGGACCTTGATGAAGGAATGACCTTATTTGCAGTTACACTGTTCTAATGCTTCCCATAAGTCACGCCTGGTGAGATAAAGAGCACGGCGCCCTTTAAACAGAGTGAAGAGGAAAGGATGACCCACGTCCCAGCTGTAAACACACCGCAGTGAGGAGAGAAGCTAGGGCACTGGGCTGAGGTCCCACAAGAATTTCAGAAAAATGGGGCTGATGAGGCCCTATCATCTCACAAACCTGTGAATGAAACAGTGTCGAAAGCCTCCCTTCTTCTCAACTTTTCTTTTGTTAGGCTCCCTTTATTGTCTAAAACATTCTAAATTAGGTTATCTGCTACTAGCAATCAGAAGCTTCTGACTAATGTAGAATGGTGCCCTTCATAACTATAAGGGTAGGTATTTTCGTTTATTTTTTATTATTAAGAAGGACTTAAGTATGAAGCCACTTGGCCATCTGTAAAACAACCACCATCCTCCACCCTTCACCTGCTGACCTCCAGGAATTTTGTACACAGATAGTGGTAATCCTGCTTTAATGAAAAATGGCATCAAAAATTAAGGTGCTTTTGAAGTATTAAGAAGTTAGGGATTATTTAGCTTTAACATTTTTAACCTAGGGACGTTGCCTATTTTATTCACTCTGTATTCACAGCATTGAACAGTGCCTGGCACATGGCAAGTGATCAAAATGTACTTGTTCAATGAATGAATGAATGGATAGGTGAATGAGTGAACTAAAATTCAGTTTTTAGGATAAAGACCTCGCAAAAAGGTACAGATGTATGATGTGAATTTAGAAAACTGACTCAAGTGTGGTTTCTTCAACTTGGACTAGGGTCTAGGGATGTGAAATATTAAGGAAAACCAGTTTTTATCAGTTTTGAATTTTCTGAAAGATCATATCCAGTTTCTTCAGTTTTTGCCAAAGTAACATGTGCCCTGGTAACAAAGGAATCCCTGATGAAGAATGGGATAGGCTCTAAAGGCATTCTGACTACGGCGTGATGCATGAAAAAGCTAATTTCAAAGTAGCTTTTCCAGGTTAAACCAAAGCTACAAACGTCAGAGTATGTTGATCCTTGACCCTCAACTTCTCCAAAACAATACACTTGAATATATGCAGCCAGTATTTGAATTATCTACATTGGCACCAGCCTTCTAGTGCTTTCACAGCAGGAAATGGCAAATATCCAGTTACTTGGGAAAGCAACAGGAGAGCAAAACCAAATAGGGACCTTTTACTCATCAAGTGTATAGTAAATTCAGGGTAAGTAAATCTGCATGTGAAATTCCAGAGGATCGTTTTGCAGAGGAAGTGAATACGGTGATACCATGTGTGCAAGTACACACACATACACACAGAGATGATGTGATTTACCCACTACTACTATACACTGAATGTGTCCCCCTAAAATTCATATATTGAAATTCTAACCCCCAATGGATGGTATTAGGAGGTGGGGGCTTGGGGAGGTACATAGGTTATAAGGGCAGAGCCTTCATGAATGGAATTAGAGCCCTACTAAAAGAAGCTCTAGAGAGCCCCTTTGCCCCTTCTGCCATGTGAGGACACAGCAAGAAGACACCCATCTATGGACCAGGAAGTGGGCCTGCACTAGACACTAAATATGCCAGCACCTTGATCTTAGACTTTCCAGGCTCTAGTCTGTGAGAAATAAATATTTGTTATTTATAAGCTATCCATTATGGTATTCTGTTACAGCAGCCCAAATGGACTAAGACACCTACATCTGTGCTTGAAAACGCAGATCACTTCAATTCAACCAGTTGCTTTCTCCCCCAGAAAGCTTCCAGATATTCAACATATAAATGAGCTAAGTCTTTCTGATTTCTCATTTACAGATCTCTTTGTTAATCACTTAATATATTTTTGAGTCCTGATGAAATTATTATGTTTTTTTAACCAATAAAAAATTATACAATGGTAAACTGGTATTTATTAAGCACTTAGCCTATGCTAGCTATAGTATCTGAAACTTTTTGTTCATGAACCAACATATTTTTACAGTGACTCTCTTAAGGGGTAGGTATTATTTCCATTTTATGGAAGAGAAAAATTAATAACCTTCCCAGGTCACATAGCTAGTAAGTAGTGAAGACAGGATATGAACTAAGTTGTCTCTGAAAGTCATGATTCCTGTGGTCTGGCTCTACACAGCCCATGACGAGGGCAGGACCTTCCAAAACCAACAATCCAATAGCCACACATTTCTTGAGCTCTTCCTAAGTGCTAGCCCTCCACCAGGCTCTGTGTGGGGTTCAGAGATGAATGTAACCACCGCAGTGGTCCTCAAGGTGCTTACAATAATGTATTGGGAGGAAACGACAGAGAAGCAAATGAATATTATAAAAGGCCAATGAAACCTGTGTTAAAAAGAGATTCAAGCAAAGAGATCTGGAAATTCAAGATGGGCACCAGTAAGCACTGGAGTGTACACTGTTTCCTTGAGCTCACAGTAGTATTACAGTAGAAAAAAATATTTTGGTAACCTATTTACAAATCCTATTTTTCCCACATCAAGGTCTCTCTTGGGTTGCAAGTAAAAAACTGCCGTTTTTTTCCAGGCTACGAAGCCACCATGTGCTGGCTGCAAAGTGCTAGGCAGAGTTCTTGTCCCGGCTCTGGAGACGAAGAGATGTGAAGGTTTGTCTGAGACTCTGCTTTCCTGGGGAGTGAGGGTGGTGCCTATAAAAGTAATTCCTCAGTGGCTGTATCAATTTACATTCCCACCAACAGTGCAAGAGGGTTCGCTTTTCTCCACACCCTCTCTAGCATTTATTGTTTGTAGATTTTTTGATGATGGCCATTCTGAGTGGAGTGAGGTGATACCTCATTGTAGTTTTGATTTGTATTTCTCTAATGATTAGTGATGTTGAGCATCCTTTCATGTGTTTGTTGGCAATCTGTATGTCTTCTTTGGAGAAATGTCTACTTAGGTCTTCTGCCCATTTTTGGATTGGG
The DNA here is from genome assembly GCF_949752795.1 of Hyperoodon ampullatus. Classification (NCBI taxonomy): domain Eukaryota; kingdom Metazoa; phylum Chordata; class Mammalia; order Artiodactyla; family Ziphiidae; genus Hyperoodon; species Hyperoodon ampullatus. The sequence continues at coordinate 44,561,682 of NC_136930.1, forward strand.
TTGTTTGTTTTTTTGATATTGAGCTGCATGAGCTGCTTGTAAATTTTGGAGATTAATCCTTTGTCAGTTGCTTCGTTTGCAAATATTTTCTCCCATTCTGAGGTTTGTCTTGTTTATGGTTTCCTTTGCTGTGCAAAAGCTTTTAAGTTTCATTAGGTCCCATTTGTTTATTTTTATTTCCATTTCTCTAGGAGGTGGGTCAAAAGGAATCTTGCTGTGATATATGTCATAGAGTGTTCTGCCTATATTTTCCTCTAAGAGTTTTCCTCTAAGAATTTTATAGTATGGAGGTTCCTTAAAAAACTACAAATAGGGGCTTCCCTGGTGGCGCAGTGGTTGAGAGTCCGCCTGCCAATGCAGGGGACACGGGTTCGTGCCCCAGTCCGGGAGGATCCCACATGCCGCGGAGCGGCTGGGCCCGTGAGCCATGGCCGCTGGGCCTGCGCATCCAGAGCCTGTGCTCCGCAACGGGGAGAAGCCACAGCAGTGAGAGGCCTGCGTACCGCAAAAACAAAAACAAAAACAACAACAACAACAAAAACTACAAATAGAACTACCATACACCCCAGCAATTCCACTACTGGGCATATACCCTGAGAAAATCATAATTCAAAAAGAGTCATGTACCACAATGTTCACTGCAGCACTATTTACAGTCGTCAGGACATGGAAGCAACCTAAGTGTCCATCGACAGATGAATGGATAAAGAAGATGTGGTACATATATACAATGGAATATTTCTCAGCCATAAAAAGAAACAAAATTGAGTTATTTGTAGTGAGGTGGATGGACGTAGAGTCTGTCATACAGAGTGAAGTCAGAAAGAGAGAAAAACAAATACCATATGCTAACACATATATATGGAATCTAAAAAAAAAAAAAAAAGGTTCTGAAGAACCTAGGGGCAGGACAGGAATAAAGACACAAACGTAGAGAATGGACTTGAGGACACGGGGAGGGGGAAGGGTAAGCTGGGACGAAGTGAGAGAGTGGCATGGACATATATACACTACCAAATGTAAAATAGATAGCTAGTGGGAAGCAGCTGCATAGCACAGGGAGATCAGCTCAGTGCTTTGTGACCACCTAGAGGAGTGGGATAGGGAGGGTGGGAGGGAGACGCAAGAGGGAGGAGATATGGGGATATACTTATATGTATAGTTGATTCACTTTGTGATAAAGCAGAAACACACCATTGTAAAGCAATTATACTCCAATAAAGATGTTAAAAAAAGTAATTCCTACCTCATAAGGCTGTTGTAAGTATTAAATGAGAAATATTTGTATATCACCTAGCATTTTGTAAAAGCATAAGCCAAAGCTGCCTTCCTCCAAAACTTGCTGAAGAAACAAATTACAAAAGATAAACTACAGAATGTATTGCTTGATTTTTTTCATTCATATTCCATCTTTAAATATTAAAAAAATGGAAGCTATTTAAAATTTAAAATATTTGGGGAAGTGAAAAGAAAGCCAAGTGAACATTTATTCATTCATGAAGCTGGAAAAGGGGGATGTGACACATTGTGTTGTTCCATGTCAGATTTGTCTAGAACACATTTCTCCTCTGTGTGAAGGACAGACATGAGCTGTCATTTGCCTGTTTGCTCTCAATTCTATTCCTTCCCTTCTAGGCTCAGCTCTGTTTTGCAGCGAGCTGGACTCTGCCAGCTAGCTACATTCTCCAGAATCCTGCCAACTGACTATCAAATAGATCCAAGCAGTGGGACACACTGGCATGTGTTTGGAAGATGCAAGGAGGAGAGAAGCCGTTACTCATCCTCTCTCTGCTTCCAGCCCCATGTCCAGCCATGGAGGCAGCAGGTGGCTCTGGACTCCAATGGTGCTGGCTGTTCCAGGAGCAGCAGCAGCAGCAGCCTTGAGTGGCTGTGGTCCAGCAGCCTTTGCAGTTCCAGCAGTAGCATCAGGAGGTCCAGGAGCAGATGCACACTTGGACAATTCCAAGGAGTGCACTTCTCAGGTCTGGGGTACCACCTCAGCTCTTTTGTTCTTCCAGTAATAGCAGCTTGACACCAACCTCTGTGTTATCCCACCTTCCCTTCTTTTGTTCCTTCAGGCCTTACTTTTGGAATCAGTCCCCTATTTTAAACCTCCTTTATTTGACATACCTAATGTGGTTTCTCTTTTCCTGATTAAACCTTTACTGATACATTTAGCCAAAAAAAAAAAAAAAAAAAAGAATGAATAATCCTTTTCTGATGACCAGAATCATATTTAACCCAAACAAAGCCCATAAAATGCAGTCTAATTGTTTTTATAAGCCTTGTCAGGATAAAAAAGTGTTGATATTTTGCATTTATGTAGAGTTCAAAAGTTTTCTGATGACAAACGACATCGCTTCATGGAATGCCAGAATAGTTTTGGCAACTAGTTACAGTTTTAGAAAATTAAAGATATAGTGAGTATGTAGAATGTGAAAAAACGTTTTTCCTGCTGTTAGCAAGGCCATGAAATGTTCTACTTAATAAAAAGAGAAGAAAAAGAGATCTTAGAACTGGCTGAAAAACTAGGTCCTGGAACCTCTGTTTAAAAGGTTGCAATTGTAAGATGCACCCACATGAAAGACAAGAAGGATCTTTCAATATTCTTCCTTCAAGTTTAAGTTTCTATACATAAGGCCTCCCCACTGGTGAAAATCCCTCCCACCAACCTCCTGAGTTTGGCCTGCCTTGGAATTTCACAGTGCTTTTTAGGACAAAGGTACTAAAACAATATTTTTCGTCAATCCTGACAAGATTTTCAGGAAATAAAAATGTAAAAACCGTCAGTATCCAGGCTTCTTAAGGTCAATAGCACGGGGAAAAAAACCTTTCTAGAAAAAGGGAAGGAGCCAATGAATGTTTACAGGTTGATGGGTTCTCAGAATACTAGAAAATTCAAGACTGTACTCAAAAGACATTGCTCTTTAACTGGGGTTTAAGATCAGAATACAGGAAAGCCCCAGAGAGAAGCCAGACAATTTTCTGAGTATGATGAAAGTTGACAACAACCCACTGGAAGCATCAGTGGAGCAATTATATAGGACAGTGCCAACTGAGGCAACAGAATAGGAAAATTCTGGGAAGATCCCTGTTTGCCTTCCAAAGTCCTAGGAAGAAAATTAAATGCAGCAGCTTACTTATTGATCGACATGGGGGCAGTTTGTGTTACAAATTTTCATTTCCCTTTGATCAACTGTCAAAAGGAAACAGTGTAAATCCTATAATTATCCTGAACAAAATGTCATTTAATTGTCATGAAACTTCTATATCCAGTCAATTGTTTCTTTGTTCTGATCTCAAAGAATAAGGAAAGAAAACAATAAACTCTGTAAGTAGAGCAGAGGACGTATGCTCTCTTCTGTCATCTTGGCCCATTCCCAGCCTCTCTATAGAAGCTGGAATATGTTATTATTACTGGCAGTATTTGTACTGATCCGCATCAAACTCCCTATCTCTTGAGCCCTCCCAGTTTCTACTGGTCGTTTGTACCCTGGCCCTGATGGGGACCAAAGCTGCACCCGTGAATTATTGCTGTTCTCACAGATGACAGCAGCTTCCAAATTACAAATAAAACCATCATACTGGGGTACAAATAGGTACAGACCCTATTTTCTCTTAATAACTCACTATAGATTCATCCTCTTATTTTTATATAAGTTCTTACAATTTTTTTTTTGGCAGAACCACTTCTCCTACCACCACTTTAGATGATGAGCTCATTGAATATACTACAATTGTACCTTAGAGATACTGTAGATTCAGTTCCAGACCACGACAATAAAGTGAATATTGTAATAAATCAAGTCACATGGATTTTTTGGTTTTCCAGTGCATGTAAAAGTTATGTTTACACTATACTGTGGTCTATTAAATGTGCAATAGCATCACATCCAAAGAAAAACAATATACATACCCTAATTAAAAATACTTTATTGCTAAAAAATGCTACCCATCATCTGAGCCTTCACCAAGTTGTAACCTTTTTGCCGATGGAGGGTATTGCCTTGAAGCTGATGGCTGCTGACGGATCAGAGTGGTGGTTGCCGAAGGTTGGGGTGACTGTGGCGGTTTCTTAAAATAAGACAATAATGAAGTCTGACACATCAATTGACTCTTCCTTTCACAAACAATTTCTCTGTAATATGCAATGCTGTTTAATGGTATTTTACCCACGATAGAACTTCTTTCAAAAATGGAGTTAAGCTGCTGCTTCTTTATCAACAAAGTACATGTCATATTCTAAATACTTTGTTGTCATTTCAACAATCTTCACAGCATCTTCACCAGGAGCAGATTCCATCTCAAGAAACCACTTTCTTTGCGCATCCAATAAGAAACAACTCCTCATCCATTCAAGTTTTATCTGAGATTACAGCAGTTCAGTCACATCATCGAGCTCCACTTCTAATTTTAGTTCTCTTGCTATTTTTATGACATCTGCAGTTACTTCTTTCACTGAAGTCTTGAACTTCAGTCATGAATTCATGAATGTCATCCATGAATCAACTTCTTCCAAACTCCTGTTAATGTTTATATTTTGACCCCTTCCCATGAATCATTTAGATAATTAAATGGTCTTTAGGTATCTAGAATGGTGAATCTTTTCCAGAAGTTTTTCAATTTAATTTGCCCAGATCCATCAAAAGAATCACTTATCTATGGCAGCTATAGTCTTACGAAATGTAGTTCTTAAATTTTAAGACTTGAAAGTTGAAATTATTCCTTGATCCATGGGCTACAGAATGATGTTGTGCTAGCAGGCATGAAAACAATATTCATCTCGTTGTATATCTCTGTCAGAGCTCTAGGGTGACCTGGTGCATTCTCAATGAGCAGTAATATTTTGAAAGGCATTTTTTTCTGAACAGTAGTTATCCAGAGTGGGCTTAAAATATTCAGTAAACCATGCTGTAAACCACTGTACTGTCATTCAGGCTCTGTTGTTCCATTTATAGAGCACAGTCAGAGTAGATTTAGCATAACTCTTAGGGGACCTAGGATTTTCAGAATGGTAAATGAGCATTGGCTTCAACTTCAAGTCATCAGGTGCATTAGCCCCTAACAAGAGAGTCAGCCTGTTCTTTGAAGCTTTGAAGTCAGGCACTGACTTTTCCTCTCTAGCTATGAAAGTTCTAGATGGTATCTTCTTCCAGTATAAGGGTATTTCATCTACATTGAAAATCTATTGTTTAGTGTAGCCACCTTCATTAATTATCTCAGCTAGATCTTCTGGATAACTTGGGGCAGCTTCTACATCAGCACTTGCTGTTGTATCTACCTTGCACTTTGATGTTATGAAGATGGCATCTTTCCTTAAATCTCATGAACTAACCTCTGCTAACTTCAAAGTTTTCTTCTTCAGCTTCCTCACCTCTCTCAGCCTTCGCAGAATGGAACAGAATCAGGGCCTTGCTCTGGATTGGGCTTTAGCTTAAGGGAATGTTGTGGCTGGTTTGATTTTTTCTATTCAGACCAGTAAAACTTCCTCCATATCACAATAAGGCTGTTTTGCTTTTTTATCATTCATGTGTTCACTGGAGTAGCACTTTTAATCTCCTTCAAGAACTTCTCCTTTGCATTCACAACTTGGCTTACTGTTTGGTACAAGAGGCCTGGCTTTTGGCCTATCTTGGCTTTTGACATGCCTTCCTCACTAAGCTTAATCATTTCTAGTTTTTGATTGAAACTGACAGACATGTGCCTCATCCTTTCACTTGAACACTTATAGGCCATTGTAGGTTTATTCATTGGCCTAATTTCAATATTGCTGCGTCTCAGGGAACAGGGAGGACCGAGGGAAGGAAGAGAGATGAGGGAACAACAGGTCAGTGGAGCAGTCAGAACACACACATTTACCAGTTACGTTTGCTGTCTTATATGGGCATGGTTTGTGGTGCTCCCAAACAATTACAGTATAACATCAAAGATCACTGATCACAAATCACCATAACAAATACAGTAATAAGGAAAACATTTGAAGTATTGTGAGAATTATGAAAATGTGATACAGACACATGAAGTGAGCAAATGCTGCTGGAAAAATGGTGCCAGCAGACTTGCTGGAAGCAGAGTTGCCACAAACCTTCAATTTGCAAAAAATGTAGTATCTGTGAAGTACAATAAAGCAAAGCACAATAAACTGAGGTATGCCTGATACTCTCCTTGTGAATTTTCTTTAGCTCAACAATAACATCGGCTGAAAAGGACAAAGATTTGAGTGACTACTATTTACCTAGCAGTGCGGAAATCAATTATATTAACTCTTTTACTTAATCTTGACATGAACACTGTGAGGTAAAAGTATTATCCCCATCTTATAGGTGATAGAGTTGAACAAACAGTATTTAAGATCATGGCTTCTGCTTTGCTTCTATGATTATTTGAATTTATGACGCCACCCCAATGGCTGAAGGCTTCTCAAAAATATAGATACATATCCACAAATCAGCACACTGCACAACTTCAAGGAGACATGTTGCATTTTGTGGGAAAAGCAAGTCCAGGTATTGTGCAATGCAGTGGTTCCAAGTATTACATCAGACAGAAACAGTTTTGAGTCTGACCCAAATTCCCAGAGCTGTGTTGGGAAAGGAAAGATTTCCTTAAAATCATCCCCTGTGACCAAGAATATACTCCCCCAAGCATCCTATTTCTCATAATAACCCAGTATCAACCACTTACTTTTCTTTTAATCCTTAAATAAATTACCTTTTCTACCTCACTTCCCTCTTACCTACAAGTTGAGACAATTAGCCCTATACCACCCTCAAAATGAGCATAGTTCATTCACCAAAAGGAGATACTTCATGATTTTTATGAGTGAGGCATTGTGATAGGTGCTGGGAATGCCCTATACAGGTGGAGGAGACAGAAAAAAAGTGGATCATTTCAATATAACACGATAATTGAGAATCCAACCACCTCTCACTACCACACCTTGATTACTGCAGTATCTCCCAACAGGTCTCCACTTCTGTGCCTGCCCCAGGTTATGGACTGAATATTTGTGTCTCCCCACCCTCCCCATCCCCCAGTTGCTATGCTGAAGCCCTACCCCATAATGTGATGCTATTAGGAAGCAGGGGCTTTGGGTGGTAATTAGGATGAGATGAGGTCATGAGGGTGGAGCTCTCTCAATGGGTTTAGTGTCTTTACAAGAGTCTCGAGAGGACTTGCTTCAAGCCACCAAGTCTATGGTGCTTTGTTACAGCAGCCTGAACAGACTAAGACGCCCCCGTTTAGTCTATTCTCTATAACACAGACAAAACGATCCTGTTAAAGCGTTAAGTCAGACCAAGTCATGTCCTCTGCACAGAGCCCTCCAGGGGCTTCTCATTGCACTTGGAATAAAAGCCCAAATATTTGCAGGGCTCTGCAGAGTCTGCCACTGCCCCTCTCCTTCGACTTGTCACCTCTCTGACCTCAGGGCTTCCTCTCCCCTCATTCATTCAGCTCCAACTAAAACCTGACGCACAATCCTTCCTCCTTCCTCGGGGTTTTTATCCTTACTGTTCCCTCTGCTCAGTAAACTGCACAGGTATCTGCAGGACTCAGCCTCTCACCTCCTTTGGGTGTTTACTCAAACGTGATATTCTCAGTGATGCTCTCTCTGATTACTGAATTAAAAGTTGCAGTGTGTTCCCTGTTACAATTTAATTTCCTTTTCTCCTTTGTTTTTCCCCATAATATTTATCACCGTCTAACTTATTATATATCTTATTTTTCAAATGATCTGTTTTCCCTCCTTAGGATGTTAGTTTCATGATGGTTGGGATTATTGATAGTTTTGTTCACTGTCTGTCTGTACACCCACCATCTAGAATGCTGACATCTAGTAGGTGATCAATATATATTTGTTGGATTAATGGGTGATAAATGGATGAACGGCTAGATGGATGGATGGATGAATGGAAGGACAGGGAGATGGAAAGGTGGGTGGATGGGTGGGTGGATGTGTACACAGGGTATTATAGGAACGCAAAGAAGAGGAGAGTTCTAAATGCAGCCTGAGATGATATGCTTTGGGAAGGCAAAATGTTCATTTCTCCTGGTCATACCCTTCATGGGTCAATTAGTCAATGAATATGCCTCCTTCCCACCGTCATTCTTCATGACACTTTTATTTTTTCTAGATAGCATAATTGTCATCACAGAAACAATCCTCTTTGGGTCTCATCTTCTTATAAAAGAAAAATAAATGAACTCATCTTAAGTTCAACAATTCCTTTAATACGTTGACAGAAGATAACTTACAAGAAATTTGAAAGGAAACTCCATGTATTACAAAAGATTTTCATGGTCACTATCCATCTCTTTATACAGTGCTTAAGGACGCCACTGTATTTTAAAGGTCTTGTGTTTATAAAGTGAACCCATATGGATAACATCCTATAACATTCTATGCACTTCTGGCATTAACTACTTTGTTATAAAAGCTTTCCTCTGTACGATTTGGGGAATGACTTTCATCTGGCCCTATCTCTGTCTCAGTGGTCATATTTACCTAGGTTTTCCATGAAACATTTTTTAATTAAAGAAATAATTGTTGAAGGTATTTCCAGTATAATTTCCAGTATATTTTCTCATATGTGGTATGCACACTGGCAAAACACACACCACACGCACGCACGCACACACACACACACACACACACACAAATTTAAAGTAGTTCTTTAGGTTCTGAATTATTGAAACAGAAGCTAGCAAATACTCTAAGTAGAAACATATTGACAAAATAAATGCTTTTATACAACTACACAGCAAACATCCTACGCTGCAACACCTGTTCTAATCCTTGCTTCTTCAGACATTCAACAATATTTTCTACTTCTATTCCAACAGTATCAGCTGACAAGAAACGCATTTTGTTTGTCCCTAAGTATATTTTAGGCATTATTTCAACCATTTTTAACAGCATCAAGAAGAACAGATTTACCCAGTCATATGTGGCTTTTTCAGTAATAAGTAAGAAATCTCAAGAGAGGCTTTTAAAGATGTATCATTAAATTTGGCAAAATTTTAAAGTACTGGTGAGAATCGCATGCCTTTAACCACCTGGGGGAGGGGTGGAGGGAGGAGGACTACAGAGTTTTGTCTTTAAGTCCTACATGTATTGCTTTTAAATGAATTGCTAATCATGATGGCTTCCTACTGTCCTTGAATTTACATTAAGGTACAATGGATACCTGGGTGACATTCATCATCAAGGACAGCGAAGGTAATTCACATTTCAAATCATCTTCTTGAAACTATTTTGGCAACTTGTTAGCTCAGATGAGATTGTTGTTTTCAATATCATACTATGGCAGACAATGAGCGCATACCAAAAATAACAAGAGACGCTGGCTCTGCTGTTTTCTGGGCTTGGTGTGTGTTTGCATCATTAATATTATCCCATTCTTTGCAAGATTCATTCTAAGCTGCTTTTCCTCTCTGTCAGAGGAAGGGAGACCCTGAAATCTATCAATTCACTTCACTACAGGTGAATAAGAGGCAACAGGGGGCAGAAAGTGAACAAGCCGGGGGTCACTCTGATCCGAGACATGGGAATGCCCTCAATCCTCAGGAGACATTGTAATGGACACCTGGACATTGCAACGTGGGGCTGTCTGATATAAAAACTGACAAAACGTGCCAAGCTCAATCTGTGTAGTCAATATTTGGTAAAGCTGAATTTCTTTCTGATTTTTAGGGGGAAAAACTCTAAATAGCTTCTTTTTACAAGCAATGGATTATCGTGTGTACCCTCCAGGGTGTAGTGGGTTGTCCATTTTAGAGGCCACTGGTCTAGTAGGAGAAGCACTAGCCTTAGAGAGAAATTCCTCACAATACTGCCACGAGAATGGTCTATAGACTGACAATTCATGCCCATGTAAGACATGATTATTACTTAAAGAATGGAACCTAATCAAATTTCTAAGCTTTTGCACAGCAAAGCGAACCATAAACAAAACAAAAAGACAGCCTACAGACTCGGAGAAAATATCTGTAGATGATGCAACCAACAAGGGCTTAATTTCCAAAATATACAAACAGCTCCTACAACTCAATAACAAAAAAACAGACAACCCAATCGAAAAATGGGCAGAAGATCTAATTAAACATTTCTCCAAAGAAGACATACAGATGGCCAACAAGCACAGGAAAAGATGCTCAACATCACTAATTATTAGAGAAATGCAAATCAAAACCACAATAAGGTACCACCTCACACCAGTCTGAATGGCCATCATTAAAAAGTTTACAAATAACAAATGCTGGAGAGGGTATGGAGAAAAGGGAACCCTCCTACACTGTTGGTGGGAATGTAAACTGGTGCAGCCACTATGGAAAACAGTATGGAGCGTCCTCAGAAAACTAAAAATAGAGTTGCCATATGATCCAGCAATCCCACTCCTGGGCATATACACAGACAAAACTATAATTTGAAAAGATACATGCACCCGTATGTTCAAAGCAGCACTATTTACTATACCCAAGACATGGAAACAACCTAAATGTCCATTAATAGATGAATGGATAAAGAAAATGTGGTATATATATATATACATACACACACACACACACACACACACACACAAATAATGGAATATTACTTAGCCATAAAAAGAATGAAATAATGCCATTTGCAGCAACATGGATGGGCCTAGAGATTATCATACTAAGTGAAGTAAGTCAGAAAGAGAGAGACAAATACCATATGATACCACTTACAAGTGGAATCTAAAATTCGACACAAATGAACATATCTACAAAACAGAAACAGACTCACAGACATAGCAAACAGACCTGTGGTTGCCAAGGGGGTGGCGAGGGAGAGAAGGATTGGGAGTTTAGGAACAGCAGATGCAAACTAGTATGTATAGGATGGATAAAAAAACAATGTCCTACTGTATAGCACAGGGAACTATATTCAATATCCTGTGATAAACCATAATGGAAAAGAATATGAAAACGAATATACATGTATAACTGAGTCACTTTGCTGTACAGCAGAAATTAACACATTGTAAATCAAGTATACTTCAATAAAATTTAAAAAAAAAAAAAAAAAAAAGAAATGACTATTACTACCCTGGAAGGCCTACCTGTGTCATTTGGATTATCTTAACCTCGCACGGACCCAATGTCAAATTTATCTCCAATTCCCTGACAAATCAGAATTGTCATAATCTGACAGAAGAAACTGATCAAAGAGTATTTGAAACTCGAAGATCGTTGCCGCTCTGTCCCCTCCCCATTATTGTACCTATCTATTTCCCTTGGAAGAAAAACTGGGATGCATTAGGCAGACTTCTTTCCCCCTAAGACGTTATGGGCTTCTTGTAACCTTTCCTATGAACCCTGAGAATCACCTCCTGACGTCGCTCTGCCTTCTCCTCAGCATCTTCTCTTCTGCCCCAGCAGTCTCAGCACAGCAGACTGGGTCACAAATGCCATGTGCTCCCTCTGACTTCATCTGGAATATTCCAGATCTAGACAGCCAAGCATAGATTGTGGTTGGCTCCACTCCCATCATTTCAGGTTAAACCTGCAGAAACCCTAGTCCTTGTCAGGAAATCCAAATTTCTCCTGACCCCAGAGGCATGGAGATTCTGCATCTGCTGCTACTGTTCTCATGAAGCAGTTGTGATTCATACAGCTGTTCTTTTATTTAGTAACAATAGAAACATTCTCCTTTATGTTTTGCCACTACAGATAAAGCCATCTTGAGAAAAACCAAATCTACCTCTGGGTCTTGCCAGGTTTATGTCATCAGCCTGACTCTCCACAGGAAAGAGAGAAGCGGGTGAAGAAAAAACGTACACCAACTGGCTCCTGTATGCCAGACTTCGTGATCTGGTCTGGGTATGTTATAGCTCATTTACATGCATCCAACCCTCAAAAACAAAGGAATGCAAATCCTCCTTTCTCTGCCTTCTCCAAGGGAAAGAAACACTCCTTCTCTCCCGGCTCATAAACCCATGGGATCTCCTTTTGTCAGGTCTCTAACAGCCTGACCCTTCTGCTGCAGGCAGAGAGTTCAGACCTATACATGTGACAGGGCATTTGAACGTCTTCCTCTCCCACTGGAAATACACAGCATTCTATTCTCTCCATCTTGGTTTCTAAAATAATTGTTTTCATTGCTTCCTAGCACATAGCAAGGTTTGACAATCAAAAACAATTTCTTTTTCATAATGACAGCAAAATGTGGGAACCTATACATGGGTGTCCAGTTTTATTGAATTTCTAGTCCCATTTACATTGAAAACTGTAGCCCCAAAGAACTAGGTAGGCTGCCTGAGGCAGCAATTGCATCAAACCTGAAATATGAGACACAGGTTACGTTTATTGTTTTAAAGGAACACCTGACTTTAGGGACCTACTCAATAATAGACACGTTTTGGATTAATGAGGATGTTTCCGCATATAAACAGTGAAAATCCCAACATAAATATTGTGGATTCTGACCTCCTACTTCCTTGTAGAGGAGACAACCATGCTCCTGCTACCACTGAGAAACTGTTCACAGCCAGGGGCTGAATAGATGGGGACTCACTATTTACCTGTCTGGTCTGAAATGGCCACATCAGCTCATATCTGTCCCAGCAGGGTGTCTTTCAGTTATTTTTAGAAAAATGCCCACCATGGAAGCAGCTCTAGAACATTCTCTTACTTTGTGGTCGTGTTTAATTATGGTTGAGAGCGAATATCACAGAGATTTCAGCCACCCCATGAGCCCGCATCTGGAGAGATGACGTGGTTTGTGGCAGCTTGCTTTCAAGATGCAGCCCCTGGTCCTGTGCCATGGCTTCTCCTTGCACTCTGAGACGCTGAGAACCTGCCTGGGCCTCAGTTCCCTCACATGTCAGATGAAGGAGTCAGACTAGACAAGTGCATCTCTAACTTTAATGTGTACACAAATCACCTGCGGGCCTTCTTGAACTGCAGATTCTAATTCAATAGGTTTGGGGAGGGGCCTAAAATCCTGCATTTCTAGCAAGCTCCCAGGGGTGCCAGTACTGCTGGTTGGTCTGTGGACACACCTTGAGTAGCAAGGAGTTAGATGACTTCTAAAGAAACTTTTCGTGCTGCATTTTTTTCCTATTCAGAATGATGCCACAAGGTTAAGCCACAAATGTTGCAACATAATAATAATAAAGAAAAGCTAAATATCTAAAGACTGAAGTCTCTTAACAATAACCCAGTTCAGCAGACTGCCCAAACACTTTGGCCAGGACTGTTAACAGTTTAGTTTGACAACGCATATAGGACTTCAGATGTCTACACATTTTTTTTTTTTTTTGTGGTACGCGGGTCTCTCACTGCTGTGGCCTCTCCCGTTGCGGAGCACAGGCTCCGGACGCGCAGGCCCAGCGGCCATGGCTCATGGGCCTAGCCGTTCCGCAGCATATGGGATCTTCCTTGACCGGGGCACGAACCCGTGTCCCCTGCATTGGCAGGCGGACTCTCAACCACTGCGCCACCAGGGAAGCCTCTACACATTTCTTTTACTTATTCCCCATGAGCAATTAAGATGAAAATTTTTTCTTATGATGACTCAGGAAAATTCAACAATTAACTCCCAGCTCAGACATCCTGAGATCTTAAGTTTAATTCCAAGAACTGTTATCCAAACTGGAGGAAAAAGGAGAGAGAGAGAAGTGTTTAAAATTGGTGAGTATCCCAACTTAAAATAAAATTTGCAATTCTCAAAGAATGAGAATAGTTGTTCCCTTTCTCCCGATTTAAGACTTGTCTGGAAGGACGAGTTTGCAGAAGAGAGAAACTACTGATCCGAGTGAATCTGGCAGTGGTAAGGCAGACATTCAGCCTTCCTTGGTGGGTGAGAGCCTGGCTTCTGCTTCCTGCGAGAATTTACAGAAACTTAACCACCTGGGACAGATGATCACTGTTTTGTAAAAACCCCAGGGAAGGTAAGTCCATTCTTCTCTCCATAACTAGTAAGAAAAAGCTAATAAGGGGCCATATTATAGGTGTCTTCTAGGTGGGAATTTGTAATTGCAGAAGTAGTACCAGGGTCCACATGGTCAGAACTGGCTCAGGGGATAGAGACGTAGTATAGAGGAAGGGGGGTGTAAACGTGTACAGGTGCATTAACTGGTGAGCTTACTCCATAGTTCCTCCGAAGGACGCCTCTCTCACATGGGAACAGGTGCCAACGTCTCCTGCTAGGACTAGCCTTACCCAGTTGCCCCAGGAATGGCCTGCAAGCTTAGCGTGCCCGGGGCCTGAGCCAAAGGGAGCCAGGCTTCAAGTTCTCCTAGAAACATCTTTTCCACTAGCAAGTGGGCTTGTCCCCCAACTCAGAGCACACAGCAGGTGTGGCTGGGCCACCTGGTGGGCCTCTGTTTCCCTGGTTTCCTGGTCCCTTAGTCCTCCTCTCCTCCCAGTTGGAACTCCATGCTGGCCCTGCTCTGGGGACTCACCTCCTTGGGACCCCACTGAACAGCATCATTGAAGACTGGGGCGATGTTTTACCCCCAAATAGTAACTCAGATAATATAACACAATGAACAGGTAGAAAAAACACAATGGAGGGCTGAACTAAAGGTGCTTTATACACCTATCCTACCTGCAGGACTAGGCTGACATCAGCCTAAGTTTTGGCCAAGTTAAACTGTACCAGGTTTTTGATATAGTGCTACTTTTCAGTGTAGCTGGTTTTCCCATTTCCCTCTGTTTTTTTTTAAATTAATTAATTAATTAATTCTGGGGGGCTGTGTTGGGTCTTCGTTGCTGCACGCAGGCTTTCTCTAGTTGCGGCGAGCGGGGGCTACTCTTCGTTGCGGTGCGTGGGCTTCTCATCATGGTGGCTTCTCTTGTTGTGGAGCACGGGGCTCTAGGCACTCGGGCTTCAGTAGTTGTGGCTCACGGGCTTTAGAGAGCAGGCTCAGTAGTTGTGGCACATGGGCTTAGCTGCTCCGTGGCATGTGGGATCTTCCCCAGCCAGGGCTGGAACCCGTGTCCCCTGCATTGGCAGGAGGATTCTTAACCACTGTGCCACCAGGGAAGTCGCACTTCCATCTGTTTGGACTGGAAAGTGTTAGAGGTGGGTGACTTCTGGTTAAGGCACTGGACAAAGCCTCTGGAGGCCTGAGTCCTGGGCCTGCCTCTGCAGCTCACTAGCTGGGTGATCTTGGAGAAGTCACCTCACATCTTCATACCTGGTCCTCATCTGTAAAGGGAAGAGGCCGAATTGGGTCCAAAGTTTCTGAAGGTTTTGTTCATTTTATTCTTTTTGAGGGAAAACTTTCTTTAAAAGGAATCTTATGCAGAAGTCCAATTTGCAAAGCAGATCAAAGCAGTGTGTTTGGTTAGGTACCACCATGTGTTTTAACAAACAAACCTCACATTTTCCACAGCTGATAATCCAGTGCAGTAATACCCAGTTGACTTTCTACTCCACAGTGATGCAGGCACCCATGCTCCTTCCATCAGTGGCTCTGTAACACTCTAGGCAGTGGTTCTCAATCAGGGGTCATTTTGTCTGCCCTCTGCCCCCAAACCAGGGGACATTTATTTGGTAATGTCTGGAGACAATTTTGGTTGCTACAAAGCGGGGAAGTACTACTGACATCAAGCGAGTAGAGGCTAGGTATGCAGCTAAACATCCTTCAATGCACAGGCTAGGCTCTCACAACCAAGAATTATTCAGCCCCAAATGCTAACAGTGCTGAACTTAAGAAACCTTGGTCTAGGTCCTTAAATTCTGTATATCCAGCCAACAGATAGGGAAAGAGCACTGAGGAACGTTGCATGGGAGTCTGATAGGCCAGGGCTAGAAGTGGTGTGTATCACTGCTGCTCACATTTCATGAGCTAAGCTTGATTGTGTGGCTGTCCCTAACCGTGTGTGTGTGTGTGTGTGTGTGTGTGTGTGTGTGTGTGTGTGTGTGTGTGTGTGTGTGTGTGTGTGTGTGTGTGTGTGTGTGGCGGGGTTGGGGGGAGCGGAAGAGATGTGGTTTCTGACTGAGAAGCTACTGCCCCCCAGAAACAAACCTGTACTACACAAAGGGGAGCTTGAAGAGCTAGTGGACAGTTAGCTGTCTGCCGCCTGGTCTCCGCAGCTGAACGCACCTAATGACAAAGATTACACATGACAGATCTAGATTACCTAAGCGGTGCTAAGACAGAATTGTGTAGGGTCTTGCTACCCAAAGTGTGGCAACACCTGGGAGTCTACAAAGGACCCCCACCAGTGCTCATAAAAAGCACTGACTGGCTGCCAGGATCACACAGAAGATGCGCATGGAAATCTACCATCTTCTGTGCAACTGCATTTCCCACTGTAGGGAAGGGACCGGGGCTCAGCTTCGTGGAAAGCTCTCTTTTCTATTTGAAGAGCAAAGATGAATACAGTCAAATACAAAAAGGAGATTAAAAATGACACAGTGGATTTAACCTCTTTGCCTCTCAGTCCAGAACACCACAGTCATTCTTTTCCTCAGTTACTATCACTAATCAGAGTGTGACCCAGTTTCAAAGGACACGGACATGTGGAAACACAAATGAAAAGACATGCAAATTGTGTTAGGTTTTCAGAAGAAAGCTCAATGAAATAAGTCAAAATATCTGGACCCAGACCCCCTTCTGCTTCTGACAAGCAGTACTACAGGGGAATACACTTTCCCTTCCTGGGCCCTGGCACCCTCCTTGGCAAAATGTGGAGACAGGCCTGGAGCAGCAGTTTGCAAACTGTGTCACAGGGAACCTCTTGGAGACATTAACAGAGCAAGTCGATGGGGATCAGTCCCCATATCCAACTCCACTTTTGTCTGTCTGACATACTATATATCGGTATAAAATATTGTTTACAACATTTGAAAACCCCTGATAGAGATCATCACGCATTTCCAAATCTAACAGTCCATGATTAGCTCACGTGACAAGAACGATCCCCGTAAAAACCTCTGTTCATTCCACAATAAGTCAATGTCTTACTTCTAAATTTTAAATTACCATTGAAAAGGCAAAATTAGTCTGGCCCAATCTTTTTCTTTTTTTTCTCCATATACATTAAAGTTAGTCTCGTGTAGAAGAATATACAATGAAACCCCTCACAGCCTGCAGAGAACTTCTGCAGATTCTAAATAATTATTAGTTAAACTGAATTTTTACATTTCAAATATACTCTGATCTCAAAAATCTATTATAAATTTGATCTTTGTGTGACCGTTAGTTAACAGTTGTTCTCAACCCCAGCACCTGCTATTATCAATGACACTGCTTCGATAGGGTTAAGGGACCCTTCGTCCTGCACCAAGACCTGGGGAAACTCTCCATTGCCCATCACTCCACAGAAATGAGCTTTTAAAACATCTCAACACGACAATACTCTTATTTCCCCATTAGGAACCAAGACCTACTTCCATTCACAGTTGGCATTCTCCCTGTGATCTTGAATCTGCACACCCTATGTCCCTGCTGGATGTCATTCCTGAGCTATAAACCCACTGAGAACAAAACAGAGCCCCCTCAGTATCTAGCATGGCTCTTTGCATACAATAGAAATAAATAACTAAACATTAGCGTAAGACACATGTGACAAAGACCAACAGATGCAAATCAAACAATTTAATTCCATTACTTACTAACATTTGGATAGCCACGTGACTCAATCATATTTTGTTGTATAAACAAAATGTGCTTCTAGAAACTCCCCAAGTAGGAAATATTGCTCCAGCTTTCAGCAGCAGCAATTACTTCCCACTTTCTTTACTTGAACACAATCACTGCCACTGGAGCTGCCGTTGGGACAGCCCCCTCGCATTACTGATAGGCATCACTATTCTCCTCCAAACCTCTGAGATTACAAATATAAATCTTATTCCCCTTAACCAGCTCCCCAACCCTACCACAAAAGCACCAAGAATAACCAAGTCCAGAGAGATCACTGCAGACCCTCTTCAAAACCCCAAACTGGGGCTTCCCTGGTGGCACAGTGGTTGAGAGTCCGCCTGCCGATGCAGGGGACACGGGTTCGTGCCCCGGTCCGGGAAGATCCCACATGCCGCGGAGCGGCTGGGCCCGTGAGCCATGGCTGCTGAGCCTGCGCGTCCGGAGCCTGTGCTCCGCAACAGGAGAGGCCACAACAGTGAGAGGCCCAAGTACCGCAAAAAAAAAAAACAACCAAACTGCACCACCAGAGCAATACAACTGGCTCTTGTCTGGGTTACGATGGTCTCTTAAACCAGCGACGGAAGAGTCGTAGTAATGTCAAGTGACGTGGCAGAGGCAGACAATGTTTTCTCGGCTGGTGAAGTTCTCAGAATTGAAAGACGTTCTCTATTGCAATTCTGTTTGTTGCTCTGTCTCTCCTCTCTAAACATGAAGACCTTAAGGCAAGAATTATGTCTACATTTTTCACTCTTAGGTCCCTAGGTCCTAGCACAATGCCTAGCACATGATGTTTATTGAATGACTGGATGGATAAAAGGCAATGTATAGCCATTTTGGTGTGGCAACACCTGGTTCTCTAAAGGAGGTGAAAATATGTAATATAATTCAAGTTCGTATACCCTTCAGTAGTCATTGAGTATTTTAAAAGTTTCCTTCCTGAAAATTAATATTTTTCAGAAACAGGAAATTTTTTGGAGAAGTTCACACTAAATGATCTAAGGAAAGATCAGTGTATTCCAGATGTTTTGTAAGCCAAGTCAACCTGTATTCATTCATTCAAATCAGAATCTGACAGGCTAACATTTGGTGCTCCATTGGAAGGTCATTGGCTGGACCAATGCTTTGTTTTGTTACTATATATGTTTTATTTAAAGAGCATTGATTGACACCATTATTTCATGGCACTTTCATAGGATGCAGAACACTGATAATATTAGAGCTCAGTGGAATAACCAGTGCTCACAAGAAGATCCCTAGTCATGAAGCAAAGCATTATGTTAGACCTTTTTCTTAAGGCAGGGATGTACATAAAATTTTTTCATCCGGAAAATGGTTCAGCATTCATAGAGTTATGTTTTAGCGACCTGTTCGCCCTTCCTTTGGGGAACACCTCCTTCTCATTGATGCTGGTAAAGACAGACACCATAGTAACAACAAGAGATTAATGCAACATGCCTTTACTGAGCCCACCCAAATGTCAGAAACTGTCTGGGCACTGGTGACATAGAAGTGAGTCAGATACGATCCTGCCTTCAAACTGCTCACAATCAAATGCTAAGGAAAACTGTGTTGGACAACTAGAATTCCACGCCATCAGAGAAAGACAAATATCGTATGATATCACTCATATGTAGAATCTAATTTTAAAAAATGATACAAATGAATTTATTTACAAAACAGAAACAGACTTACAGATATGGAAAACAAACTGTTTACCAAAGGGGAAAGGTGGGGGAAAGGGATAAATCAAGAGCTCGGGATTAACATACACACACTACTGTATATAAGTTAGATAACAAAACGGGACCTACTATATAGCACAGGAAACTCTACTCAATATTCTGTGATTACCTATATGAGAAAAGACTCTGGAAAAGAAGGATTATATGTATAACTGAATCACTTTGCTGTTCACCTGAAACTAACACAACACTGTAAATCAACTAGACTCCAATAAAATAATAATAATAAAAAAGAATTCCATGCCAGACCTGGGGCGACCAGTAGTGCAGAGGAAGTGCTGTCAGCATACATGAGAGAGGGTGTGATTAATTCTGCCTGGAGAGGGTTCAAGATGATTTCTCAGAAGTACGGTTTACACAGTGAGATATCACCTCACACCTGTTAGAATGGCCATCGACAAAAAGACAAGAGACAACAAATGCTAGCAAGGGTGTGGAGAAAGGGAACCCACATGCACTGCTGGTGGGAATGTAAATTGATACAGCCACTACGGAGAACAGTATGAGGATCCTCAAAAAATTAAAAATAGAACTACCAAATAACCCAGCAATTCCACTTCTGGGAAATATATCCAAAGAAAACTAAAACATTAACTGAGAAAGATATCTGTACCCCCATGTTTACAGCAGCATTATTTACAATAGCCAAGACATGGAAACAGCCTGTGCCCATAGATGGGTGAATGGATAAAGAAGTTGTGGTATATATAAACAATGAAATTTTATTCAACCATAAAAATGAGAACATTCTACCATTTGCAACAACATGGGTGAAATGTGAGGGCGTTATGCTAAGTGAAATCAATTAGACAGAGAGAGACAGAGACAGTGTGATCTTACTTACATGTGGACTCTAAAAACAAAAGAAAACAAAACAAAAAGAAAACTCCGAACTCACAGAAAAAGGGATCGGATTTGTGGTCACCAGAGGCAGGGGGTGAGGGGTGGGGACAGGAGAAAGGCGGTCAGAAGGCACTGGCTCGGCCAGGGAGTCTGTCTGGGTGTCCTGGTAGCATCGTACGGTGGGATTGGGACATCTCACGGGGCGGAATCGGAGGGAGGCGTTCAAAACGTGCAAACGTCCAGTTATAAGAAACTAAGTACTAGGGACGTAACGTACAACATAATGACTAGAGTAACACTGCTGCATGATATATGTGAAAGTTGTTGAGAGTAAATCGTAAGAGTTCTCATCACAGGAAAAAAGTTATTTTCTTTTTCTGCTTTTTATTGTATCTCTGTGGGATGATGGATACTAAATAAACCTATTGCAGTATTCATTTCACAGTACTTGTAAGTCAGCTCATTATGCTGTACACCTTAAACTTATACAGAGATGTATGTCAATTATATTTCAACAAAACTGGAAAAAAAGGGGAAGAAGTAGGGTTTACACTGGGTTTTGGTAGAGGTCATGGATGCTGGGGAAGGGGAGAGAGTCTAGGCCTTGGGAACACCAAAAACTAAGGAGCAGAAGAAAAGAGAAAGCTGCGTGTCCAGTTCCTGGAGCAGTCACAAGCCCTGTGTAGCTGCAGCTTGGCTGAGTGGGAAGCTGGGGTTGGGTGGTGGAATATAAGAGAGATTGGGTGCTATTATACTCAGAAGAGGCATGCAGAGAAATCAGCCCTCAGTGACGCCACTAGAAGGGGCTTTCCATGAGGGGAATGACCAGTGTCTGTGCCAAAGGGTGACTCAGGGGGCTTTACACTCCCCTCTCCACCAAATATCTGTCAGCCTCTGCACAGCTGACTCAAAAAGAAAAAAATACAATTCAAATAAAATGAAACACGTTTGCCCTGCAAACACTCATTCAAGACAAATCCCCTAGCCTTCTTCTATACTGCGACCTCAAAATATGTAGGAACTCAGGAGCTGCCGCTGAGGGCTTCCACAGTCCATCAGGGTGGGCTTGGATGAAGTCAAATGAGTCTTGAATAAAGTGGAACCTACGATGTGGCTTGCCTTCCTTATTCAGTCGTGGCACCAAACCAAAGGTAGCTTGGGTGATGAGGAGGGCTGAGGTCACTGAAGGGAAAACATCTGAGAAGCTTGGCTTGGATTTGGCCTCTGAGGGCAGGGATCTTGTCAATTAGCTCCAGGCTCCCTGTCGCATAAGCTGCACATATTGGCAGTAAAATAACAGAACCAATTGTGTCACCCCAGGCAGCACTAAATTAGATGTACAGTGTATCTTCCACAGCTGTTAATAGCAAGGAGCTTGGAGCCAATTAGAAATATGTCCATGTAATAGGGAACTGGAGCGCTCTTAAATGTGTAAAACATCATTATCTGTCATCCACAGGCAACTAAACAGAAAAACACAGCTTAAGATCATCCTCAAACTGAAGGAATATTCCTATGAAGACCCTAGGTCTATAATAGGGCTGAATGAAAGATGATAGTTCTGGTTTCTAGTCACTGGTTAAGAA
Source organism: Hyperoodon ampullatus (assembly GCF_949752795.1). Classification (NCBI taxonomy): domain Eukaryota; kingdom Metazoa; phylum Chordata; class Mammalia; order Artiodactyla; family Ziphiidae; genus Hyperoodon; species Hyperoodon ampullatus. The sequence goes on from NC_136930.1 coordinate 44,583,480, forward strand.
AAAAAGAAGTGAATGCAAAAAATGTATGTGAATACAAAGGAGCACATCTAAGTGAATATATTAGTGGTCATTCTTTAAAAAATGAAGTCCAAGGCGAACTCCTCATGAACTGATTAAAGAATGTTTAAGCAAAAGCACTTCTTGGGAGGCCCTATAAACTATAGCCTATAAAACAGAAAATGTTTTACAGTTTAATGCTTTTTGCTATATCCAAAGCTTATACATTATGATATATATAAAAGTAGGTACACGATCACTTTTAACAAAACTGGACACCATGAAACTGTCAGCAAATTTGGCCAAAGTCTTCTATGTCACTTCTTTCATTGTTATTTGAGGGGAAATTGTGATCTTGCAAACAGAAGCCATAAGCAAACAGAACAAATTCTATTTGTAAAGGAAATTACAGGTCATGGCATTGATTTCTTTTAAATCTAGCGACCTTTGTAGAAACAAGTGTGCCTATCATTCAATAATATAAACCATATTTAAGTAAAGTTTGCAAAGGAAGCTTAAAAATTGTTGGACTATTATTTAAACCATAAATATATTTTATTACCTCATTTCTCATTTACTGCAAAATGTCAAGATGGATGGATACAAAAAAATCTAGTCATTGATTATAATGTTAAGAAGAGCTACTCCTAGAAATTATGAAATTAATTTAAATATATACCAATAATATACCAACATAAGGTTATTAATATATTTTAAATATTAAAAGGCATTAATTTTACATGGTGATTAAGGCATTATTATACTCAGAGCTAGTGAAATCTAGTGATTCGAGTGACAGAGTACCGTATTTTTATATTTTTAGTCCTATATATGTATCAGACTGCAGTCTCAGAGGATCTAAATAGGCCTATTTAAATTTATTTTTAAATCATCATTTGTTTTCTCTCTTCTAACTTTAGTCTGCACAAATCTTTCTGACTCACTCAGGTGTCTGACATACAGCTGTAGACTAAGGGCTGGCCAGCCAATGTAATGAGATCCATTTCCATCACTCAGGGTGCTGTAGCCTGCAGCTGGCTAGGCTGACAGGGAGGTGCTACACACGTAGTTCCATCTGTGGCAGATCTGAGGGCAACTACTTGTTGCCTTCCCAACAGCTCCCCACAGCCCCTTGTATCACAGGGTTCCTCAATCTTACACTTCTGACATTTGGGAGGGATACTTCTTTGTTGTAGGGACTGTCCTGTGCATTGCAGAATGTTTAGCATCATCCCTGGTCTCTCTGAAATAAATGCCAATAGCAACACTCTCTCCCTAGGTGTGACAACCAAAAATGTCTCCAGGCATTACCAAATGCCCCTTGAGTTGGGCAAAGATCATCCCTTGATGATAACCACTCTTCTTACAGAACCCTGTTTGTAATTTGGTCCCCGTCATTCTATGAGCATCTATGAGCTGTAAGAAAGGTAGTTTCCACTCCCAGCCCAAGGAGGTCAATCTTCACTGGTCTAGGTCAGTTATGGTGGACCCAGGCCTCTTCTCAGCTATTGGTTTACACAAGGGCATGTAAAGTCTGCTGAGGGGCCCCAATGAAAGGATTCCTCACTCTTACACACACACACACACACACACACACACACCAGTTAACAAAGGAAAAGAAAAAGAATAGAGAATGAAAAAAGGGGAGGAAGAAGTGTATTAGTCTGCTAGCACTGCCCTAACAAAGCAGCACAGACTAAGTGACTTAAACAACAGAAATGGATTCTCTCACAGCTCTGGAGGCTAGAAGTCCAGGATCAGGGTGTCATCAGGGTTAGTTTCTTCTGAGGTCTCTCTCCTTGGCTTATAAATGGCCATCTTCTCCCTCTGTCTTTACATGGTCTTTTCTCTGTGCATCTTTGTATACAAATTTCCTTTTCTTTTAAGGACATCAGTCATATTGGATTAGGACTCACCTTAACAACTTCATTTTAACTTAATTACATCTTTAAAGACCTTATCTCCAAATACAGTCACATTCTGAGGTACTAGAGGTTAGAATTTCAACATGTATTTGGTGGGGGAGGGGCCCACAATTCATCCCACAACAAGGAAAGAAGAAAAAGGAAGCCAGAAGAGAAGACAAAAAAGGGGGCGGGGTGGGCAGAGAGGCGGATGTATCAGTTGGGAATGATTTCCTCTGCAGGTGATAGAAATTGTATTAAATTAGGGTTTTGCTTTTATCACTAACATTGTCTGAATTTGGGCGGTTTGCTAACAGTGGTTCAGCTGGTCACAAATGTTATCAAAGACTAGGCTCTTTCACTATTTCTACTCTGCCACCTTTGGATTTTTCATCTTGATTTTGGTTGCCTCATGGTCACAAGATGGCTGTTGCAACCCCATACATCATGTCCACCTTCAAGGCAGAAAGACAGGGAAACAGACTATACCAGTGATCTTCCTCTTACTGCTGTCCCCTTTATATAGAAGCAAAACCTTTCCCAGAAGACCCCCCAGCATACTTCCACTTATGTCTCATTGACTGTAACTGGGTCCCATGGCCAGCCCTGGCTGCCAGGGAATCTGGCACAGCAAATACCTGGCTTTCCAGAACCTATGGTTACACACAGCAAGGAAGAAGGGGGTTGAGATAGCTATCAAATTAGTCAATCAACCATGTTTATCCAAGGGAGGAAGAGCAGAAAGAGAGAAAAGAATAGGAGAAGATTGGCAGGGGGGAGACAAGAAGAGCAAAGGACAATTATCTGTAATCATTATTAATTACTATCTACAAAAAAGCAAAGTTTTCATACACAGCCCTCATTAAGGAGTTCCCCTAGCCTGCTGATTAGCTATTATAATATCCAACAGCTTGCTTCAATGTCTAAATGACTGCTCATCTTTTGGCGTAAACGTATTGATATAAACTGTACTTAACGATTGCTTCTTGATAAGGAGTTGTAAGTTACATATCTCCAGCACATAACTTAATACGTGGCACATAGTAGGCAGTTACTAAATATCTACTGAATAAATGAATCAAAGCAATCCAGATCACTGTGGGAAGAGCACATAATGTCTACTCAACAAGACATCATCAGGATTTGTTTTGAGAACTTGTTAGAAATGCAAATTTTCAGGCTTCGCCCCAGACCTACTGAATCAGAAGGAGGAAAAGTTAGTAATCTGTGTTTAAAACACCCTACAGGGGATGTTGATGCTAAAAGCTAAAGCTTCTGAACACACACACACACACACACACACACACACACACACACACACACACACACACACATACCTAAGCTATCTGTGTCCTTCATAATTTTAAGGCCATGAATATTTTATTTACTGCAATATCTCTTCTGTGTTACACTGATCATCTGAAGACACTATTCTGTTTTAGGGATATTGTTTAACTTTTTTAATGTTAAGTTACAAAATATTAAAATGTAAAGACAAGTAGAGAGAAAAATATAAACTCATAGGATTTAACAGATGTTAACATTTGCCATAGTTGCTTGCATGTCTTTTAAAGTTGCTAGGCCCAGCATTGTTCTCTCCCATCCCTCCAATCCTCTCTGACAGCTCGTCTCCATTCCTAAGCATCCTGGCCTTTTCCTGCTGCTTCTTAAATCCCTAGGCTAAGAGACCGCAAGCAATTTGATGGAGGAGCATATTCTCACTGGTGCTCCCCCAGAGGCCAAGTTAATAGCAACTTTCATGACCTGGAGCTTCATTACCCCTTCACTTAGGTTCCGATGATACATACTGAGATTGGCTTTATGTTCAGACATCCAGGAGGGAGGTTGACTGTGAACTGAATTGTCAATATTGTATGTTTCTCATCCAAAATGTAACTCTAAATTCTTTTTCCTCTTCTTAAGCTCAAGAACAGTGCTCTTTCAGATGAGATCTACCATAGAAGAGAAAAGAACTAAAAAGCAAGTTCCGCTAAAGGCAGGGATGCTGGGGAGTGGTGGGTTTTAATTTGGCCAGTGTTATCTTCTTGTTCTCTTTGAACCTTTTATTTCAGCTAATGGAGGAAAGAGAATACTATCTGATTCTGAAATCTAATTAGGTTTATAAAGTACATCCACATACACTTGCTCATTTGATACTACCATTTGATGACAGCTGATATCCTCACAGATTGCCCTGTTGACCACTGTCTCCCAAGCATCCAGCACAGTACTTTGTACACCGTGAGCACCAACTAAATGCTTGTTAAAGAAATGAAGGACAGAAGGATGCCTAAAGTGTCAGATCCAGAATTTCCAGGAAGAAAGGGCCAGGGTGGCTGTCTTGCTGGAAGGGGACTATTAGAACAGTGCTTCACAAAGGAGCAGGTCTGCAAACCATTTGTTTCTCTCCTGCACTGATTTCTTCTTTAAGAAAGTCTTAGTGTGAAAAAAACGTCAGTTGAACTAAACAGTGAGCTTAGTAACATACAGTTGGCCCTTTTCCACCCATGGGCAGTTGAATCTGCAGATAAGGAACCATTGGATAAGGAGGGCTGACTGTACTAGGCTATTTTATACAAGAGACTTGAGCATCCATGGATTTTGGTATCTGCAGGAGGTCCTGGAACCAATCCCCTAGCAATACTAAGGGATGACTGTACTTGATTTACATTCGAGTTCAAGTTCTTTAGCTTGTTGCAGACCAGTAACAAAGAGTCCTTGGATTGGATCTGCCTGTGAACCAGGCTTTGGGGAGGCCTGAGCCACAAAGCCTAACTTAGAGCTGCATGTGCTCTGTGAGCACTTGTTACATAATTGCATTAGTTAGTTTTGGGTTATTTGGAGGAAATGTACATGGGTATTACAGGATGGCTAGAACCCCCTCCCCGTAAGTTACCTTTTAGTGGCCCCATGGAAGCTTAAGAATTGCACATTTCATGAACTGGTTTGCAAGTCAGAAACAGAAACACAGATGTAGAGAACAAATGTATGGACACCAAGGGGGGGAAAGCGGAGGGTGGGAGGTGGGATGAATTGGGAGACTGGGATTGACATATATACACTAATATATATAAAATAGATACCACTTCGCTGTACAGTAGAAACTAACACAACATTGTAAAACAACTATACCCCAATAAAAAAAAAGAAAAAGAGAAAAAATTGTACCTTTCAAATAATTTTTAATTACAAAATCCTAGAGTAATGCTTTGTTGCCACACAGGATAGAAGCCTTCAACTGAGTAGGAAGGAAGATGGCCATCTGAATGGAAGAGGCCTTTGGCATTTGTTGGCATGCTAAGTTTCCTTCATTGCCTGGTTATTCCACACAGGTTTTTCTTCAATTTCTTCTTGAACCCAGCAACTTCATGATCCTGGATTGTTCTGGCCCTATTTGGGTGAGCTTAATTGTTTTATAAAGACTTTCTAGTGCCTAACTGGACCACTAGCCTATGCAGCCTACACTGGTGATGTCAGGACAGGAAGAGCCCAAAAGGCTAGGATTCCATGTTTGGTCACTCTGGTCCAGTGTGGTCCTCAGACTTTTGAATGTATCAGAATCCCCTGTAGGGTATTTAAAACAGATTACTGACTCCATTTGCTTATGATTCAGTAGGTCTGGGGTAAGGCCTGAGAATTTGTGTTTCTAACAAATTCCCAGGTGATGCTGATGTAGGTGGTCTGGGGACTACACTTGGACAATCACGCTTCCGGGGACTCAATACAGTCCATTTGTCGGGGGAAGCCTACCACTCCATCCATATGCAGTATTTTTGCATACTAACCCTGGCAGAGATGTTAGGCTGCCTACCAAATATCCATTATCTCTTTCTTCTTTCCCAACTGAACCCCAATTTTATTAATAACAACATACCCAGTTTCAAGAACACTGCATTTTCAGACTCCTTTCACTACAAGTGTCCATATGACACAGTTTCATGAATGAAATATAAGTGGACTCAATGCATATCACTTCTGAGAAAGTGATTAAAGAGGGTTGGCTGATTGTTGCTTTGTTGGTGTCGACCACAAACAAGTTTGTCTATGACAAATTGCCCATTCTCCCTCCCTTTCTTCTTTCCTGGAATGTGGACCCAATGCTGGAGGAGCTTCAGCCATCTGGGGACCACAGGTGACAAGCAGATGCTAGGGATTCTTGAATAGACAAAGGTACCTGGGTCCATGATGACATAATGGGCCATCATGCCAGCTCTGGACTGCTCCCCTCTAGACCTCTAATTACGTGAGTAAAGGAAAGCCCCTAATTTATTCAAGCCATTGTTATTTGAAGCCAATGGAATTCTTAACTAATACACCTACCGTATTAAAGACCAATGCTCAATGTGGAGATGCTAAAATAAGATGTGTCTTCTACCCTCAAGGAGTTTATAGTACAGCAATGAAGACAGAAAACAGACACTGCTCCTGGGTGCATGTGAGACTCAAGGGACCCGAAGGTTAATGCTTTCTGCATAACCATTTTAGAGAGACTTAGATCAGAGAGTAGATTATGGGGTGAGGTATTGATATGTGGTTGAACTTAGGGACCTTGAGATAAGAGAGTTTAACTCCAGGCACTTAAGCTCATGAGAAATAATGATCCTATGTGAAAAGAGGATGCAGGGACATGTTCAGGTCTGTCATAAGGATGGGAAATGGTAAAGAACTACCTATGGTGCAAAAGGGAAATGAGGAGGAACAAGCATTACAAAAGTCTGAGAAAGGCAACGTCTCAAGTAAGAAGGGAAATGATCCAAAGTTGACATAAAGAGACTAATACTGAGTAAGACAAGCATGTGGTTCTGATGGGGGAGAGCAGGAGTTTGCAAACATTTTAAAGCCCTGGAGCCCTTATTTCAGGAAAGCATCATAAGAAAAAGAGCCCCAAATGGAGCTATTCTGGTTAATAAGTCATAAGAGAACCTTAGTTAACTTTTCCTTTCTCATTGCATCTTGGGGTTTCCATGGAGCACCGAGGGCTACAAGAACCAAATGAGGGAAAGAAGTTGAAGGTATGGGTGGGAAATGGAGTGGTTTAGATACCATGAAATAATTCAGAGGTGAAGGAGCAAGAGAAAACTGGAAAAAAGTATTGTTTGGGGATTCAAGACCTCTTGAACATGTTTTAGGTCTGCTGAACTATTAACTCCCAGACTGATACAAGAAAGCTGTTGGACCTCTTAGAAGTTCCAAGTTCAAGGTGCTTTCCAGCCCTAAAAGTGTTTTATCCTAAGTTTGGAGAAATTATATTTAGAAAAGAAGAGGTCATGTTTCCCAGAGGCTGTAGATTTTACCTAAAGAGTTGCACTGAAATAGTCCTAAGATTTTTAATGTTCAGTTGCTCTTTGCTCTTGAAAGTTAAAAGTTTCTTTAACTGAATCCCTTCTCTACTTTCTGTTTTAAAGTAATAAAATCTATGACATTAACTTTGAATTTGTACATAAATCAGACAGTAACAAAAGAGAAAGACAAAATCCAGCTTAAAAAAATGTTCTACATTATTGCTTCTAAAAATTTTAAGATAAATAGAATTTGGTATCTGATTCAAAGTGTGCTGAGAATTTGTGACTACCTTGTTTTTTTAATAAGATAAAAATTATATGTTGATACTTAGCATGAATATGGAGCTGTTGATTTGTAAAATGCCCTGTAATAATTTTTTTTGTTAATTATTCATAATGTCACTCTGTAAAAGGTCTTTATTTCTCTGCCCATTTTCCAGATAGGAAACCAGAAAACACAACAAGGTAAAATTCACTTAATACAGCTGGGTGATGGTAGTTAACTTGCCTGGCTGCACTAGCACAGGAACGGAAGTCTCCTGCATCCTAATCTTTCTAAAATTAGCCAACGCAGCCACTATGATGGAAAGAATCATTTATTTCATAAACCTGTCTTGGATAGAATTATAAGCGAACAGAGACAAGCTAATGCCGGCTTTCATCTCTGCCACTGTGACAGACATGGAATTTGAAAGGGCTCTGAGCAAGGCAACGTGGTACATTCACATTAGAGACAGACACCCTTTCTTGTGGCTCCCCAACTGCTCACACAATTCAGGAAGTTCTTCCAAATTCAATAAAGCTAATAAAATGTAGACGGTTTCTTTTCGGATGATATTAATTCAAAGTACTTTCCACATCTGGTTGTGGAAGTAACCTTGTCACGACTGAAGAGGCCTCTGGACCAAGCACGTACACAATCCAGCTCGGATGTCACTCAGAGAGACCTGGTACTGCCCCTTGGGGTGCTTGTCACTAAAAAGGCCCTAGACTTTGAAAGGGCCAAAGGAGTGTCACAGGCCCTGGCATCAGCCACCGGCCCTGCAGAGGAAGCCTCTCCCTATAGCCAGGGTCCTGTCTCCTCTGGGCTAATACCCCAAAACACTTCTTCCATGGAACATAACCCAGATGAACCCTGAGTCAAGGCACTTCCAAGATACAGGGAGATGGCTGCCCACGCACATAGCCAGGACACACCAGCTAACCTGCTGTGTAAATGAATCTAACATAGAGCACATTGCTTTCTGACAGATCATATTTTCTGTAAGTAACTGATGAGAGAGAAGTGCAAAAATGTGCAGAGCCTCCAGACCTAGGGCTCATATTGGCCTTGGAACCTTGCTTTTCATTATTAGACACAAGTTTGACATATCCTATAATCCAGCTCACCATGGGGGAACCAACCCACACCATCAGCCACTTGGCTAGAACCTTTTCCAGAACACTAGGGGTTTGGGAACCCAGGCCAGAGGGAGTGATTCACTCCCTTTCAATTTTTATCTTTGGGACAAGATCAACCACTAGACATAACTTACCAGAAGCCCAATTACTGGGAAAAGTGAGGAAATTAAATATCTAGAAGATCGAGCAATGCATTTTAAACCTGGCCCTTGCTGTATTGAAAGTGCCCATACACACAGCAGCTAGACTAGAGGTCACAAGCTCACAAGCTCACAAGCTCAAAAGCTCGGAGGAGTCAGACAGGAAATTTCAGTGGACACTGTGGTCTCCCCACTGTGACGAGGACTGCGGCAAGCTGGAGCGTGCGAGCCTTGTCCACGCAGCTGACTGTTCTCAGCTTCGGCACGTGCTGGGAATGTAAACAGAACGATTCCCGGCGTCCCTGTTTTCAAAAGAAGTCAGAAAATCCAGATTTCTATGTAAATTTTCTGAAATTTCAGATTGTGGATGGGCCATGTAAAATACATTTGTGGGCCAATCTACATTCTCTGATCTAGAACATTGACTGGGAAGGTACGTTGCTTGAGAGGCTGCATAGCATGGTAGTTAACATGGACTTTAGAGGCGGACTGCCCACGTCCGAGTCCTGGCCCCATCCCTTGCTGGCTGTCCTGTAATCCCTCTTTGCCTCAGTCTCCTTTTCTATAAAGTGAGGATAATATTAGTACCTGCTAATAAAGTTTAATGAACATTAAATAAGTTAACATCCATAAAGGGCTTTCAGTGGTATCAGGCATTTAGTTAAATGCTAAATTAAGTGTTTGTTTTTTCTTTTAAAGTTCTAAAAAATATATCCCAAGGACCCAGGCCAGCTTTGGAACTTTCTGGATGGCAGATATATTCAAATTTCTCTCTCATGCTTAAGCTCACCAGGATGGAAAAACATTTTGGGATAAAATATTCCACAAAAATAGATGGGGAAAGGTGAAGAAACTGCAGTATAAAATTTTGGGTGTCATAGCCTAAAAGACAGAGGGACTTAAATATTCCAGCACTAGGGTCTGCTGGTTTTACATGGAAATGGGATTTGAGTCGATTAGGATGTCTCTGTGGACTTAACAACCCTCCACAAGACCTGGGCAATTTTGAAAGAGGGCAGCAAATGGTTCCTCCTGTACACAGGAAGAAAGGAATACTTGTTTAATTTCTGAATTTGGACTGAACTAAGTTGGCCTGTAGGTTCTGAGTGGAGGCACAGTGGAAGGTGAGGCACAATGGCTGGGAGTGGACGCTGGTTCTCTGCTAACAGGCAGACCAGGGGCAGCTGACTGTGGGATGAAAGCTCAATAGCGTCCTCTCTTCTCAACAGACAATTAACTTCCATCTGTTGAAACCTCCCCTGGGAACCCCTGATATCCCATTTAACCTCCTTCCATAAACCCGGTGTGAAGTTAAGAAAACCAAACCCATTTGAAACGCAAGCCCTTACACATCAAAAGTCATGGGAGAGGACTGGTTGACCTACAGGTCACCATATGAAACACAAAGAAGCAAAAAGGGACATTTAGGAACAACTGCTGTTTCGAGGATTATAAGTCAGAGACTTAACATCTGCTCTGGCCCAAGAGCCAGCTTGAGCTGCCTAAAATGAGGGATATAAAGTACATTTAAAAAATAAAACCTCAAAAAAAGAAAAAAAAGAAACCTCTAGTTCTATGTGCTGTTTACTTAGAAAGATGAAAGCATTCCCTTGTGCCAAAGAGGTCTCTGTGAATGTTCTGAACTAGGGCAGCAGGTGCTGCTTGGCGCTCTCTGAGGGTCTGAGTAACACAAGCTGCCAGCCCCGAGACGGTGCCTGAAGACAAGTGGACTCCACTGAACGGATCAAACGATTCTCCTGACGACAAGGCTGGAGCCACTCTACTTCTAATCTGGTTTCAAACAGTTTGGTTATTTGCAACCTAAGACATGGGAGAGCATTCGAGGGAGGGGGGCCGGGATGGTAGAACTACAATCCTGAAGTGCACGTGACAGGAAGCTCCTACACTCATTTTTCTACTGACCATGGACATTTTCTCTCCCACTCACTGCCTTTCCACTTCCCCTCATGTCCTGCATTTTATTCGTCTGTTTCTAATTTCCCTGGTCTCTCCAGTAAGCCTTTTCTTATTCTTCATGCTTCATTCCTTATAGCACAAGACCAGCCATTGATCCATCATTTATTTAAATCCCAAACTATATTTTACTGCTGAATAAACGTATGGTTTTTCCAGTCTGCCATGGAGGAGGACATGAGCCTCATGCTTAAATGCAGAGCTAGGACAGCTATTATCCTAGAGTATAACAGGTTTTGATACAATATCGTATGGCTTTTTAAAAAATTTCACAAGATAATGGATTAAGACTGGGCACCTGAACCATTCTTTTAGGAATTTACAACACTATTCATTCACCTCATACAGCAAACCTTAACGAGTATTCCCATGCAGCGAGAACTCTCAGTACGGGGGACACTGCGATCGATGATGCAGCCACTGAGCCGGTCCGACAGGGAGACCTGCGTGTTCCACACAAGTGGACCAGTAGTGGGAACAGGCTGGGATACAGGGAAGCACAGAGCACATTGGAAGTAGGGGTCAGAGTCTCCCGAGGAGGTTGCTGGGGACAAGGGGGAGTAGTTGGAGACACCTGGAGATGATGCTCAAGCTGAGTAGGATGGGTGAGTGTCAGGCAAAGTCACAGGGGACTGGCATCCCTAACACAGAGAACAGCAGTTGCAAAGAGGAGAGGGAGCACTCGTGGCTTCTTGCAAGATCTTCTAGGGATTGGGTCTGGCTGGAGCATGTGGGCAAGTGATGAGAAATGAAGCCGGGCAGGTAAAGCCTTCACCAGTCAGCTCCTGAAAGGTCACAGTCAGGGAACAGAGTTTATAATGAAGGAGATGGGAGCCACTCAGACACTCTACATCTCTCTGGAGGCAGGTAGAGGGTGAATGGAAAGAAAGCTAGATGGGAGGCAGGTACACTTGTTAAGAAATTATTGTTGTGATGTGGGTGAAACATAATAAGGATCAAAATGAAGACAGTGATAATGGGGATGAAATAGAGAGATGGCTGGAGGAGGTATTTAGAGGGAATGAGCAACAGTGACGCTGGGCTAAGTGACTGATTATACGTAGCAAGTGAAAGAGAAATTTAGGATGACCCGAACTATGTGGCTTGGTAATATGGTAGAAACTTCTACTGTTCTTCCATGTCTGGGTCTCTTCTCTAGACACAAAGGAGGATAATACCCCCTTCTCTTGCTTTTGAGTAGGACCACATGGCTAGGTCTGGTCAACGGACTGTGACCAGAAGTGACGAGTGTTATTTCTGAGCCAGATCATTTGATCGTTAATGCAAGATCCTCCGCTTTATCTTTCCTTGGAAGCATATGCTGATAAGAAGATTCCATAAGATGAGAAGCAGTCTGGAATGCTGAGCCTACGCATGGAATGAGCTACCCTGGAGATTCACTTGGAACCGTAATGGATTATATGTGGGTGAGAAATAAACTTTAGCTGTGTTAAGCCAGAGATTTGAGGGGTCGTGTGTGTTTTTTTTAATAGCAGCATAATATAGTCTATCATGACAGAAACAGTCAGCTATATTTAGAGAAATGGATACATTCAATAAATGGAGGCTCAAATTTACTTACTTTTTAATTTCTTTTTTAGTTTAAAAGGTTTATTTCTTGGTATTATTTCTATTCTTATTTCACGTTTGAACTTGTATGTACCACTCATGAAAGAGCTGCCTTTTATGAATGCACAGATAAGTACAGGTCATTCTTGTACTTGCCACACAAAAACTCAGCCACTCTGGGCTCCTTCTGGCTACTCAGAGATTGAATGTCCATTTCAATGCCCTCATAGTTTTAACCATTAAGTTATATCCTCTTATCTCAAAGCTCTCTCCCAGGGAGGCTTTCCTGTCTGTGTGGGTGAAAGGGAAACTTTCATCTGTGTGGGTGAAACATAACTTTCAAAGCACCAATATCCTTCATCATCCTGAATCATCTATTTCACCAGAATAAGAATGTATATGATAATAGGACCTACTTCCACAAAGCATGATCTCAAAACACTGTAAAGTGTATATTTTTTTCAGCTTTACTGAGGTATAACTGAAAAATTTTTTTAATATATTTAAAGTGTACATGATGATTTTTAAAAAATTTTATTGGGGTACAATCGATTTACAGTGTTGTGTTAGTTTCAGGTGTACAGCAAAGTGAATCTGTTATACAAATACATATATCCACTCTTTTTCAGATTCTTTTCCCATTTAGGCCATTACAGAGTACTGAGTAGAGTTCCCCATGCTATACAGTAGGTCCTTATTAGTTATCTATTTTATATATAGTAGTGTGTATGTCAAACCCAATCTTCCAACTTGTCTCCCCCTTATCCCCCGGTAACCATAAGTTTATTTTCTACATCTGCAACTCTATTTCGGTTTTGTACATGACGATTTGATACATGTATACATCGTGAAAGGATTCCCACTATCAAGATAATTAATGCATCCATCACCTCACATATTTACCCTTCTTTTTTGTGTGTGTGTGTGAGAACACTTAGGTTCTACTCTCTCAGCAAATTTCAATAACAGAATACAGTATTATTAACTATAATCACTATGTTATACATTAGATCCTCAGACAATATTCATTTTATAACTGAAAGTTTGTGCATTTTAACCAGATTTTCCCTATTTCCCCCACCACCAGCCCCTGGCAACCACCATTACTCTCTTGTTTCTTTGTGTTCAACTTTTTTTTTTTTTTTTTTTGGTAGATTCCACACATAAGGGATACTGTGTAGTATTTGTCTTTCTCTGTCTGGCTTATTTCAGTGCATGTTAGGATTGTTTTTTTTTCTATTTCTGTGAAAAATGCAATTAGATTTTGATAGCGATTGCATTGAATCTGTAGATTGCTTCAGGTAGTACGGATATTTTAACAATATTAATTGTTCCAATCCATGAGCACAGAACATTTTTCATTTGTGTCTTCTTCAATTTCTTTCATCACTATCTTATAGTCTTCATTGTACAGGTATTTCACCTCCTTGGTTAAATTTATTCCTAAGTATTTTATTCTTTTTGATGCTATTGTAAATGGGATTTTTCTTAATTTCTCTTTCCAATAGTTGGTTGTTAGTGTTTCAAAACACAATAATTTTTGTATATTGATTTTGTATCTGCAACTTTACTGAATTTTTTCATTAGTTCTAACAGTTTTTTGGTGGAGTCTTTAAGATTTTCTATATATAATATCATGTCATCTGCAAAAAGAGACAATTCTATTTCTTCCTTTCTGATTTAGATGACTTTTATTTCTTTTTCTCATCTGATTACTCTGGCTAGAACTTCCAGTACTATGTTGAATAAAAGTGGTGAGAGTGGGCATCCTTGTCTGGTTCCTGATGTTAAAGGAAAAGCTTTCAGGGTTTCACCATTGGGTATGATGTTAGCTGTAGGTTTGTCAAAAATGGGCTTTATTATGTTGATGTACGTTCCCTCTATACCCACTTTATTGAGAGTTTTTATCATAAATGGATGTTGAATTTTGTCAGATGGTTTTTCTGTATCTTTTGAGATGATCATATGACTTTTATCCTTCCTTTTGTTAATGTGCTATATCATCTTTATTGATTTGCATATATTGAACCATCCTTGCATCCCAGGAATAAATCCCACTTGATTGTGTTATATGATCCTTTTAATATACTGTTGAATTCAGTGTGCTAATATTTTGTTGAGGATTTTTGCATCTGTATTCATCAGGGATATTGGCATGTCATTTCTTTTCTTGTAGTGTCCTTGTCTGCCTTTGGTATCAGGGTAATGCTGGCTTCATAAAATGAGTTTGGAAGTGTTCTCTTCTATTTTTGGAACAGTTTGAGGAGGATTGGTATTATTATTCTTTAAATGTTTGGTAGAATTCACCAGTCTAGCTAAAGTTTTGTCAATTTTGTTTAGCTCTTTAAAAACTAGCTCCTAGTTTAAATTTTATTATTTATTTATTTAATTAATTAATTTTCGGCTGTGTTGGGTCTTCGTTTCTGTGCAAGGGCTTTCTCTAGTTGAGGCAAGTGGGAGCCACTCTTCATCGCGGTGCGCGGGCCTCTCACTATCGCAGCCTCTCTTGTTGCGGAGCACAGGCTCCAGACGCGCAGGCTCAGTAGTTGTGGCTCACAGGCCTAGTTGCTCTGCAGCATGTGGGATCTTCCCAGACCAGGGCTCGAACCCATGTCCCCTGCATTGGCAGGCAGATTCTCAACCACTGCGCCACCAGGGAAGCCCCTAGCTCCTAGTTTTATTGATCTTTTCTAATGTCTTTCTAGTCTCTATTTTATTTATTTCTACCCTGATCTTTTTATTTTCTTCCTTCTACTGACTTTGGGCTCAGTTTGTTCTTCTATTTCTAGTTCCTTGTGATGTAAGGTTAGGTTGTTAGCTTGAGATCTATCTTTTTTCTTAATGCAGGCATTTATCACTATAAACTTCCCTCTTAGAACTGCTTTTACTACATCCCATAAATTTGGTATGTTCTCTTTTCATTTGTCTCATGTTATTTTTTAATTTCCCTTTTGATTTCTTCTTTGCCCTATTGGTTGTTCAGAGGCATGTTGTTTAATCTCCACATATTTGTGAACTTTCCAGTTTTCTTCTTGTAATTTATTTCTAGTTTCATACCATTGTGGTTGAAAAAGATGCTTGATATGATTTCAATCTTCTCAAATTTATTAAGATTTGTTTTGTGGCCTGACATATGATCTATCCTGGAGAATGTTCCATGTGCAACTGAGAAGGAAAGTTGTCTATTTGTCTATTAGGTCCATTGGTCTAATATGAAGTTTAAGATCAATGTTTCCTTACTGATTTTCTGTCTGGATGATCTATTCATTGTTGAAAGTGGGGTGTTGAAGTCTTTTACTATTATTGTATTGCTATCTATTTCTCCCTTCAGGTATGTTAAAGTTTATTTTATATATTTTGGTGCTCCAGTGTTGAGTATATAAATATTTACAATTGTTATAACTTCTTGATGAATTGACTCCTTTATTGTTATATAATGACCTTTCTTCTTGTTAACGTTTTTGGCTTAAAGTCTATTTTGTATGACATAAGTATAGCTACCCTTGCTCTCTTTAGGTTTCCACTTGCATGGAATATCTTTTTCCATCCCTTTACTTTCAGTCTAAGTGTGCCCTTAAACCTGAAATAAATCTCTTCTAGGCAGCATACAGTTGGGTCTTTTTAAAAATCTATTAAGCCACTCTACATCTTTTGATTGTAGAATAGCCCATTTACATTTAAAATAATTATCGACAAGTATGGAATTAGTACTGCCATTTTGTTCGTTGCTCTCTGGCTGTTTTGTACAGTTGACCCTTGAACAACATGGGTTTGAACTGGGTGGGTCCACTTATATGCAGATTTTTTTCAGTAAATATTACAGTATGACACAATCTGCAGTTGATTGAATCCATGGTTGTGGAACCACAGATATGAAGGAACCACAGATACAGAGTGCTGACTATAAAGTTATATGTGGATTTTCAACTACCCAGGGGTCAGTACCCCTAACCCCATGTTGTTCAAGGGCCAACTGTAACTCCTTTTATTCCTTTTTTCCTCTCTTGCTCTCTTCCTTTGTAATTTGATTATTTTTCTGTAGTGGTGTACTTTGATTCCTTTGTCTTTATCTTTTGCGTATGTACTATAGGTTTTTGTTTTGTAGTTACCATGCAGATTACATAAAACATCTTATATTTATAACCATCTATTTTATGCTGATAACAACTTAACTTTGAATGCATACAAAAACTCTACATTTTTACCCCCCTATATTTTATGTTTTTGATGTCACAATTTACATCTTTTTATAATGTGTATCCATTAACAAACTATTTTTGTTATAGTTATTTCAAATACTTTTGTTTTTATACTTTACATTGGAGTTATTATAAGTGATTTACCCCCCACCATTATAATATTAGAGTATTCTGAATTTAACTATATATTTACTTTGCCAGTGAGCTATATCTTCATATGTTTTCATGTTATTAATTAGTATCCTTTCATTTCAACTTAAAGAACTCCCTTTAATATTTCTTGTAAGGCTGGCCTAATGGTGATAAAGACTTTTAGCTTTTATTTGTCTAGAAAACTCTGTATCTCTTCTTCAATTCTGAAGGATAATTTTGCCAGTTAGAGTATTCTTGGTTGGCAGTTTTTTCTTTCAGTGTTTTGAATATACCATCCCACTTCCTTCTGGCCTGCAAGGTTTCTGCTGAAAAGTCTGCTTATGGTCTTATGGGGTTCCGTTATACATAACAAACTGCTTTTCTCTTGCTGCTTTTAAGAATCTCTCCTTTGTCTTTACCTTTTGGAAGTTTAATTATAATGTGTCATGGTGTACGTCTCTTTAAATTTATCCTGTTTAGTACTTTTTAGGCTTCCTGGACCTGCATGTCTGTTTCTTTCCTCAGGTTAGGGAAGTTTTCAGCCATTATTTCTTTGAATTAGCTTTCTACCCCTTTCTCTGTCTCTTCTCTTTCTGGGATGCCTATAATGCATATATTGGTCCACTTGGTGTTCTATAGGTCCCTTAAATTATCTTGACTCTTTTTCATTCCTTTTTTTTTTTTTTCTGCTCTGATTGGATGAATTCCACTGACCTGTATTTGAATTTGCTGATCCTTTCTTCTGCTTGATCTAATCTGCTTTTGAACCTGCTATTGAATTGTTCAGTTCAGTTATTGTATTCTTCAGCTTTATGATTTCTGTTTGGTACTTCTTAATATTTTCTATCCCTTTGTTGAAATTATCATTTTGTTCATGCACTGCTCTCCTGACTTCAGTGAGTATCTTTATGACCAACATTTTGAACTCTCTATTTGGTAAATCACTTACCTCCTTTGTATTAAGATCAGTTTCTAGAGATTTATTTTGTTCTTTTGTTTAGAATATATTCCCTTATTTCTTTATTTTCCTTGACTCTTCTGTTTGTTTCTGCACAGTAGGTAAAACAGCCACCTCTTCTAGTTTTGGTCTCATGTAGGAGATGAACCTCATCAATCAGCCTGGCCCAAGCTCAAGTTGCCTCTCCAACCTTTGTAGTTGTCTAAACTGCCATCTTTGTTGTTAGTAGCTCCCAGCAGTTGAGCGTATTTCAAGACCCATGAGTGTCCCAAAGGAAAGGATTGCAGTCAGCACCTAGATACAGGCTAATTAGAAGCCCGATTCTCAGGTAGCAGGTGGGAAAGTATGCAGTCAAACCCCTTCCAAGGAGAAACTGGGAGACAGGCTTTTTTGCCTGCTTCCTCTGCACTGTGGATGCTCAAATTTAGAAAGGAAGATAAAGTGTTTCACATGGCTATGCCATAACTTAAACTAACATTAAGTTTGAGATGACTATGGCATGTCCAGATGGAGACATGTCAGGGGGTCAGATGAAATATATGGGCTAATTGGACAGTCACCAGTGGAAAGTGGAAAATGAAATCATGGGTGCAGAAAAAACATATAATGTGAAAAATAGATTAGAGGGGAAAAGGGAAGATCCCCAGAATAGAACATTTGGAAATAAAAAAAGACAGTGGTATCTTAGAAACTCAATGCTCTTAAAAGTCTATTGCATTGTTGATGCCACATTACTTGTTTCTAATGATAAGATCTTAGCAATAATTTTCTCTTCTTTCCTTTGAAGCCTATAGATGATCAAATATTTATATCTTCATGAACACTCACACTTCTGAGACATTCTTAGCGTTTCATCTCAGGTTGAGTCACTGCATTTGAAATAGTCTTTGCAGGACACGAGAGGTTACCTAAAGGAACTTTGAGGATAGGAAAAGGTGAAGAATGGAATCTAAGCTCCATCCCTGCAACATATACTACAGCAGCTCTGATCTTACTTATTTCTATATTGAGCTTATGTGTAAGTTTCTATTTGAAGAAAGAGTTCTGCTATTAAGAAAAAAAAGACAAAGAAAACTACTGGTCTTGGTGAATCAAAAATCACAATTTTTTAGTATAAATATGAAATCTTATGGGATAATTAATGAATCAAAAAATTATCTTCTGGGGTAGAAAATTTTCCTTGTTACCAAGGTATAACGGGCCCCCGGAATCCAGGGTCATCCTACTTTCCCAGCTCTGTGGCTTGCCACTTTCCACCAAGCTAGACACACTCCCCAGACATAAAATAGCCTCTCAAAGTACTGTGTCATGACACACACAGATTTTTTTTTTTATAAAAGATGTCCTGATTCCTTCATCTGCTGGCAAATTCCTCCTTTCTGTTTAAGAAGTCAGTTCAGATGTCTACCTTCAGTGATGCCTTTCTTAACTCCCTCCCTACTCCTCACATAAGTTATTCCTTCCAGTCTGTTTATAATTATAGCACTTTGCTAACATCTCTGTCATAATCTGTTTTATATATTTTTGACTCTCTTCCCCACCATGCTGTGAGGTCTTTCAACTCTGGGTCCCAGTGCCTACTGATATTTTAATAAATGAAGACAATATCAAAACTGCTTATGAGCCAAGCGTTGCTACCATATGATTGTGACATAGCAAAACACGGAATAAATAATAAGATGCCAGGATTTGATTTCATTTTAACTTGCCCTTACTACACAATGTCCATCTTCCTCCTCAAACTCTGTCTCCTTTTTGATTCATAGTTCTTTTGGATAATAGAGTTTCAATAAGACCTATTTGGAGGCACAACAACTCATTTTCTCTTTGGCATTTGTGAATTTCCAACATGGCTCCCACCCCCAAAACAACCTAATACTGACACAGCCAAGACAATACAGATGCACATATCTACTCATTCAGAGATATTCTGACTTCTCTATCCTACAGAACTCTGACTTTTCACTGAGTTCTAGTCTCCAAGAACAAGGCCAGAAGAAATAATGTAATGTAACACTGGCTTCCGATTTTCTGCTAATGCCATTAATCTTGCTATTACACTTCTTCACTATCTTTAATTTACTCTTCTATCTCCAAAGGAAAAGGGGAAAGAGATTTACGTGCTGAATAGGGTAGCAAGTCAAATTCTGTTGTCTGCTGAGAAGATGGAGACATGAGGAAATGGAGGTGAAAGAGGGAGGACAAGACATAGTTCTTTCTCTCCCAGGGTCAATAATTATCTCTGCTTCAAAGAGGTTGGGGAAATCATGATAAGTCAACAAAATTAAAGAAATTAGTAGCGTAATTAATGCATTTGGTTTGCCAGTTTTAGTACTGAATAATCCACATCCCAGAAAACCCCTTTTGTATATATTTTAATTTTTCTACAATGAAACAACATAATCTATAATGAACTTATTGAATAAAACAAGTTTTTTTTTTTTTTAAGGTAGGCTAAATGCTTGAATACAATGATTCTCAGCTCTAGTGAGTATACTAATCACCAGAGAAACCTGAAAAAATGTAGTCCTGGACTCTGCTCCCAGACACTCTGATTCTTTTGGCTTTTGTGGGACCCAGGGTTCTTTCTTTTAATCAGCAGTGACATTCCCTCCGCCTCCACACAGTGATTCCAATGAAGCTGTCCTGACGGTCACATGTTGAGAATGATTGCTCTGGGGAGCTGTGGGGGCAGAACAATGCCCCCTCCCACCAAATGCCCATTTCCTAATCCCCAGAACCTGTGAATATGTTAGGTCCCAATGGCAAAGAGGAATTAAGTTTCCTTATGGAATTAAGGTTGCTAATCACCTGACCTTAAAATGGAAAAGTGTTTTGGATTAACTGGGAAGTGCAATCACAAGAGTCCTTAAAAGTGTACGAGGGAGGCAGAGTAAAAATCAGGAGAGGAGCTGTAATGACAGAAGGAAGGTCAGAGCAATGTGATATGAGAAGGACTCAACCCACTGTTGCTGGCTTTGAAGATGGTGGAAGGGAGCCAGGAGACAAGGAATTTGGGTGGTATCTAGAAGTGAAAAAAAGAGGAAACATATTCTCCCCTACAGCCTCTGGAAGGAACCTGCCTTGCCTACACCTTGATTTTAGCCCAGTGAAGTGCGTTTTGGACTTCTCACCTCTAGAACTGTAAAATGACAAAACCGTGTTATTTTAAGTCATTAAGTTTGTAGTAATTTGTTATAGCAGGAAAGGAAACCAATACAGGCTGCTTAGTTTTTCTTGGCTTGAGTTAGTTATCAGGGCTGAGGCGTCAAGAGACCGGGCTAGCCCTGCCCACAGGGGAAGTTCACTGAGGAGCTCATTAAACCCTTGCCCTTCCCCTCTGGGTCACTGGGGTTTTCAGCCCCCCCTAGGGTAGTCCCACTGTGGTTCTTGCTGGCAGAGCACAATATATACAGTTGCGAAAAGCAGGGGTTGAACATTTGGACGGGAGGAGCAGAGGGAACAAAGAACTCATAAAGAAACTTGAAGACCCAGACTGAGCAAAAAATGCAAAACTGGGATTTTAAGACCACACATAGGATATTTTTTTAAAAAGGAAAAAACTAACCAAAGTATATAAGTGCTCTACTTCAAGAAAAGTAAACATGAAAACTGCAAATGTAAAAGAACAAATACATTAAATGGTAACGAATCACTGGATAACTGGCTGAGGACCTGCTACAAAGACAATCTTAGACTGCCACTTGTTCTCACAGATTTGATTGCATTTCTCACATATATGACTCCATTTGAAACTCTCTGGTTTCACGAGATAGAAAGGGAGATGAGAAAATTAGTGTTCACCCAAAGAAGAAGCCTTATCCACAGCAAGCTAGTTCTTAGGGCTGCCTGTGTACCTAGGTCTTGGCTTCATGTACAAGTGTTTTTGTTTTTCACTGTAGAATGCTGTGATGGACAGAAGATATAATCCTTGCCCTCAAAGAACTTATTATCACTTATTATCTCATAATTATGTAATTGTCATTGCAAAAAAAAATCCCTCAAATTTGCAGAAGAGTTCATTACCAGGCTGCCCTTAAATAGTAAAGAAGACTGTTATGTTCCCTGATACCACTAAGTATTCATTTGTAGGCTTTTAACTACCACACCTGACAATGAATTAGAAGTTACTGTGAATTAAAATCAATCAAAAAACAAGACAATATTTCACAGATATTATAAGTTAATGAGGAAATGAATCAAATTATAAAAATTCATTTCAGTTGTGCAGGAACATAGCTACTATATAAATTAATTTATAGCTACTATAGCTACTATATAAAATTAATTTATATTAATATATAAATTAAAGTGTATCTGAATAGTAATTAATGAACCACTACACAACTGTGACGTATTCTGGGACACAGCGGATTTCCCCTAAGTTATCCCTCTGAGGACATAGATACAAAGCCTGTAACCTGGTCAGGGCTGGTTTCAAATGAATAGTGTTTTCTTAATTATGACCATGAAGCTTTTCTTTGGCTTGAACTTTCTAAGTCTTGGACAAAAGTTAGAAAATGTTTAGCACATGCTTTTTCTGAAAGTAAATTATTCAAATTACACGCAAATATTAACTAGTGATTAATTTCTAATAGCATAATAAAGAAGGAACATAATTTGGATAAACATTTTTTAAAAGACAAATACCCGAGTATAGGTTTGCCCATTTCTCATAACTTTGACTACTGTCACTTACTGTTTAAATCTAACACTAGTTTTCCCTAACGGGGACAATAGAACCCTTCCAGTATTTTGGGAAGAGTCAAAGTCTGGTCACATGTCACATTAATCCCTGGTCCCCTGGGATTAATGCCATATGACTAAAAGAAAACTTTTTCCAGCTTTCTCTGGCAGTTTATACTTTTTAAATGGCAGTAATAAACAACAAGGTCCTACTGAATAGCACAGGAAACTATATTCAATATCCTGTGATAAACCATAATGGATAAGAATTTTAAACAGAATGTATATATGTGTATATATATATATATATAACTGAATAACTTTGCTGTACAACAGAAATTAATACAACATTATAAATCAAGTATACTTCAATTTTAAAAAAGGCCATTAGGGCTTCCCTGGTGGTGCAGTGGTTGGGAGCCCACCTGCCAATGCAGGGGACACGGGTTCGAGCCCTGGTCCGGGAAGATCCCACATGCCACGGAGCAACTAAGCCCGCGAGCCACAGCTACTGAAGCGCGCACACCTAGAGCCCACGCTCTGCAACAAGAGAAACCACCGTAATGAGAAGCCTGCGCACCACAACGAAGAGTAGCCCCCGCTCGCTGCAACTAGAGAAAGCCCGCGCGCAGCAACAAAGACCCGACGCAGCCAAAAATAAAATAAAATAAATAAATTTTTTTAAAATGCCATAATTATAATAGATGCTTGTAAGCACTTGCTATTTCCCAAAAGTTCTCCTGCAAATTTTTCCATATTTTTTCATTTAATTTTCTAATAACCCAATGAGGCCAGGGCTGCTGTTCTCTCCTTACAGGAAATGAAGGCTCAGGAAGGAAAGTCAAGTCTGTAAATCCTCACAGCTGCTCAGCAATGGGCCTGGGTTCAAATCTACGCAGGCTGACCCTGGACCCTGCTTCCTCAGCACACCCACCAAGCTCCTCACCCACCTCACGCCATAACTTCTCATTGCCTTTCATCAGGTGTGAGGCATGACAGGGACAAATGCAGCATCTCTGTGGCTTGTGACCATTTTTTCTCAACTCTGAGGTTTTTCTTTGACAAGCCAGATTTATTCCCTCAACCTGGATATTGGTTCTATAACTACAGGGATGAGGTTTCTTGCCATTTGTCAGTTTGGCCTCTGCCAAAGACTTGCTTTCAATTTTTAGAAAGATTGGATCTCCTCCCTTTTCTTTTTGGAATGTCTTAAAGCCATGTTTCTCACTTTTTTTTTTTTTTTTAACTCCGGCTTCCTCTATCATCTGCTTTTCCCCAGCAGCCAGGAGGGTTTAGGCTAGCATTCCATTCTGTGATTGGTATTCTTAAAAATAATAGGGGATTGGAAATGTAGGGATGATGCCTTAGAGGGCAGGACCCCGTTCCTCCATGGAGAAATTGAATTCAATTCCTTATCATTCCGCATATATTAATGTGTCGGAGTGCTTTGAAGAACACAAAAGCACTTTGAAGAGACCCGTGACTTTAACATGCAACAAGACAGAGAACTGAACTACATGAATCAGCGATCAGAACACCATCTGACAGAGAGTACTGTATACTTCTGAAAGCATTTTCACATACTTCATAGAACCTCAATTAACCTCAATCAACCTTATAAGACCCGTGAAGCAAGACTACTTACTGCCATATGGTGGTTCAGGAAACATTTTCAGGAAGCTTTTTGTGTCAAATCACTCCTGAAGGCAACTCTGAGCTCCAGCCTCCCTCCAAGAGGCTAACAGTGAGTGAAATGCATCTACCTGCTACACATGGATATCAACAACCTATGACCACCAGGATCCCCCCTGCTCATTAAGTGCTGGAATGTCAATGCTAAGGCCGATGGGGTTAACGATGGACACCTGCATGGACGGCTGGACTCTTAAATGCTGATGGAGAAAAGGGGCACAACCAGGAAAGGGGAGTGAGCTAAACATGTTAAGGTAACAAGAAACAGCTTATTATAAAGATTTGACCAAAAAAAACCTGTACATGCCCTATAGGATTGTTCTAATTTCCTAGAAGGATATAGAGTACTTGTAATTTTTACCTACTTTAAATGGAGGACTAAAAATAGAACTGTTCCATCAGGTAATCACAAAGATTGGTTACAGTGATGTAACTCAATTGCTCCCAGCTGCAGATGAGACTCAAGGACTCAAAAACAAGAGGTCAGGGGCTTCCAGTTTCTCCCTGATCATCAACAGACCTGTACACATATGCATCTAAAATTGTGGCTTGAATACTCTAAACCCAGTTCTTGATTTCCCAGAATGAGAGATTTTGAATAATGAAAACTCACCTGTTCCTAATTTCATTTTAACCGATGAAATTTTATCATTGTTGCCAATCAAACTGATACCAAAGAAGCAACCAAATACGATAGTTTTAAGTTCTTTCCCTGTTGTGTTTGTTGGGGCTTGGGGGTATGGAAGTCAAATCCCTTTTCCTCTGATTTTGCACTTATGTGAGAACTCTTGGAGGGATATTCCTAGCCTCTTCCCTCCCCGCCTCACTGTCCTATAGGGAGAAGCAGTGTTTTCTTGAATCAGACCCTTGGGGATAGGAACTGAGCATGTGTAGCCTCAGCTGTTCCTCACTCTGTTTTCCCTCTTTGTGATACTAACTGCCTGCAGGAAGCATGAACACTTCTATGCTCTCAGCATATGCTTAGGGATGTGGGGCTTATCACTGTAAGGCGCTCTTCTCCCTCTCTCTCTCTATCTCTCTCTCCTCTTTCTGATGGTAGTGGTGGTGGAGTGGGTGTGTATTTCTCCCATTCATTTTGAGTTCACAAGTCTTGGTCTCAAGTTTTGTTGACTTACTGGATTCTGGTGAAACAGAAATCAACATTCTCTCCAACTACCCTCTTTCACTCAGTGCCAGCGGATTTCTGCTGTGGTATTTGGCAATACTGAACACTTGGCTTGGGGAATATCCTTGTGCCTTAAGTAATTTTTCAGGAGCCGTGGACTATCTTGTTTTCTAATTTCATGTGTACGAGGCCAGTGCTACAATACTTTTAAGTGTCCCATCAACTCTTCAGATTTACTAAAAAGCAATCCACTTGAATGATTTTGTGT
Source organism: Hyperoodon ampullatus (assembly GCF_949752795.1). Lineage (NCBI taxonomy): Eukaryota > Metazoa > Chordata > Mammalia > Artiodactyla > Ziphiidae > Hyperoodon > Hyperoodon ampullatus. The sequence goes on from NC_136930.1 coordinate 44,608,808, forward strand.
CTAACTCTACTACTTAGTACATTAATACCTGAAGAAACAACATCCATGGAAAACAGCCAGTCTATAGCTGCTGAAGGAACTTCAGCCCCACCCAGGCACAGAGTGTCTATCAGTCTGGCTGAGTCTACTCTTATCAAAGTTCCCATTAGCTTCCGTGTTGCTAAATCCAATGGGCAATTCCCAGTCCTCCCCCTCCAACCTCCCAGCAGCACTGGACACAATTGTTCAGTCTCTTCTCCTTGAAACAATTTCTTCACTTGGTTGGTTTTTTCCCCACCTTCCCAGATGCTTTTACTCCTTTTCCTTTGCTGGCCCCCCACCACATCTTCCTGATCTCTGTGTTGGAGTCCCCCAGGGCTTAGGTCCCGAAATTCTTCTCGTTTCTGTCCACATGCACCTTCCAGGTGATCTCATGCAGCCTCATAGTTTTAACTAAAATCTACATACTGATAATCACCAACTTTGTATCTCCAGCTTGGTCCCTCTCTCCTGAACTCCAGACCCCTATGTTCAAATGCCTGCTCAACTATTTTTGCATGTTTAATAGGCATCTAGGACTTAGCATATACAAAACTGGCCCCTTGGTCTTCTAAACCTGTCTCCTTCCCAGTCTTTCACAGTCTGTTAATGGCGACTCCACTCTAGTTGTTCAAATCAAAAACCACGGTGTTATCCTCAACTTCTTTTTATCTCACACCCCAGACAAATTAGAAAATTCTGTTATCTGGCCCATCAAAATATCCCCAGAATCTAAACTCTTCTCATAACCTCCCTTTCACCACCGAGTTTAAACACCACAAACCATCGCCAGGAGTACTGCAATGGCCTCCTAACTGGTGTCACTGCTTCTGTCCCTCATCTCCTTCAGCCTCTTCATAGCACAGTGGCCAGAGGGGTCTGACTGACACTTTAAGTCAGATGACGTCACTTCTCTCCTCAAAATCTTCCCGGGCCCCCATTGCACTGACAGTAAATGCCCAAGTCCTTCTCTTCGGGGCCCTATGTGATCTGGCCCCCAGGTCCTCTCAGACCACCATCTCCTACATTCCCCTCTACTCCCTCTGCTCCAGCCACTCTGGACGTCCGCTGTTGCTCAAACATCCCACGCCCACACCTGCTGCAGGTCCTGGGCCTTTGTGCTCCCTGGGCCCGGCACAGCCTTCCTCCAACTTTCTGCCAGGCTCCTCCCTCATGTCCGTCAAGTTTTACTTAAAAGTCACCTTCTCCATGAGAGCATCCCTGGCCATTCTACATAAAATGCCAAACTGCTGCTACTCCCCGTTCCCCTACTCTTTTTCCTCCTTAGCAACCATCACTAAAATGCTATATATTTTTCTTATTTATGTTGTCTTAAACATAAACTCCATAAGAACATGACGTTCTTGTGTTTTGCTCACTGCTCTATCTCAAGTACCTAATACAGGGCCTGGCACATAGTAGAAGCTCAATAATTATTTGTTGAATGACTAAATGACTGTGAAGTAATTTCTCAGAAATTTCTGAAGTAATTTTAAACTTTGCTTTAATGATTGAAGCTTTGATTCCTTTAGGTTTTTCATTCACAAGAGCAAAAGTTTCGGATTTTGAACTTTAATTCTTTGGGGCTTTGATTTTGGAGTTTTAATTTATAGACTTTACTTTTTCTCTGTGAAATTCATAATGTGAAGAAAGTTTATACCATACTGAAGGCATCATCACATTGTTGACATTTCATTAATATTTATCTTAATATTGTCATTTAATCTCCCTGCCAAATTTCTGATGAGCCTATTGGACGATGTGGCATGATTAGGGATGAATTTTTCAGCTTTGAGTAACTTAATTAATGCACCATCTCTGAACTTAGCATTGACATTCATTGTTCACTCATTCAGTATAGTGTTGTCTATTCCTAGGGATTCTGTGCTTTTTCCTTTAAACCACAGGTCAGTTGCAAATTGGAGAGTTGAATGGCCCTTGTGCACATTTTTCTTTTCCTCACACAGGGTTTAAAATAAAACAAAAACAGATTTCTGGTTTTGTTCAAAAAATTCAAAAGATGTAGCAGCACTGGGTCCCTTTCCTCTGGGACACTGTATCTACCTTCTTTAGAAGGGCAGACAGTCTCTCTTTTCCCACAGTCCAGCTCCAGGCTTTCGATTCTGTCACTTGTCTGGCTGCTGGAAGCAATGTTGCTTGTAGATGTCAGCAACGGGCCCTGTTCTGAGTCTCCAGCTCCAGAGGGCCCTACTCTGCCCTTCTGCCGACTGCACTCCTCCTTATAGGTCAAGGAGCACAAGAGCCGAGAGCATGTGCCCACACTGAGCTGGCACTGACCTTCTCCAAAGCCAGACTACATTCCAAGGGCCCAGGATCCCAGAACATCCCGTCCAATTTTTCCAAGCCACCAACAGGACCTATGTGAACCCTTGCCCAGGTTGGCCCTCCCAAGGGCAGACAGGCAGTACTGCTGCTATTCCCAAGGGCAGACAGAGCATCCCTTGTGTGTGTGCATGGAGGGGGCAGGTAGAGGATGGAGCTTGAAAATGCAGGACTGGAGAGTTCACGTGTATCTTAGGCCTCCCAAAGGTGTTTACCTCCCAGTCCCCAGAATCTGTTAATATGTTACCTTACATGATAAAAGGACTTTACAGACATGATGAAGTTAAGGATTTAGGATGGAAAGATTATCCTGGATTAGCTGGGTGGGCCCAATGTAACCAGAAGACCTCTTATAAGAGGGGGGCAGGGCTTCCCTGGTGGCGCAGTGGTTAAGAATCCGCCTGCCAATGCAGGGGACACGGGTTCGAGCCCTAGTCTGGGAAGATCCCACATGCCGTGGAACAACGTAAGCCCGTGCGCCACATCTATTGAGCCTGTGCTCTAGAGCCCGTGAGCCACAACTACTGAAGCCCACGCGCCTAGAGCCCGTGCTCCACAACAAGAGAAGCCACCGCAGTGAGAAGCCCGCGCACCGCAATGAAGAGTAGCCCCCCCTCACCACAACTAGAGAAAGCCTGCACACAGCAACAAAGACTCAACTCAGCCATTAATTAATTAATTAATTAATTTTAAAAAAGAAGGGAGCAGGTGGAAAAGAGTTAGTTGTAGGAAATAATGACAAGCAAGATGTTGGAATTATGAGAGAAAGGGGCCATGAGCTAAGGAAGGTAGGCAGCTTCTAAAAACTAAAAAAGGTAAGGGAATGGATTATCCCTTCAAGGCCTCCAGAAGAAATGCAGCCCTGCTAAGACCTTGATTCACATTTCTGACCTTCAGAATGGCAAGATGGTAAACTGGCCTTGTTTTAAGCCACTAGGTCTGTGGCAATTTATTACAGCAGCTACAGAAAACTAATACAGCTTGCTTGCATGGAGGGCCTCTCTTGAGAGGCCAGAAGGTGAAGGGCTGCAGGCTAAGGCTTCCATCTGTACTCTTGTCTCAGGCAGGCTCAAATATTAATTTATAACAATACAGACTCAAAAGATATTGTTTCAATGAAAGACTTAAACCAAAGTCTACACATGCAATCTAAGTTTTATGTGTCACATCTGTGCAGTGGCCAAAATGCCGGGTATTGTTAGAACAACAGTATTTACGTAATCCATCCACTTATGTATTAGTCATGAAATGATTCAGGAGTGGGCCACCAAGAAGAATTTCATCAAATCATGATAAACCAGATGTAAGGAAGAATGATATTTTATTGGGGCTTGATTTCATGCATCTTTTTGACAAGCTTCAACCCAAATTTCCCTGTATCAAATTTCTCAAATATTTACTTGTGTTTTCTGTTCCCAGGAAACAGACACCATAATATGTTGTTCTACAGTTCAAACATTGAGGAAATTAAAAACAGAAAATAAAAACAGGCCATCGGCATGGGCACAATGCTAATTCATGAGGGTTAGGGAGGACTGAATTAATGTCCTGATTTGCTCAACTCAGACTCTGACAATTCCCCTCAATTCATACACTTAAAAAAATTTCCCCATCAGAAATGTGATTGCTTCGGTGGTTTAGATCTACAGAACAATGACTCTTTTCCCAATTCAAAAGAAGTACTAGAAATGAGTGTTTAGAGGATGGGCAAAACAAATACCTAATAAAAAAAAAACATTTCCCCACAGTTTCTATTTTATCTTAGGGTATATTCTCTTAAATTTTGACCTGATTGTATATATACTCACCACAAGTCACTTTGTTCACATAAAGTTCGTATGAAACAAACAAACAAGAATCAAAATCACATGAAAGAATCTGCTTTTTTTTCCCTCTGGTCCAATAATCTAAGTTGTTATTTTGTTTGAATCATTCCAAGAGCCAGCCAAGGGCAGTGAGCTAAGCTGTCAGATGCACAGTAACTCAGTGGCCCACACCATGTGATGAATTTTCTTCTGGAAGAAGCCAACTCACCATGAAGGCTGCTGAGAAAGGTTTGACTTGGTCAAAGCCTTGACATAGTCTTGAAAATTCTGAAAAAGTCAAGGTATATACAAAAATGGTCTTTTTTTTTTTTTTTTTCTGGAGGGGAAAGTTCTGGAGAACTAAGATTTTATCCATGGGTCCCGCCTCTAAAGAGAACCAATTATAAAATGGAGAAAAGAAAATAAATAGGGAAAGAGGCAAGGGGACCTTCAAGGGACAATGTTCTGAGCAAAAAAGAAAAATGAAGAAGGAAAAAATGTTGTCATAAGTTACCTAAAGTACATCTGGCAGAAATTGATGTGAAAATGTAATTTCAGATGAGTGTTCTCTCAAGTCTGGAAAGAAACCAAAACCTTATTATAAATATCCTAGTTGAGGTTTTGGAAGAACAGTATATGAGGCTGCATGTCATGTGCTTTGAGTGCAATTTAATTCTTGGGCTTTTCCTAAATTCATCTCAGGAAGGGGTAATCAACAGCATTCTTGGTGCAGCTTGACAAAGAGTGTGCTGTCTTTTGGCTGAATCTGTTCTCTTGGATGTGTAGACCATACCTAGTCTCCTAAGAGCCTCCCAGCTCCTGTCCTCTTTTGGAAAGGATGGAAACCATATCAGCACTCCCTCTCAAAAAGCGCTATTTTAAAATAGAAAAATCTGGAAAAATACAGAACAACATGGAAAATTTTCCTAATTGCCCCTTGTGCAGCTGCCTTGGCTCCTATCATACCCCTCTCCCCGACCCCCATCCCCGATTAAAATTCTGTGGTATTAGGATCATCAGCTTCTACCAGTCCAGTCCAATGCATGCTGTACCCCAACACTATGCCTCTGCCCAACAGGGCCGTGACCATCTGCAGGCACTTACTTCAGCTGTGTGCCAGGGAACATGTGCCCAAACAGATATTTTAATCCTCTGGAATTCAGATTTTTGAAAAAAATATTTACTCTTTAAATCTGACTGACCTTTGCAGATGTGTGGGTTTGAATCAATCAGATCTGTATTATGATAAAGGCTAAGGGATGTGTGGGTTTGAATCAATCAGATCTGTATTATGATAAAGGCTAAGGTCTTTTCCTTTCTTTATTAAGTAGGAAAGGATGCTAGGGAAAATCTAGACTCTTTTCTAACTCCTTCTGTCTCATAGTATTAAATCTATCTTTTATGCCAAGGTCATATGTCAAGGAGAAACTAACCTGTTCAGAGCACGATTCCGTTAGCAGGAAGTTTCTTGGAGAGTACAATTCCTTTGGCCCTTCAAGTTGGCCCTCTGGTGTATCTAATCAGTGCTCACACCATGTATGAGAGTCCAAAAGTCAAAAAGGAGGAGGATATGAGGACCTCTACAAAATCTCTTACCTTTCATTTAATATTCTGCCTCTTTGAGAAACTGCATTTCCCTCCAGTGTTTTCCCTCACTGTCACCTCATCCCCATTGTTTTCCTGCTACTTTGTCTTACTCCTGTTAATTGCTCTTTCTCTCCAGCCCTTTCCTCTGCCATTCATTCCTATTTTTTAAGCCAGAAAAATACCTTTTTTTCCTCATTCCAGCTCCTTTTGGGCCTTTCCCTCAAAGAGAAAGCTTAGTCACTTCTGTTACTTCATTCCAAAATAAGGTGGACAGTTTCCAGTGTCTTAGAATGGGATTCCCAATATTTTCACTGATAGGAATGCCTTTTTATATACTCCCAAGCTCTAAAATCACTGGGGGAAAGACACGGATGGCACTGAGAACTCTAGGGTGCTGCCACTCACCTTCAAGGAGGGGTTTCCCAAAGTGTGGAACGCATACCGCTAGCATTACGTGAGACCATTTTAGGTAGTGCATAGTTATGGTGGATTTGGGCTGTGTATTTGTTGTAGTGTACGTTCGAAAAAATATAGCTGGAGCATCAAATCTGCAATTTCACAGCTTACTGCTTAAGGCAAATGTAAGTTAAAATATAAAGAGGGGGTGGTTTAAAGAAAGATATTAAGTAAAAATAGTACACAGAGAATATGGATATAGTAAAAATCATGAAGACAGAACATGAATTAAAACTTGGGAAGCCATTTGACAGAAATGACTTGGAACTAGGAAGAATGGGGCATGAGGTCAGTTTCTGGCTATATTTCCTCTTTCCTTGCAAAGCCCTGAGCTTGGGGCAGAGAGTGGGAACACAGCTGTTACCCAGGCAGAGATTCACAATTGCACACTAGGGATCAAAATATGCAGAAATTTTCCTGAATGGATAAATCAAATTCATATCCTGCTGTAAACCAAGGATAACACTGCCATTGAATTTACAATTAGAAGCATTCTGGTCCAACTCTCAGTTTAGAGGCTAAAAAGCCAGAAAGACTACATGACTTGGCCAGTATCTCCCTAAGTGAATAGCAGCAGAACTAGAACTCAAACCACGAAGTTTGCTCATTCTAAATCTTTCTACTATGTTATGGCTGCTAGACGAGTCTTTCTGATGCCCAACAAGTCTTATCTCTTCCTGATTATATCTAGCTATATTTAAGAGAGTAGTGGGAGATAAAATCAGAGAGGTAACGTGAATGGTGGGAGGGAGACAGTGTCAGGACTTCAGGCCAGTATGAGGACTTTGTGGGGTCTAACTCAAAGATGGAGCTGATTGCTGTATCTCATCTAGGCAACAGAACCAGAGTAAGTGACATAAGCACTCAGAGAACAGTCACTGGGACAATCTGGTACTATTGCTATAGAGTCCTCTTCTCAGAGCCTTCTTTCTTAACTTTTTATTTTAGAATAATTTTAGACACACAGAAAAGCTGCAAAGGTAATACAGAGAATTTCCCAGCTTACCCTATTGCTAACACCTTACACAGCCATGGTACATTTATCAAAACTAAGAAATTAACATTGGTACAATACTACTAAGTAAACTACAGGCTTTATTTGGATTTCCGCAGTTTTCCCATTATCTTGTTGTTGTTGTTCCAGGATGCAACCTAGGATACCACACTGCATCTGTCACCATATCTCCTTAGTCTCCTCTGATCTGTGACAGTTTCTGGACTTTTCCTTGTTAATCATGACTTCGACACTTTAGAATAGGTCAAGTGTTGTGTAAACTTTCTGTCAGTTTGGGTTTGTCTGGTATTTTCTCATGATTAGGTTTAAGGAATCGGAGGAAGGATACCACCAAGGTAAAGTGCCCTTCATTTCAAGGGATAGATGCTATCAACATGACTTATCAACAATGATATTAATGTTGACCCCTTGCTTAAGGTAGTGTCTGTGAAGTTTACTACTGAAAAGTTCCTCTCTTTTTCTTTCCATACTTTATGCGTTAGAATTATGTCACTAAGTCCAGTCTACACCCAAAGAAAATTAAGCTCCACCTCCTGGATGGAGAAGTATCAAACAATTTGTGACAAAGGTTAAAACTACCACAGTAATTAGGAAATATTTTGGGAGAGAGACTTTGAGGCTATGCAAATATCCTTTTTCTCCTAAAAATTTGCCCATTAATCTTAAGATTCACCACTGGATCTTGCCTGCAGCAATTATTGCTGCAATGTTCTAAGGATGATTTTTTTGCCCTCATTTCTTCTACATTTATAGTTTGGAATTTTTCTGTAAGAAAGATTTGTTCCTTCACTCCTGTTTGTTTATTTATTTATTCTATCATTTGTTTATATCAATATGGACACATGGATATTTATTTCATTCTTGTTGCTATAATCTATACTAATACTATCATTACTTTTTTTTTTTTTTTGGCCATTCCACGCAGCATGCAGGATCTTAGTTCCCCGACCAGGGATCAAACCCGTGCCCCCTGCAGTGGGAGCATGGAGTCCTATAACCACTGGATCGCTAGGGAATGCCCACTTTTTTTCCCTTAAATTATAGCTTTGGCTATAGGGAGCCTTCAGGTTGACTCCTGTAACCTTTGACATGCTCTATCCTTTAAAAAATAGCACTTTCAAGCTTTCTAGCACTACAAGGTTCTCCAAATTCATCTTCTATTTTCCCTGCCTCAGCTCTACAATCAGCCATTCCTACAAAGGGCCTTGGTTTCTTTGATTAGAGAATGGTATTTAGAAACCAAGATGTGGGAGCTGGGTGTGTTCACTGTTACAGGGTATCATTGCTTCTAGGCTCTCTCAATAGACAGAGCTAGAAAACACATGTATGTACATGAACCCATCAATACACATATCAATATTAATTTCTGTATCTATTTATCTGCATGTGAATATAAAATATGTATACATATATGTGTATATGAGTCTATATATGTGTGTGATATATATACATGCATCTACATATATGTATGTATTTGTGTAAATATACATATCTGTCTATCTATCAGTACAAACATAAGATTATACCGATATCCTCAGATACTACTCAGCTACTTTGAATCAACTCGCCTAATATTGACACACAGTGTCATCTTAAAGCCTCCACCTTGCATCTAAAATCCTAGTGAGAATAAATAAATAAAATCCTAGTCAGCAACTCTTATGCGTTGAATTGTGTCTCCTCAAAAAGACATGTTGAAGTCCTAACCCTCAGTACCTCAGAATGACCTGATTTGAAAATAGGGTAGTTGCAGATTTTATTAGTTAAGATGAAGTCATACTGGAGTAGGATGAATCCTTAATCCAATATGACTGGAGTCCTTATAAGAAGAGGAGAAGACACACACAAAAGGAAGACTGCCATGTGAAGACAGAAGTAGAGATGGCAGTTATGCTGCCAAGTACCTGGTACTTGGGGCTACCAAAAGCTGAAAGAGACAGGATTCTTCCCTAGAGCCTCTGGAGGGAACATGGTCCTGCCAACAACTTGACTGCAAACTTCTAGTCTCCAGAACTGTGAGAGAATAACGTTCTGTTGTTTTAAGCCACCCAGTTTTTGATACTTTGTTATGGCAGTTCTAGGAAACTAATACAGCACCTATCAAGTTGATACTGTTTTTACCCTGTATAACATGATAATACAGAAATTATCCACTTTACTCCAAAAGCTACCTCAGTTACATCACATTTAAGACTGTCTGGATCCCACCTAGACGTCTGTCACTGGTGGCAAAGATGGTATCTTATTTTTTGTTATATCCCTACAACCTGGTGCAGTGCCAGGTACAGAGTAGGTACTCACTAAATGTTTGTTGATTTGAATACCTACAGGCCTTCTCTGTCAACCCATTAGGCTAGCCAGGAGGTCTCCTTTCCAGACGTTTTTTTTTTTTGCCTTCAAGTTCTGCTAGGTGAAGTTCATTTGTCCATCCTTTCTTCTTTCCTTCCTTCCTTCCTTCCTTCCCTCCCTCCTCCCTCCAACAAATATTCATTGGACACATGCATGTGCATGGCATAGTTCTAAACACTAGAGAAACAGCAGTGAACAAAAGAGAAAAAAATCCTTGCCATCTTGAAGACTTACATTCTAATGGGGAAGAAGGATCTAGGATCTGAAATTGCAAATCACCTTATGTCTAGATGACATAAGTAGCAGGACAGGATAACAGAATGTATTTTGGGAATGGTTTCCATGGGTTATTTGGCCAGCTGTGGTCTGGTGGCCTCCTTTCCAACAACCAAAGGCCCCAGCTGAACAGCTGCACTGTTCTTATCCAATTTTTAAATTCCTCTCCTTCCCTAAGTGGAAGAGTGAAGGGGGGACATAATAAGGGGAAAAACCAAATTGTCCAGGAAGAGAGTGGAGAAGACAGAATGGGAATAATAATTCTCCTACAATGCATTTTAAAGCCAACCCTTCCTGAGCTGTGCCAGGCTAATTACCTTACCTGTTGTTAATATATCTATTGTTATTAAATCATTATGTTGACAACATAACTGCATAATAATAATGGCTAGACAGTACTGAGAGTTTGCTATGTGCCAGGAAGTGGTCTAGACACTAACCAATTTGATCCCACTTACTCCTTCTGAGATAAGTACAATTATTTTTCATTTCACAGATGAAGAGCTGGATGCTTAGAGAGGTAAAGTCATTTGCTCCAAATCCCACAGTTAGTAAATGGCAGAGTCCAGACACAGATGTCAGTATGTTGGACTCCAAAGTCCTGGCTCTTCCCCTGTTCTCAGGGAACATCCCACACACCTCCCCAAGAGAAGGCATTAGCTGGCCAGAGCTGCCCAGCCTGTACAGCCTTCCAACAGGATTTCCTTCCACAAAAATGTTCTTTTCAACAATGGACCCTCTTGCTGCCCCTGTCCCTTTTATCACTTCACTGTGAGTGTTTTTCTAGCCCCACTGCCCCAGTGCTCTGTCTCCCCTGGTTACTGGTGTAACAGATATCTGGTGTGATATTTGCTGGATTTCCAGTGGTCATGGTCTCTCTATCTTTCCCAGCACCTCTCAGCCTTTTAATTCTCTCCTCATTATTTAAGCCAGCATGGAGCAATTTTCAAGACGTCCAATTACAAGTGCATAGAAGGAACTGGGTCCATAATTAATTAGTTATTCCAGGACACAACAAAGCAAAAGCAAAGCCAAGAATGTGGAAAGCCCTGAAAAGTGAAACTACAGGAGGAAAATTTACACATTCCAGGACCCTTCCCCAAGAGGGACAAAGAATCGAACAATATGGTCCCTCAGATTCCGAGCTTCTCCACCTATCTTGGGATTGAACAGACATTAATCACTGGATGACAATCCCAAGTGGAACATCTCCCCCTCCAGGATGAACAGCTGCCTCTGTTTTAGGGGTGAACTGATTCTTTCCCCATTGTTTTCACGCAGGACGGTTAGTCCCTCTTTTCTTCCACAATTGTTCAAGCCACTGCAGAGACAGTCTTTCCTTTAAGATGGCCCCAACCCCTGGGATTTCTTGCTCTTCATCAGAGCAGAAGTCAAGTGAGAACACCATAATTTAAGACACCAAGCTAGGATGACTTTGGAGGCAGAGAAAGAAAAGATAGTAAAAGAATGCCAGGATTCTCCAATCTATAGTTACTATTTTAATTTGGAGAAGAAAGGAGGGCTTAGGTAGAAGTGCATCCAGATCAAATTCTCCCCAGAGACAAACTTGTTCTCCAACACGCATGATGAAGGGTAAATGACAGGGGAGTGCTAGCACTGTTATTAGTGAAACTATTAAATTTTCATTAGGAGGAAATAGGGATTATGTTCGCTTTTAGTTATTATGGACTCTATCAGCGCCTGAAAGACCAGAGCCAACAAAACAAGAAGTCTGAAGAGTATTACAGCAAGTTCCCACATCTCGCAGGGGTGCTATCGCTACCGTCACATACTTGCCAGCAGTGAAAATTGGGAGCCTTATACAGAACATTAGAGTTGTAGGAATCTTTTACTACTTTTTCTTACCTGCAGTCTAATTTCTTTTTGGTTCTACACTGGGCTAATGCCAGCTTTCAGGGCTGATCTCTGTACTTAAGGGAATATACCTAAACCTACCCCCACCAAGCCACCATCTAAGCACTTTGCTAATACCATGACAATGGATACAAGCAATGTTAGTTGGAAAGGAAAATAAAAATACCTGCCAGGACATTTATAAGACATACTACTTGCTTTTGCTGTTCCTGCTCAAAGAGTAAATACTATGATGCATGTTGCTAAGCAATGTTGCATTTTCAGTCCTCAATAACTCCATTAGTAACAAAGGATGCTTTACTTCTGTGATAATCAGCCTCAGCAACCATGGCTTCCAACACAAAGCAAAAGTGATTACTGCAAATATTTATCCTTCTGATTCGAAGATAGCACTGTTTTTAGGGATCCTGTGTGAGAGTGACGGACTCTGCAGGACAGTCCCAGATCTTATATTGATGACAACCCTTTGGTTTACAGATGCTGGAAAGTTTCTCAGAGTAAACTGTCAACTAATAGCTTCTCACCCTTTTCCCCCAGTTACCCAGCATTCCCTGGTTACCCAGGATTCCTTGGTTACCCAGCATTCTCTAGTTACCCAGAATTCCCAGTTACCCATCATTCATAGTCATCTAATATTCCCCAGTTACTCAGCATTTCCCAGCTATGAAGTATTAGGCAGAGACAGTCTGCAAGAAAATAACTTCTTCAGCAGGTTTCTACCAATGGAATCTCTACTTATAGGAGCAATGCAGCAAAAGACACTACTCTATGAAAGTTAAAACACAGAATCTGGAGCCAGACTCCCTGAGGTGAATCTCAACTACACAGTTTCTTATTGAAGTGACTTTGGCAAATTAATGTCTTCATGCCTCTGTTTTCTCACCTGCTATTGCAATGATTAGATAAGCTGATGTGTGTAAAGTGCTTAGAACGGTGCCTCCTTCTGGAACATTCTAGGTCTGAGGCAGAGCTATAAAAGTGTTTGTGAGTCTTCAAACACCTCCCCAGTCAAAACAAGTAAATTCCACAATTTGTAAAGGAGGGAAAAGCTGACTCCAGAATGCACCCTTACGATCTGTATTTACTGCTTTTATGTTTCAGAGGAAGAAGCTAGAAATTGCCAAAATTTGAATTCCTATAACATCAGACTGTGACTAATTATGGTTCTGGTCATATGCCATATGTTTCCCAGAAATAACAAATGTTCCATGGAAAAGTAAGTGGCCAATAATGGTGAGAAAAACATATAGTAAATGTTCTTGTTCTTCTTGGCTGTCAATTTTAATATAATGAAATAGTCAAAGAAAAATATGAATATTCAACAGCAACTACTTCTTACCACTTCAGAAAGATACTCTTGAACTACTGAAAGTTAGAAATCTATGTTCAGATAGCATTGTCAAGTATTCTGAATCTCTTACATTTTAAATTTTGAAAAATGTTACTCATATTCCAGGTGTTTTTACCCAGTAGAATTTACAGTGGTAGATGTTAAACTAACTCCATGTGATTCTCATTTTCAAAAATACAATTTTGGACTGCTTAAGAGTTTCAATGTATCCCCTTGAGCTGCATAAAAGAAAGCCATTTTAGTTTCAAATATAGTTTTGTTTCTGTGGGGTTTTTTTCTATGAGGAATATATTTCTCTTAGGCAATTTCTCAATATTGCTATTTAACAGGCAAAGTGTTTTAGCTTTCTTTTAAGCTCCATTTAGTTTACTTAAATGAAGTTGAATACAGTGAGTTTCTGCAACTATTTAGGGAAAGAAAATTAAATTATTGATTAAGTGAGCTTCATTTATAAAGCCTATACCAGCGCTAGCAGGCTGGGTGTTTCATTTCAGTAGATTTTATACTAAAGAACATGTGTTTTTAAAACAAAACAGTCTGATATTCTCATTCATTTCTATTTTCAGTCTGATATTTCTCATTCATACAGGTTAGGCATGAAAATCCTGTAGGTGCTAAAAAGTGATCACGATCTGATCCAAGCTACTTTGGTGCTTTTAGGTGCTGTTATCTGTAATATGATACTTCTACGTGGAATAAGTGTGCTTACTATGTGACAGGCAATGCCAGGTGCTAGAATTATAATGATGAAAAAGCAGACCTGGGGGGTTTCCCTGGTGGCGCAGTGGTTGAGAGTCCGCCTGCCGATGCAGGGGACACAGGTTCGTGCCCCGGTCCGGGAAGATCCCACATGCCGCGAAGCGGTTGGGCCCATGAGCCATGGCTGCTGAGCCTGCGGGTCCGGAGCCTGTGCTCCGCAGCGGGAGAGGCCACAGCAGTGAGAGGCCCGTGTACCGCAAAAAAAAAAAAAAAAAAAAAAAGCAGACCTGGGCCCTGTCCTCGTAGAGCTTATAGTCTCGGGCAGAGCTACCTAGTGTGGTCTGTGGCCCAGCAGCACCTCATGAACTATTCTTATCAGCAACAGCACAAGTACAGAGATTGTGAGTAATTATTCAGACAGTTTTACAGCATTGGACATAGCTGCACTACTCAAATGTGTGATCAAGTGGACTTGGCTCACTGAATGGGGTTTAGACCAGATCAGATATGCGAATTTCACAGGGCGAGATCTAAGTACTGGTCATAGACAGGAATATACATATTGTCCTGTAATTTAAAAAATTCTAGTCCTTCTCATAGGTAGTTTGAGGAACACTAGTGTAGTGCTTTCCACACATTACAGGAGAGAGCGAGAGAGATTAATTCCAACTGAGAAAATTTGGGGAAATTTCAAGGAAGAAATGGTTCTTAAGCATGGATTGGAATCTAAGGGGTAGAGATCATAGCATGAGAGCGCTATAAAGGCAGAAAAATGCAAGGATGCCCTGGGCAACCTAGTTCATTGCAGCTGGAGTGTGATATGGAGACAGGGGCAAATGGAGGTAAAGGAGATACATCTGAAGAGATCGATTGCAGTCCAGTTAGTAGAGGGCTTTAAGTGCCATGAAAAAGAATTAGATCTTTATTTTTGAGACAACTGGAAGTTCTTAAATATTCCTGAACATAATAGTGATATGAAAGAAGGCTCTATTTAACAAAATAACACTGGTCTCATTTGAGCTATATGAAACACTTTGAGTCAAGAGGCCTTTAGGTGAAGTAAATATTAACAGTAAAAGGAATTTAAAATATAGTTCTCTTAATGGTGTCATATATTAGTCATACGTCTAAGTGAATTTATGTAATCTTAAGTCTTCCCAGGCACCAGAGCATAGTAAAATACCACTTTAGAAGATTTAATCATGTACGATTAAAGTGATTTTGAAATGCCATTTCTTAGCTTAACAGTGACAGAGAGAACACACATTCTTCCCGTTTTCAGAAACTTTGAGTAAACCACTGATATTAAGGGAACATTAAACCAATATACTATTGTAATAACTTACACTAAAATGTCAAGTACCATCACCAAAGGATACAAGGGTAACACTTTTTTCTCTCTGCTGTCTTTGGCTTCCTATAAAACTAGAAATGAACTTGCTGAATGTGCCTCATTCAAGTTTCTATGTGTCACCAAAAGGCTATTAATTCTTGCAGCTGACTGAGTAGGAGTCTTTTGTGGCATTAAGATTCCCATAAATGTACCTTTAAAAAAATAGTTGAGCCACTAAGTAAGTTTTAAACTTTGAGGATAAAATTTTGTCAGGCTTTAACAAATAAAACAAGGCCCTTAAAGTGTAAACCACCCCCCACCTCCCTCCCTGCCCCCCCCAAAAAAACATATTACCGTGTCAGGATTTCACACATTTGGCTGAATAAAAATCTAATTCTGGTTTCATAACATTATTTTTAATTGTGATGTAAGAACTATAGAATTAGAAAGATACCATCCTGTTAAACTGAAAGCTATGCATTTAGAGTTGGACACGTTTGCAACACAACAACAACACAAAAGCTAAAGCAGCATTGTGAGTCCATGATTATGGTATACTAAAGAAATGGTTCTCAACTGAGAGTGATTTGGCCCCTTCCAGAAGACACCTGGCAATGTCTAGAGATGGCTATCATAACTGGGGGGATACTACTGGTACCAGGTTGCCACTAAACATCCTACACTGCATAGGACAGCCCTTCACAACAAAATTATCTGGTCCAAAAGTTAACAGTGCTGCAATTAAGAAATCCTGTACTAAAGGATCACACTAGCAACATTTCTATTATTCCTCTTGGCTTATATAGAAATAAGTGATGATTTCTATATAAAGTGATTTGATTTATGAAATCTGGAAATCAGAAGCAAGGAAGTTCCTGAAGATTAAAACAGATCATTATTATGCCTCCCTTTGATACAATGAACTACTCTCTGATTTTTGCAAACAAGACCTGAAGGTGACCCTCACAGGTGCTCTGGTTTATTAATTCCATCTATGGTAATAATTTATATGCAGATATGAAACACTGTCACCAGGAAATCTTCAAGCAGATCTTCAAGCAGAAAAGACAGGCATGACTGAAAACTCAAACAAGGTTCCAGATAAGTACTATTTTCTGACTGTCACTGATGATTTTAAGACGCGCCATCAATTAAATAAGAGCTTTGGGGAATGTGACAAAGAAACATCTCTCCTTAAATATGTACATTGATTGTAAAATGTGAACCTTTTATAGAGACGGTAAATGTGCAAAATCTATAAAGTATTTTAAGTATACAATAAGATGTTTTAAGCTCTTTTTATAAAAAGACATAGCAAGACTCTGGAATACTCTCCCTCTGAGATCCTTTTCCACCAGTGTTAGCCTCAGTTATTTTCATTTTTTCCATCGCTCCCCTCCTCCTGCCCCCACGACTCCAGGAAGAGCTGGTAAAGGTGCTGGTGAGCAGCGGCGTCACTAGCTTCTCAGAAACAAGAACAAATGCACATCTCTTAGCTTCCCTCTCTTATCTTATTCTCTTGGAATTTCTCCAAAGTCTTTGACTGTGAATTGAGTACTGTGAAGAACACCTGTGCTGAGCATGGTCCTAGATCTGCTAAAGGATATAACTCTATTTAACTAAACAGAAGAATAACCATACATAGAT
The DNA here is from genome assembly GCF_949752795.1 of Hyperoodon ampullatus. Taxonomy (NCBI): domain Eukaryota; kingdom Metazoa; phylum Chordata; class Mammalia; order Artiodactyla; family Ziphiidae; genus Hyperoodon; species Hyperoodon ampullatus. Next base: position 44,625,562 of record NC_136930.1, read on the forward strand.
GCAATATGATATACATTTGAAATTATTTTTAAAATTCCATCGAAAGACCACTTAACACCATTTATTCATATAAATGAATATGCAATATGATATACATTTGAAATTATTTTTAAAATTCCATCGAAAGACAACTTAACACCATTTATTCATGAATAAAAATTTACTATAAAACCTATATATTTGCTGCTTGTTCCACTAGAATTTAAGATCCATGGGAACAGGGATTTTTGTCTTGGGTTTATTGGCTGAATGGCTGAATGAATGAATGAATGAATGAATACCGTATCTCCCAAACAGCAGAGTCATTACACAATTGCAAACTCCTTTTATTTTCACACTAATGACAGGAGACGACAGGACTAACTCCATGTTATTAACTACTCATGTTCATTCGTTCATTCATTCATTCATTCTCTACTAAGTCTTTCACGGTCTGCCCCTGGCACCTCTCTAGCTTTTCCTGCCCCACCCCGTTCTCCAGCGACACTGGCCTTGGTTCAGTTCCCAGTAAGCTCCAAGCTCCCTTCTACCTCAGGGCCTCTGCCCAGAACATTCTCCTCCCCATTCCCAACCTCTTCAGATTTCTTCAGGGAAGTCTTCCCTGATCACCACTTAGACTAGATGTAGGTAGTGCCTGTATTTTATAGTCTTGGTTTCCCATTTTTCTTTGTTTTTTTTTCCCCCCATCATAGTATTGATCACATCTGTAAAATCTATTTGTGTAATGATTTGATTAACATCTTCCCTACACCCCACACTCAACTGTAGACAGAAACCATCCCTGCCTTGTTCCCCATTAAAATCCCCATCATTTAACACAGTGCCTGTCACACAGCAAGCACTCAATAAGTATTTATTGAATGAGTAAATGAATTAGGTTTCTAGGAACATGATCTATTATTAAATATATGAGTCCATGTTATACTATATCATTCTCCACTAGGGCTCAAGTTAGTAGGTGCTTAATCAATACTTTTTGGTTAACTGGAATCATCAGTTATCTACTACAAACTGCATTCTCCTAAGTCTACATGACACTAAAAGAACTTGTTGCAAAATTGCTGAGAAGTCAACTACTCTCTTTCTCTTCTTTTTTCTACAAACTAATAAAAGAGCAGGGGTTTTTCCCAATGAATTTATTAGCTGTTTTGGCATTGAGAACCTGACTGAGTGAAAAATCGTTATCAGGGAATCAATTATTTGAGTGATCAGTATTTGTCTCTACTTGAAAACATCTGGAAGGATACTTTAATTATCCTTTAGATATTTGGCGTCTTGTTTTCTCAGCCTCTGAGATAATCTCTCCCCATTACTACTCCTGAACGAAAGGTATGCTATTGACAAAGTAGGTTTTTTTGATAGAGGAGGATTTCTGAGACATTGAAATTAAAGAGTAGTAAGCTCCTAGGCTAAGAGGATTAAAATAGCATTTTTTTAAGAGAAGAAGGAAAGCCTTTAGTGCAGAAAACTGTAGAAAAAATATAATTACATGTAATATCATGTAACTGAGAAACTAGTCACATAGGAAGCGTTGGGGAAGAGTATGGATTTCTTGGGGATCCAGACAAAATAATTCTAGCCTAAGGGAGCTAAAGAGAGATACCCAGACAACAGGAAATCAGAAATGATTGTAAACCTAGAGTCTATTCATATACTTCACTTTAAAATAGCTTCTTTACATATATCTTTCCTATCTATTGTTGTCAGGAACTCTGTCACTAGGTAATTTTTACAAGAGTGTCTGGAATTCTTGAACAAAATTCCAGAAAGCCCAGGAAATTGGGGCAGTGTTTGCTAACTTAAGCCATTCTTTTGGAAAGCCCCAGTTAGACAGTTTAGCCTCTGTTTAAGGGGTCATCCTCATCTCTGCCTTGCCCATTCCTCTCTCGAGGCAACAGTAGTTGAGCAGGAAGTGGTTCCTTCACTGCCTCAAGAGCTTTTTGGTCAATTTCTTATTCAAATCGTCCTCCTCTGGGTCTGGCAGATGCCTCCAATCTGCAGCACAAACTCCTGTAGCCTCTCCTTGCTCTGCATAAAGCGGAGATGAAGTAGAGTATATTTGGGGCTCACTCAAGAAGGGAATCTGCAGTGTGGAATCACCTGTCCCTGAGATCACAGACACAGAAGAGAAACCTGGATGCTTGAGGAGGGGCGGAAACAACCAGAAGCTAAAAGCAGACGTACGGATTCTCTACACCTTCACGTCAAGGGGAAGCGTTCTTCTGCTGGATCATGCTCATGCTTTACTGTCTTTGGGGACAAGAATGCACATTTTTCTATGATCCTTTAGTTTGATATCAGAAAGATCCAAGGAACTAATGCAATGGCTACTATCATGTTTAGGGTTGAGATCCATAAGTACTTCAAAATATCTCAAGCTGCCTGATCACTGCCAACTTAAATGCACAGTTCTTTCTTGGGCTCCAGGAGAAATGCAATGGGGTTGAGGCTTAGTTATCAATGTCATGTGGAAAAAAAAAAAAAGATTTTGGTTAGCCTGACTTCAAATATTTTATTACTGTCCTATAGATCTCATTAAAAGAACTGGCCTATCCAACTTGGAATAAAGGCTTTTCACTTTCACTTTCACATTACATCCAGATGAGCCATATTGCTCCCCTAATAAATGAACCATAGACACTTAATGGGGATAAAGGAAGTGGGATGAAAAAGAGCTAAGTACATTTAAGTTTCATTTTATATTGACTTATCTCCCTTCCCTGCAATATCAGCAAAATACAAACTAAAGTTTTGTTCTGGCCCACATTTACTTTAATGTTTTTGCCATTTTTTCCTCATATAATACTATTTGGCCAAGTAAATATTCATGCCTTGTTTACAAACAGTCACAAAAAGTATTATTACCGGGGCTTAAGCGATATTATCTTGCCTACAAATCTTGGCTGGCTCTCATCTGGGGCCATTAGCATATTTTGAAAAATTTCCAAGAAATTCATAAATCAGCAGATTTCCCTTCCTGAAAAGCCAATTTCCTAAACATTCAATGAGATGGCTTTTGAGACCCACATCAACAAAGTAGGAAAGTAATAATGTTCCTATCTTAACAGTAAATTCACTACTGCGGGTGCTGCTGCCCTCATTAGAATTTCAAAAGAATCTTTTCTGAATTAGAAAACATTCCATCTACTTGCTGCACAATATCCTCTTCAATTTTCCATACCAAATGAGTAGATTTGGAAAGTAAGGAGGGGCACATAGTTATTGCCTTTTTTTTCCAGGAAGCAAGTCAGGTTTTTACTTCTTTATAATTTCTCCTACATTTTTTAAAGTAAATTTCTTTAGGTTTCTATTTAATCAGAGGCACCACAGAAGAGAAAAGAATTTTTACACAAGTAGAATGGTGGCATAGTTTTCTTTTTGGTAACACACAAATTCATCTACAGTTAAAAATGGAAATGTATACTTCACAACAAAGTTTTCATGGCAGATATAAATTACTATTTTCTATTTACCAAATACCAAAGACATATAACCACACAACAACTTAACTAGGATGCAACATCTTTGCATTCTGAATCATAATTTACACAATTTAAAACCCAGGCATTTGAGAGGTTAAAAAAGTAACTCACGATATGCAGTCACGCAGCGCCTCGGATCTCAGAGCCTTCTGCAGTTATCACGACAGATTTTATCACCCGCAGTTCGCTGGCCCAGCGACTGAGATCACTCATAATTAATGAATAACTTACTTGAACACTTGACAGCTCAGTAAGCGGTTTATGTAAGGCCGTTACTTTTATTTCTTCTGTAGTTGCCTTTGCAAACAGGAAACAGGAAACACACCTACAAGAACACTGATATATCTCAGCCTAATTGGCCTTTGGCTCAAAGTACTCAGGGGTAAATCTTGTACTGCAGGGGTGATAAATACAGTCCCTGAAAGAGCAAGACTCAGGTCCTGGCATGTCAAAGTTTAAAATCCTTTAGACAGATGCCATGCAGGAAGTGTATTAAAAGCGTTCTTAGTAATATTCAGGCCTTATGGCCTTAATCCTGGAAGGACTATGAATTTCAGAATATATATTTATATATATATATTATACTTATAAATATGTATATACATATGTGTGTATATATAAACATAAACATATAATATGCTAAGTAATATATTATTTAAAATATATACATTTAAAATAATAAACATTAAAATAATATACATAATTTTTTCCTGGAATATATGTGGAAACTATCATTCAGAAATCTTTTGGCTACAAATAACAGAAAACCCAACTCAAACTCACTTAAACAAATAAATAATAAGACATGGAAATATTTTGGTTCACTGAGCTGGGGAAGAAAAACCTGGATGTAGGGTTGGTTTTTGGAAAACAGGGGTTCACTATGTATATCATTTGACTCTCTGCAATTCTCTTAGCATGGCATTCTCTGTAGATTGACTTCATCTTGTGGCTGCCTCTCCTCATGGTGCAAAAAAATAGCTTCAGCAGTTTAAGACCACACATCCATCTCCCAATAGTGTAGTGTTAGCATGCTGCCAGTCTCAAGCTCTGAAGTCATTCTGACTGCCCATCACTGAATGTCACGATACTTTGCTGAATGACTTTAATCTAGCCTTATCCTTAGAGGAGAGGGTAGGACATTCCAAAGAAAAATCACATGGAAGGGCATTCAGATTACTAAGAGGAAGAGAAAAGGAGGAAAGGAGTATTGGAGGAAATCAACAAATGTCCACTGCAACAATGTTCGGCAATAACCTGAATCTGAAGACCGGTGTTTGAGGATGTGTATCTATGAAAACACTGGATCTTGGGCTATCTAAAGACGTCTGAAAGAGAATGCGCTGAGGTTTAAGAGATACTGATTAACCAAGTCTTTGCACTTAGTAAGACTTTCTATTAACATTAGGTTTGCTCTCTGAGAAAATAGTTCAGAATGTTTCCACTTTGTTTTATGAAATACATTTTATAATGTATGAAATGCTCTTGCATGTGATCTTCCATTTTGTTATCCAAACAACCCCGCTGGGGGATAGGCAATCCTGGCAGGAGCTTAGAGAGTGGGGCAGACACTGCTGGTTAACTATCCAACACCCAGTCTACCCTTTGTCCTAACTGAACCTTGATTTTGCTCAGGGCAGCAATTTGCCCTGTTTAAACTACAGCTAAGGATGGGCAGGTGGAATAGTTTGGGCCTTGGAGGTGTAAGCTGGAGGTGCTAGGTAGAGCTCCTGGAAAAGCTCTTTTAAAGGGCTCTGGCATTTGCTTTTTGCTCTTTGCCCTTCCTGTTCCTATGCCTGAAACTGAGCAGAGACTTGCCAACAGAAAGCGCCGCAGGGAGCAGTGCCAGGACAGGAAAATGTGAACTGTAATTGACCAACTGCTGGAGTCTCCCTGGGGACAACTCTGAGAGTTAAACACTCCAGGGGGACACAGTCATTGTGGGGGGTCCTTACAATACTGTGAGATTTACTTCCCGGAGCTCTACCAGATGCCCACAGTAAATACCAGAGAAAAATCCCCTCAGGCTTCTGGAAGGGATAGGGGAAAATGAACGTTTTTTAAATATGCCATAACACTCTGTTCTTGCCCTCAGGGGAAACTAGTTAACTGGAGTCTAACCTGCTAGAACATCATCAGAGCCTAACTGACCTGGGGAAGGGAAATACTCAGCTCTAGACTCCTCTAGGCTTCCACTGTGGGAGAAGGGAACTGCTCAACTGCACCCCACTCTAGCCATCCTGTCCCACCTAAGTGAGGAGAAAAAAACTGAGAAACACTTGTGAACTTGGCAGTCCAAAGGCACAGGCTCACCAAAAGACTGAGACCTAATCATAGGATGCATAGGACGCTTCTTTTCCCTGAAAACTCGCTACCACATTCCTGAAGATCTATTTACAGCAGTTCCTTTTACCCGGTACATCATGTCTGGCTATCAAGAAAAAATTATAAGGCATACCAAAAGAAAAGAAAAAGCCACACAATTTTTAGAGACAGAGCATCAGAACCAGCATGGCAGGGAAGTTGGAACTGAAAGATAACAGAGCTCTCACAAAGGCTGGAATAATTTACTGAGCCAAAAGTCAAGGAGGAGCCATACCTAAAGATCAATTCCAGAGGAATTAAGGACTTAGCTGAAAAAGTAAAATGTTAAAACTTGTAGAAGAAAATATAGGATAACATCTTTCTGACCTCCAAATGGGAAGAGTTCTTAAGGCTAAGTTCAAAAGTGCTAATCACGAAAGGAAAGATTGATAAATTTGCCTACTCTACTATTAAGTTCTTCTGTTTATCGCAAGGTACAATAAAGAAAGAAGACATGCCAATATCTGAGACAAGTTTGCAACCTGTGAAATCAACAAAAGACCGGTGTTCAGATTATATAAAGAAATGTTACAAATCAGTAAGAAAAAGACAACACAATAGAAAAGTGAACAACAGATCTGACACATCATCCCAGAGAAGAAAAATATGAATGGTGAACAGTTTTCTTTCTTCCTTTCTGATCTGCCTTTTATTTTCTCTTCTTACTTTATTGCATTGTGTAGAACTTCCAGTTCTATGTTGAATAGGAGTTGTGAAAGAGGGCATCCTTTGCCTGCTCCTGATCTTATGAGGAAAGGATTTAGTTTTTCACTGTTAAGTATGCTGTTAGCTGCAGGTGTTTTGTAGAGTTTTTAAAAATCAATTTTAGGAAGTTCCTCTCTATTCCTATTTTTCTGAGAGTATTTCTTTTTTTTTAATCATAAATTGGTGTTGAATTTTGTCAAATGATTTTTCTGCTTCAATTAGTATAATTGTGATACTTTTTCTTTACACTGTTTATACAGTTGATTATACTGACTGCTTTTCACATTGAATGACCTTTGCATTCCTAGAATAAACATCACTTGATCATGGTATATAATTATTTTTATTAACTGCTGAATGCTATTTGCTAATACTTGTTAAGAAATTTTGCATCTATCTTCATGAGAGTCATTAGTCTCTAGTTTTCTTATGTTGTACTGTCTTTTTCCAGTTTAGGTATCAGAATTGCTTCATATAATGAATTGGGGAGTGTTCCCTCCTCTTATATTTTCTGGAAGAGATTTATAGAATTAACATTAATTCTTCTTTAAATATTTGGTAGAATTTTCCAGTGAAACCCTCTGGGCCTGGAATTTTCTGTTTGGGGAGTTTCTAAACTAATTCAATTTCCTTAGTTATAAGACTATTCAAATTACCTACCTTACACTGTGAGAGTTGTGGTTGTTGGCGCTTTTCAGGAAATTGGTCCATTTCACCTAAGTTGTGAAACTTTTATGTGTAGATTTATTTGTAAATATTCCTTTAATATTCTTTTGACATCAGGAGGTCTATAGTGATGTCTCCTTTTTGATTCCAGATATTGGTAATTTGTGTCTTCCTTTTCTTTGTCAGTGTTGCTGGAGGTTTATCAATTTTGTTGATCTTTTCAAGGAAGCAGTTTTTTGTTTGAACTATTTTCTCTTTTCAGTTTTATTGATTTCTGATCTTTTCTTTATTATGTTCTTCTTTTTGCTTGCTTTGGGTTCATCATCTCTTTTTTTTTTTCTAGTTTCTTGAAAAACTAGTTTCTGGAGATGGGAGCTTAGATTATTGATTTGAGACTTTCCTCTTTTCTAATGCAAATATTTTAGTACTATAAATTTTCCTCTCAGAACTGCTTTAGCTGAGTCTCACAAATTTTGATATACTTTATTTTCATTTCCATTCACTTCAATGTATTTTTTAAAATTTCCTTGAGACTTCCTCTTTGACCCACAGATTATTTAGAAGTTTGTTTTTTCAATTCCAAATGTTTAGAGATTGTCATCTTTCTGTTATTGATTTCCATTTTGATTCCACTGTAGTCAGAGAATACACTCTTTATGATTTTAATTTTTTTTTAATTTGTTGAAGTTTGTTTTATGGTTTATGGGCTATCTTGGCATATATTTTGTGGTGAAAGAACATCTTTTCTGCTGTTGTTGGTGAGATTCTATAAATATAAATTAGATCTAGTTGATTGGTAGTGTTGTGTTCTTCTCTATGATGCTGGTTTTCTGTCTAGTTGTTCTATTAATTGTTGAGAGAGGTATGTTGAGGCTTCCAACTCTAATTGTGGATTTGTCTATTCCAGTAGTTTTTGCAGTTTTGTTTCACAAATTTTGCTCTGTTGTTTGGGACATATTTAGGATTTGCATGCAAAATATGTATCTTTGCTATATCTTTTTGGTGGATTGACCCTTTTATCACTATGTAATGTCCCTCTCTGTTCCTGGTCTTTTTCTTTGCTCTGAAGTCTTCTTTTTTTATATATATATAAATTTATTTATTTTATTTTATTTATTTTATTTTTGGCTGCATTGGGTCTTCGTTGCTGTGTACGGGCTTTTCTCTGGTTGTGGCGAGTGGGGGCTACTCTTAGTTGCGGTATACAGGCTTCTCATTGTGGTGGCTTCTCTTGTTGTGGAGCACAGGCTCTAGGTGCGTGGGCTTCAGTAGTTGTGGCACGAGGGCTCAGTAGTTGTGGCTCACGGGCTTAGTTGCTCCATGGCATGTGGGATCTTCCTGGACCAGGGCTCGAGCCCATGTCCCCTGCACTGGCAGGTAGATTCTTAACCACTGCACCACCAGGGAAGCCCTGCTCTGAAGTCTTCTTTATCTGATTTTAATATAACCACTCCTGCTTTCTTTTGATTAATGTTTACAAGGTATATCATTTTCCATCTTTTTACTCTCACCCTCCTATATTATTATATTTGAAGGTAGTTTCTTGTAGATAGCATAAAGTCATTTTTTAATCCACTGTGTTAATCTCCATCTTATAAATTGTGTATTTAGACTATTTACATTTAATGTAATTATGATATGCTTGAGCTAAAGTCTGCCACTTTATTTTTTGTTTTCTGTTCTCTATTTTCTCTTTATTTTCATTTTCCAATATTATTGTGGACACTTGAACATTTTTCAGAATTCCATCTATAATGTTTTTTCAGTATATCTCTTTGTATAGCTTATTTAATGGTTGCTTTCCACACTACATTAAATATACATAACTTACCAGTGTACTGTTGATGTTATACCAGCTCAAGTAAACTCCTTACCTCCCTTTACATCCCTTTACTCTCCCTCATTTATAAAGTAATTTTTAAAAATATCTCCTCTACATACATTGAAAGTCATATCAGACAGTGTTATAATTTTTGCTTCAATCATCACACATAATTTAGAAAACTCAGGAAAAGTAAAGTTTATTGTATTTACTCCTATTTTTATTTTTTGTATTATTCTTTCTTCCTTCCTAGTGTTCCAAGATTCCCACTTTTATCATTTCCTTTTTGTTTAGAGACTTTCTTTAGCTATTTTATTAAGATAAGCCTGCTGGTGACAAATTCCTAGGTTTTCCTTCAACTGAGAATGTCTTAATTTCCTCTTCATTCCTGAAGGATATTTTTACTGGATATAGAATTCTGGGTTGACAGCTCTTTTCTTTCAGCATTTGAAAAATATTCGCCCACTTCCTTCTGGCTTCCATGGTTTCTAATGACAAATCCACCATCATTATAACTTTTTCCCCATATAGATAAGATTTCACTTCTCTCTCGCTGCTTTCGAGATCTTTTCCTTGCCTTTATTTTTCAGAAGTTTGACTATAATGAGTCTTTGTGTTGACTTCTTTGGGTTAATCTTGTTGGGATTTCACTCAACTTCTTGACAGTGTAGGTCTGTGACTTTTGCCATATTTGGAAAACTTTCAGCCTTTGTTTCTTTGAATACCTTTTTAGCCTTGTCCTCCTTCTCTCCTTCCAGGAATGAAGGTACATTCGCTAAACAATTTTCTGTTTTTAGGGTTGGTAATTTCTGTTATTTTATCTGTAAGTTCATTGATCCTTTCCTCTGTCCTCTCCATTCTACTGTTGAGCCTACGTATTGAATTTTTTTACTTCATTTATTATATTTTTCAGTTTCTAGGAAACTGAAAATGATAATAAAATTTTACAAAGAACACAAAAATCAAGCCAAAACATTTTTTTTTTTTTTGAAGTTGCAAAAGGAAACAGCTATCTTCTGCTTCCTAAGAAATGAATACCTTGGTGACCAGGCAAAGGGTCTTGCTTCAGTTCAACAGCCTTCTGTTAGAAAATGTCCTGGGATTTCCTCTCCAGAGCAATGTGGCTGTTCTGGTCATGACTGCCCCCAGGGGACAGGACAGGCAGTTGAGGTAGGAACAAGCAGTATTTCAGCAGTAAGCCATAACTTACCACGGTGCTATAAAGCTTTCTTTTCTGGCCTTTTCACCCTCACCCCACCTAATGGTACTTCAGTCCTTCAGTTCCCTCAGATCCCAGACTCTTTGCATGAATGTTTATACTTTTCTCTCCTCTTGCATACTTTTCCTCAGGCATTCTGCTTGTTTACCTGGTCTCTTACCCATTTTTGCTTGCATTATGACCCTTTATGCATGTGTGGATTCCCTGACCCAGCTCCTTAACTGGGGCCCTTGACCTAGTTAAACACCACCTACACATTTTAATGGGTTTATTTTTCCCAAAACTAGTGTTGTTCTCCAAAGCTAACAGAGTACAGATCTTTCTTTCTTCTCTTCAAGGTGGGGGCAAGGGATGTTAATTTTAAAGGTCTGTAGTCTCCTTTCTCTAGGAGATACTTCTATGAGGTCACCAGCTGCTTCTGATATGTGCTCCTTCCATCCCAAGCCCCACAACTAGAGGCAAGAAGAGAAATGGGTGGGAGGACAAATTAACACTGAAAAGCTTGATAAATACTAACAGCCAATACTAAAAATAACTAGGCAGAAGTAGTCTACTTTTAGGAATTTCATTTGTGCCTTTGTGTTGGGGGCGAGGAGGAGGGAGAGAGAGAGAGGGCTGTGGAGAAGGGGCTGGAAATGTTAATGTTCTCTGGAGGTGGAGGCCCTAAGAGCTTCCCCAGGCAGACAGTACCACCCCATCCCCTCCCTGAAATAGCTCTTCCTCTTTCTCAGCTTTCTCGGGCTTCTGCAGCTCTGCAAATGGCCCCTCACTGTGCTGCAAACAGCATCCCTGCTCTTGCCAGCAGAGAGGAAAAGCAGCTAAAAGATTGCAGGCTGCTTTGCTCCTCAGCCTCACCCTCTCCTAACTGCAGAATATCCTGGCCATTTTTGACCTCAGCTTCTGGAGATCAGAGAGTGGTTGGGATCAGTGTGTGCTGCCTACATATCAGTGAGTCCCTGGTATGCTGGGTGTGACATGGCAGAGTCATTAACCCCACATGACACAATCTGCACGGTGGAGACAGGAAATCACAGACTAGGAATTTCACATGTCCCCCAAAATGCATTCTAGGACTGGCAGCCCCAGCTGCCCACTTCTAAGACTGTGACATGGATAAATGACCATGATCATTTCATGGCCAGGATCTCCTAACTTAACAAAATGGAGGAGGGCAAGTCTGTTCAATTCTGTTTCTGTCATTTCCCCTTCCCTAGTGAGCAATTCAATTACGTTATGAAGCGATATGGCTCGCTAGAGCGGGAGGAAAATACAACGTGAGCGAAATAAATGGTTCCCGCTTGGATGAATTATATGTACTTTTGAGCGTTTCATCAAATATGTCCTGTGCAACCAGCAGAAGGGGAGTATCTCAAGCCTGAGTCCTCCCCCACTGCTCCCCTAACCCCTCCTCCATAACACGCACTCTCAACAGCACAGCTGGACAGCAATAAAAGGACTAAAAAGTGTGCCTTCCTCGTCCCTACTCTCAAAGTCTCCACATCTTTATCCATCTCCCCCTCCTTCCTTCATGAGTTGGAGGATGAAGGAGCATCCTCCATGCAAAGGTTAATCTCTCTATGTCCAGATCCCCCCCCCTCCCAGCATCATCCACAGCTTGATCCATCCCTTATCCCCATCACTCCTCTTATAGCTTTAAGATGCTACTTCCCTCCTCTCCTTCTCTGAAGCTGGAAAAAGCTTCAGCCTCTAATCCTGCAAATCTGCCTTCTATTTTGTTAACCCTTACCAACCCATTTCTCTCCTACTCTTCTGCATCACACTTCCTAAAAGGGTCTACACTGATTATTTCCACCTCCCTTCCCTTATTTACTCTTTAACCCACCCAATCAGACGTTCATCTGCCTTCTCCAAGGTGCCTAATGATTTCCAGGTTGCCAAATGCAATGACCTTGACCTTTCTGCTCAGGCCTCCTGAATCCCACTTTGCCCTTTGATGCCATGATAGTACAATATCCTAGCTTTCCTGGGACCTATCTGTCCATTCCTAGGCTCTTCCACTATCTCCTTCTCTCCTGATCATCCATAAATATGACAAATCCCCATAGTCTAGGGTTGCCAGATTTAGTAATTAAAGTATAGAATACCCAGTTAAATATGAATTTCAGATCAGCAATGAATAAATTTTTAGTATAAATATGTCCTAAATATTTCATGGGACATTCTTATACTAAAACATTATTCTCTGTTGACCTGAAATTCAATTTTAACCAAGCATCCTGTATTTTACTGGCAACTCTACCATAGTTGTTTCTTTAATGCTCATCTCCCCCCTCCCTCCCTCTCTCTCTCCTTCTGATGCATTTCTCTGTTTTACCCTGGATATTTTATAGCATCTTCAATTCATTGTATATAAAACTGAACTTATTGTTTTAGACCCTCAAATCTACTTCTCTACCTGGCTTCTCTATCTCTAGTAATATCTTTTCCAGCCTTCCAATCACCTCAACTCCAAATGTAGTAGCCTTCCTAGTCAAGTGGCTGAATCTCGGTTGATTTTATCCTCACCAGCATTCTTAGATCCCTCTTCCCATTTCCATGGATACTGCTAACTTGAAGTCCTTGTCATCTCTGTATGACTACAAACCACACCAGACTATCCAGGGTATTGAAATCACCTTTCATTATCTTCTCATCCACCCTCCCTCCCTCCACAAGCTGTCATTCAATTAGCATCCTAATTAAAGCCAAGTATGGATATGCCACTTTCTTGATCAAGGAAGCTTCTACTGGTTCCTGGTGAAAGTTTAAACTCCCTAGCCAGGATTTAGGGCCATCCATGAGTTGACCTTTCTCCTCTTACCTCCCTGTGGTCTCCTCTATGCATCCCAAACTCAAAGCACAGCAGGATACATTGTTGGGGTCTTCCTATTAGTTTGCTCACACTTAGGAGAGGGTGACTCTTGCAGTTTCTGCATAATGCTCACAACATGCTCACTAAATGCTTGTTGAATTTGTGAAGTCAGTTCTAAATTATCCACATTAACAGGATGAAGAATTAAATCTACAAATCACTTATATGATAATGCAAGTGAATGTACTTTTTCACAAATCCATTGCTTGCTTACTGCTAAATATGTTCAATGTCAAGCTTGCAAAAGCATCTCATATCCTGCGATGTCAAGTCACAGCTGGAGTCTGATGGGACTCCCAGGGGCAGAGACAGACACAGACCCACCCACTCTCGCTCTCAGCTGCTTCTCTTGATTTACTTTTTAAACTGATTTCTTCCCCATTTCCCCCATTTCTTACACTTGGAAAGTTTTAATGTCCTCTGTAAATGTCCTTGAATTCTGTTATGTAAATCTGCAGCCAACCCCACATGCTGATTCAAAAACATCTAAGTGCTTTGGCTTCCCTGGTGGCACAGTGGTTAAGAATCTGCCTGCCAATGCAGGGGATTGTATTCAAGCCCTGGTCCAGGAAGATCCCATATGCCACGGAGCAACTAACCCCGTGCGCCACAACTACTGAGCCTGCGCTCTAGAGCCCGCGAGCCACAACTACTGAGACCACCTGCCACAACTACCGAAGCCCGTGTGCCTAGAGCCCATGCTCTGCAACAAGAGAAGCCACCACAATGAGAAGCCCTCACACCACAATGAAGAGTCGACCCCGCTCACCGCAACTAGAGAAAAGCCCGCACGCAGCAACGAAGACCCAACACAGCCAAAAATAAATTTATTTTTAAAAAAATCTAAGTCCTTTGATAATCTAAATCAGGGGTCTGCTACAGGCTAGATAATAAACATTTTCAGCTTTGCAGACCATATAGTCTCTGCTGCAACTACTCAGTTCTGCTGTTGTGTCACCAAGGCAGCCCAGATGACACAAAAACAAATGAGCAGGCCTATGTGCCAATAAAACTTTACCTACAAAAACAGGCAGTCAGTGTGCGAGTCATTGTTTGCCAACCCCCAACCTAAATCAAGCTTCTGGTGAACAACTGGCTTCATATTTTCTTTCCAAACTCTATCTTCCATTGTGGTCACTTGATTAGAAAGGATACCAGACCATTGTGGTCACTTGATTAGAAAGGATACCAGAATTTCATTTGATATGGTCTTTTCTTTTTTCACAAGGTTATAATTAAACCAAATTCGGGACCCCGTGTGGATGAGGGGAAATCAGGAGTGGGCACTGGAAGCCCTCCCTGGGACTCCCCCCCTCCCCCGGCCCTGTGGACACCACCCCAGGGTGGGGGCGGGGCAAGGCCAAAGGAGTGAGGGGCTCACTCTCTTTGGGCACAAATTTTAAGGGGGGGGCACCAAACAACTCAGCAATCAAAGTAAATATGTTAATGCAATGCTTTAGAAAGTCAACATTGTTTTGAACGGATGTTTTTTTGCATTAATTTTGATTGTTTTAAAAAATACTGCATTAAACGTTATTCTATGGAGTTTTATGGTGCCTTCTTTAATTCTGTGACAAAGCGAGTGCCCTAGTCACCTCCCTCCCCATTCCTTAGAACCAGCCCCATGTCACCCTATGGGTGCGTTATCAGCACGCACTGCCTTTCAGAGGATGATGTACACCTTTTTAATGTTACCTTTGGACTAGATCATTCCTCTGGGCTGCTTTGATACCATTTCGGTTACTGGACCTGCCTCATACACAAATAGATTTGAAGCGTGTGGAAACTCTTGTACCTGAATGTCTAGAGTCACTTTTTGAGGGACATGTTAAGGTGAAAAGGGAACTAACATTTTATAAAATACACACTAAGTCCCAAGTGACACTAGGGTAAGGAACTTTCTAACCATCATTGCTCATGACAAGCCAATGAGATTTTGTATACATTCTTTTGTATGAATGAGGAAATGGAGGCTCAATAAACGAGGATTACAGAAAATATTAAAGCCAGGTGGAAGCTTCCTGCTACAACTAATTACCTATCAAAAAGCTAACACTGTGGACATAGTTAAGGCACCTTTTTGCCTGTCTCCCTAACATTTGCACAGAACCTCTCTCGTGTATAAAGAGCGTTCCAGTGCTTCATCTCACTGGAGCTTCATGATAAACCTGGGAGGTAAAAGTCTCATATGTAAGACATGCTAGCATGGACTCATCAATTCTATTATATGGGTGAGGACATACTCAGAAAGGTTAAGTAACATAACCCAACGTCACCAGCTAATGAGTGGCAAAACTGGAATTATAAACCTAGGTCATCTGAGGCCTGGTGAGTTGTGCTTTTCATTATATCCTTCCCACCCTAGAGGAGCACCCCCAGCATAGGTATTTTTGACCCAGTACCACTCATGTTCATATCATAGAGAGTTCCCAAAAGGAATAATATCTAGGACTAGAAATTCTGATAGGAGGAAACTAGCACATAAGGGAAGGATCCTGAAGTATTGAGTGCTATCTACCCTGATAAGGAAGACCTGAGGTAAACAGGGGGTTAAGGGAGTGGAGGGAGTGTTAGGAACCCCTGGGAGGATGGAGGCATGATGAGGCTCAAAAGGACAAGGCCAACCTTGGCCTGCTTCACCCCTTTGCCAAGGGTCATCCTCTTGGTGCTAGGATTCATTGTAATTGTAATTAAAGCAATTGTAATCCATCAATGCAACTTCTGCTCAAACCCCCCAATCTTTCTGAAGATGTGGTACATAAATACAATGGAATATTACTCAGCCATTAAAAAGAATGAAATAATGCCATTTGCAGTAACATGGATGGACCTGGAGATTGTCATACTGAGTGAAGTAAGCCAGACAGAGAAAGAGAAATATTGTATGATATCGCTTATATACAGAATCTAAAAAAAAAAATGACACAAATGAACTTATTTACAAAACAGAAACAGTCTCACAGACTTAGAGAACGAACTTATGGTTACTTATGGTTACGGGGAGGCGGCGGGGGGGAGGGGGGAAGGCGGAGAGGGATGGTTAGGGAGTTTGGGATTGACATGTACACACTGCTATATTTAAAACGGATAACCAACAAGACCTACTGTATGGCACAGGGAACTCTGCTCAATATTCTATAACAACCTAATCGGGAAAAGAATTTGAAAAAGAATAGATACATGTATATGTAAAACTGAACCACTTTGTTGTACACCTGAAACTAACACAACATTGTTAATCAACTTTTATTTTTACTTTCTATAAAATAAAAAGTTAAAAAAAAAAAGAAAGCAAAAGAGCAATTTCCAGCTTCCAGTTCCCATTTGTCACAGGTGCCACCAAAATTTTGTGATCAGAAGGAACATCATCTGAACACAGGGCACAGAGGAGACCATTCAGATGGGAGAGAAGGATCAGACCAAAGTGAGGACAGGATACAGGAGCTGAGGAGAGGGACAGGAGGCATTAGGATATCACTTCCAACCCAGTGCCAGGGAGAAAATGGCAGGTGCTCCACTTTGGAAAGAAATCACACTTCATGTTACTCCAAACAACTTCCAGGGAGGCATCAACCCACATGAGAGGTCACACCTGGTATTATATCTCTGTAATGAGATGTACAACAGGCACTTTCAAGTGTTTAAAGTACTTGAATGTGCAAAGTTTCACAGTTGGTCACATGTTCATAACAGCTATGTGCCTCTTTCATTGGGGGAGCTGCCACACCATGCTGGGATTCCACAGGGCAGCATGGCTTCCCCATTCATCAAAGTAGAGCTGCTGAAAGAATCCTCTGGCAATTTTAACTACACAAAAATAGAAGACACCCCAGGCAAAGTGTGAGAGACCAATCTTGTAAACAGCAGGATGGTAAGGTATAAACAAGAATGGAAAGAAAACATATAGCCTTTAAAAAAAAAAAAGTTGCTTTCGACAAGGACGATAAGATGGGAATAAATTGAGCCTCAAATATCTGGAACAAAGCTCAGAGAAGTGTTAAAATCACAAGCTAGGTGGGTGCAGGAATTTGCAGTGACCCATTCCAATCTGCCAACTCATCCCTTTTAGCATCAAGCTTGATTTTACGGACCCCTCTTTCAGTTTTATATGCTTAGGTTTTTTTTTTGTTTGTTTTTCTCTTTTTCTTTCATGCACCACAACCAGCATTTTTAAGGCTGTTGCAACTTTCCTGTCACATCTTTCTTGGTCTCTGACCCCACAAACAATGTTGCTTTGGAGAAAGAACCACAAACCACAATATTTCCATCTTTCATTTGACCAAATCTTGTTCTTTCATGCAGGGAAAATATGTTCTCATACTTGTACTAAGTCTTGTGTTGTTAGAAGATGTAGTGCAGCAAAACTCCAGCATCTTCTGTCCTTTCAATCTTTCTACCAATAATTAAGCACTGAGCATGTGCTCTAGACAGTGGCCTGGGGATAACAGGGATGAACTGTCAGAACCTGGGTTTGAGGACCACACAGTCCAATGGAGGAGACTCAGAAGTAAACAGTTATGAAAAGGGGTGAAGCTACCTTTATCCCTCCACTCTACAGTGATAATGTGCATGGGTTCCACTCAGACTTTTTCCACCCCTTAGCAGACTGCTTCCAGGCCAAAAATGCCTCTGCAGACCAACCGATCAGGGGATTAGGTACCGGTGGCTAAGCAAGCACAGACATTGGACACTACTCATGTTCTCCTATGAAGGGAGGAGGTCCTTTCTAGGAAGCTATCCTCCATCCTCCTCCACCTCCATCACTGCCTTGCTCTGCATACCTCTTCTCAGCCTCAGACCTCCAAACTGCCTTGCTTGGACTTACAATCCTCCCTAGCTTTAGTTATTATTACTGCAGTCACCCGTGTCATGCATATTTACTATGTGCCAAGAACGGCCCATACATTCACTTGTTGAATTTTCATGGCATCCTTGGCCTTTGTTATCGTGGTGTTATAAATGAAGGAAATGATCCCCAGAAAATTTTAGAAACTTGTCCAAGTCTACACAGCTGACAGATAGAAAAACTGAGATTAGAAGACAGAACTGTGTGATCAGAAAGACTCTTAAACAGTACACTTGTCTGCTCCATAGGCACATGTGGTCCAACTGCCCTGCTAGGTTATTTACACTATAAGGAAAGAGATCAACATTTCCATTTTTTTAACAGTTCCTAGGCAGGGTACACCCGTAAGCAAGCAGAGTAGGAATCTCCCTGTGTGGTGTTATTTAAGGGAGGCCAGACAAGGATGGGTTAAAAATATCTTCACTGTTGCTTATCACAGTGTCTGGAATTTCACCATCGGAGATACATTACTTTGGGTCTTGAAGTCGTTCTGGTTTTCAGGATTTCTCTATTAGAACAAGACTGCCCTAGTAGTGTCATACTCAGCTGAGACCTCAGTGACATCAGGGCCTCAGAGAATGAGGCACAGGAGAGATGCCTAGAAAGGAGGCTGGGATCTGGGAATAGCAAAGTGGTCCTGAGAGGTCCCAAAGTCAGGAGTGATCATTTTGCTTGGCTGACCCCACCTCTGTGGTCCCCAGCACAGGGTGAGCCAAATGGAGCGTACATAAGTCTCAATTTGAGGAAACACTGTTTTGATCAGGTGTAAGAGTTGGAGACATGGGGCATGGTGATAGGTAGTCATCAAGTGCTGAGGAGCCTGAGCTTTGTGAAGGTGCAAAA
Source organism: Hyperoodon ampullatus (assembly GCF_949752795.1). Taxonomy (NCBI): domain Eukaryota; kingdom Metazoa; phylum Chordata; class Mammalia; order Artiodactyla; family Ziphiidae; genus Hyperoodon; species Hyperoodon ampullatus. The sequence continues at coordinate 44,644,381 of NC_136930.1, forward strand.
GACAAGAGGCAGAATCCTTGCCCTCAAAGCACTAACAGTCTCTTTGGGGAGAAAAAGTATCCCTAGCAAAGAATGGGTAAATAAGACAAGACAGGAATGACCAACAACAGAATACACGTGTGATAGGAAACTCAGGAAAAGGAGAGCTCAGTGTGGGAGGAGGTGGTGTGGGCATCACTGGGGACACAGGACCCCAAGGACAGTACCAAATAAAGAGATATGATGAATGAGTTGGTGAATGCCTGTCTTATGCCAAAAGAAGACCCAGGTGACAACAACGAATTGCTACCTTGGTACTCCCAAACAAGGAAATCCATCTCAGATTTGATTAGATGTTAAGATGGTCTAGAAACAAAATCTGAAGACAGATATAATGTACAGAGATACTATTTAGAATATATACTATTTCAAATTAAACTCAGGTCTTTCGATAAGAAGATCGAATGGTTATTCCAATCGTACTATTAAAAAACCCAGAATTTCAGTAATAGGTGAAAATAACAGATTTATATATTAAGGTAGGTGGTGAATAAATCTGATGAAATCATTAGGCAAGACTAAACCCCTCTAAAACCAGGGGGAAAGAGATCTGATGATCACCACAGGCCAACAACATTGGCAAATTCCAAGACATTCCCCTGGATTCAGCTCTGATAAGAATGCTTTATGCTGTGACCTTCCAGCCAAAAACAAATGCTCTTCTTCTGGGCTTTCACTTAATACTTCCTTCCTAAGCAGGAAAGGTTACTTCTATTTACTCTAACTTATCTTGTATTTTTTTTTTTAAAAAAAGGTCCCTTTATTTAATTCTTACAAAGAAAACATCTCCAAGGAAGAAAGGAAGGAAGCAAGCAAGCTTTGACCTTTATTTGCTACATGAGCTATTTTACCAATAGTTACAAGTGATTATGTTTTCACCATTCTGAATAACAACCCTTTGCACCCCTTGGCATAAGAGAACCAATAGCTGCAGCCTAAGGCTTAGTGGTGTGTGAGCAGAAAAATACAGGCAGAAAAAGACTAGAAAAAGGGTGAAGGGTAAGGGAGGAGGAGCCACAAGAAATCATTTCTCCTTTGAGTTTCTTAACTGAAGTATTGCAATACATATTTTCTTGTCATGTCAACTTGGCTGCTAACAAGCTTCATTTCCACAAGTTGCCTGTTTTCTTTAAGGTGGCTGCGTATCTGAGACAAACTGCAAAGGTCTCTGGTTCAGTCTGCTAATAGGTTTGTATTAACCTCCATGGAGATGCACAGACAGTGAACACATTATCCAAACCCACAACTCAGACGCAGGGTCTAACAAAGGGTACTTGTGCTTTATTTCCAGATGCAAGCAGCAGCTTGGCAAATGCAGTTCCAATGACTAAATGTTAGGATTTCTGGGACATTTTGGTCTTATAAGGAGCAATCAGAAAAAAAAAAAAAAAATTGTGTTCCTGAAAATCTGGGTGGTGATTACAAAACTGGAGCAAAATGACAATACCAGAATTTCTGTATTTACTATTTTATAAGAAAAGGATTCAGAACCCATAAAAAGAAATCAGTGAAAATGGATATTTAATACATTTAAAATATACAAATTTATAAGCATCATGTAAAATGTAAAAATTATAAATTAAACAGTATCATCCTATTAATAATTATTAGTAGGCAGAGTGTAAAAACGTTAAGTATTAAAAAACTAAACAGTCTCAAAAATGAAAAAAATTAAGTTATGAAATGTTGAAAATGAGATCATATTATTTGGACTTTTATAATGAGAGTGCATAAATGTTGCCACTGAGAACATATTTTTGTGCAAATTTCTTCACTGAAAAGGAAAAAAAAACACCCTAATCAGGAAAACAGTGATGTATTTATGAGCTATCTTCAAATATATTTCTCTGACTCCTTCATCTTCAAATACTCCTCAGAGTTTAAAAATATTCATCCAAGTTCAATATAATGTTGTGTATTTGTGTGTGGATGGGTGGGATGAAACTTATTTAGTTACCTCGAGTTGTAGTTTGCTTGAAGGCAACAATCAAGCATTTCTGATTTGTTCTCCTTTTATTTGGTTTGCTCCTATATGCCCAGCTGCCTGTGTCGGTTTCAAAACTCTGTTGTAGTGGACACACCCTAACGTGACTGCCCAGTGAGTCACACCCTAGGATGATCCCCTCCCCTTGAGTGTAGGCACAACCTGTGACTTGCTCCCAAGCCAAGAGAATATTGCAAAGCCATAGGGGATAGTCACTCCCTTGATTAGGTTACACTATGTAAGTCTCCATCCTAGCAGACTGGGGTCAGAGATTCTCCTGCTGGCTTTGAAGTCAGCTGCCACATTGTGACAAGGCCTATGAGAAGCAATCAGCCACATGGCAAGGAATCCTGAGTGATACCTGGGAGGTGAGAGGACCGCAGGTTACAGCCAGCAAGAAAACAAGAGACCTCAGTCCTACAACCTCAAGTGAATCCCACCAACAACCACGTAAACCTAGAAGAAAAAAAATCGGGCTCCAAAAAGGAACACAGCCCAGCCAACATCTTGATTATACCCTTATGAGACCCTAAGCGGAGGACCCAGGTAAGATAGACCCAGATTCCCAATCCACAGAAACTGCGGGATAATGGTTACATGTTGTTTTACGCCACTAAATTTGTTATGCTGTTAAATTTGACAATCCACTTCGAACTCCAATAACAATTATTCTTGCAAAAGAGGTTTGTGTTGCCAGTGCTATTTTCTTCCTCCATTTGAGGATAGCAGAAATATAACCTAAAGCTTTATAGATGTGTACACCTCTGTCCAATTCAAAACTTTAATGCAGAATATAATTCTCCATTTATGAGTCTCAAAACATAAATTAGTTGAACTCAACATTTTTCAAAAAACTATTATCTTGGCACTTGAAAATTGGAGAGTATACCTTCAAACCAGTTTTTTTTTAATGTGCATACTTCATTATTTTTTAGAATAAAGTCTTTAGTTTTGAAAGTTTCAGATTTGCAGAACTATTGTGAAGCTAGAACAGAGAATTCTTGTATACCCCGCTCCCAGTTTCCACTGTTATTCCATCTTACATTAGGATGGTACATCTTTCACAATTAGTGAACAAATATTGATACATGTTTATGAACTAAACTCCATACTTTATTCACATCTCCTTAGTCTCCACCTAATGTTCTTTTTCTGTTCCAGGATCCCATCCAAGATACCACCTTACAGTTAGCTGGCCAGTTGCCTTAGGCTTCTCTTGGTTGTGACAGTTTCTCAGACTTTCTTTGTTTTTGATGACCTTGGCAGTTTTGAGGAGGACTATTCAGGTGTTTTGTAGGATGCACCTCTACTGAAATTTCTCTTATGTTTTTCTCATGATTAGACTGGGGTAATATGTTTTGGGAGGAAGATCACAGAGGTCAAATGCCATTCTCATCTCACATGATGTGAAGGATACCTACTATCAATGTGGTATATCTCTGTTAATGTTAACCTTGACTACCTGGCTTGAGGTAGTGTTTGTCAGGTTTCTCTATTGTAAGTTACTCTTTTTTAAAAAAAATCTCACCCCCTTTCCATACTGTGCTCTTTGGAAGAAAGAAACTCTGTGCAGCCCCATCCGGAGTTATGCTTTACCTCCCATAAAGCAGAGTATCTACATACATTATTTGGAATTCTTCTGCATAAGAGATTTGTCTATTTTCCTATATTTATCCAATCATTTATTTATATCAGAATAGATAGTTATCAGATTTGGGTTATACCTCAATACTAGTTATTTATCTTGTGGTTCAAATTGTTCCAATTTTGGCCACTGGGAGAAATTTTAGTTGGCTCCTATATCCTTTCAACATACATTGTGTCACAGTCATCATTATGAGATTTTGTTTTTGTTTTACCTTTTTTCTTTTAGTACTTCCTTACTTTCTGGCACTATAAGATACTCCAGGCTCATTTTGCATATTTCTTGTCCCAGTCCTCAATCAGCCATTTCTCTGGTTGTTTTTATTGGGAAATAATATTAAAACCAAGATTTGAGTGATAGATATATTTACTGCTACTGGAGCATTATTGCTTCTAGGCTAAACCAGTTTTTCAATCTCTAAATCTGGAACCTCAAAATATCCCTATATGTTTAATATATTTTAATTTATTCAACAAACATTTTATAGAGATTACCACATGCCAGGCATTATTTTAAGCATTTCGTAAATATTCACTCATCTAATTCTTGTAATAACCTCATAATAACAACAACAACAAGAGAGGTAGTTTTATTAGCCCCATTTTGTGGATGGAAAATCCCGGGCACTGAAAGGTTTGGACCTGTGACCAAAGTCATGAAGCTAGTAAGTGGCAGAGCCAGGACCTGAACCCAAGCATGCATCTGGCTCCAGATTTGGGGCACTAACCAGTGCACCACATTGCCTCACACTAGTGAGGACCTCAAAGAGCATAAAATTGATGAATTAATTAATCCACCCATTCATTCTCCAACAAATTTCTATTATGTGCCCATTAGGTGCTAAATTCTCTGCTAGATGTTAATTGGTGCTTAATGCCATTTGAGATACTTCTTGGACTACGGCCCAATTTAAAATGGAAGAAGAAGCTGTTGTAATGTGCCCCTTGAAAGGACTCTGGCAGCTGCCTGGGATGGAAGATGGTACATAAAAAACACTCCACTAGGGCTTCCCTGGTGGCGCAGTGGTTGAGAGTCCACCTGCCGATGCAGGGGACATGGGTTCGTGCCCCAGTCCGGGAAGATCCCACATGCCGCGGAGCAGCTAGGCCCGTGAGCCATGGCTGCTGAGCCTGCGTGTCCGGAGCCTGTGCTCCGCAATGGGAAAGGCCACAACAGTGAGAGGCCCGCATACCGCAAAAAAAAAAAAAAAAAAACAAAACACTCCACTAGGTGGCTGCAGATATACTTTATTATGCTATGGGCAATATTCAAGAGTGATAAGCAGTGCCTTATTTATTTAATTTCTATCCATTATCCTTTTCACAAATTTTAAAGAGAGGGTTTATTATCTTTCCTGTATATGAAACTCCCTTTTTTTTTTTTTTCCATAAATTTATTTATTTATTTTTGGCTGCGTTGGGTCTTCGCTGCTGTGTGCGGGCTTTCTCTAGTTGCGGTGAGCGGGGGCTACTCTTCATTGTGGTGTGCAGGCTTCTCATTGCGGTGGCTTGTCTTTGTTGTGGAGCACGGGCTCTAGGCACGTGGGCTCAATAGTTGTGGCTCACAGGCTATAGAGTGCAGGCTCAGCAGTTGTGGTGCACGGGCTTAGTTGCTCCGCGGCATGTGGGATCTTCCCGGACCAGGGCTCGAACCCGTGTCCCCTGCATTGGCAGGCGGATTCTTAACCACTGCACCACCAGGGAAGTCCCCAAACTCCCATTTATTATACTATTACTCACTGATAAAATATATGAATGAAATTGTCTCTGGTGAAAACCACTGAACAAAACTGAGATTTCCATTTACAGCGACTGAAAGAAAATTTTAAATGTTTACTTACTTTATGACTGTCGCTAGTGGGTGGTTCCAAGGGACCAAAGCTGAGATGATCTAAAAGAAAACAGGCAAAATAAATATGTTGAATGAAAAAATCTTAAAGGATTTTTTAAAGGTCATTTATCCCCACATATTTACTGGCAGAACTCTGCGAGGCATCCCATGACTTGGCCTTAGTTATCAATAACCCTTTTGGGGAAGGGAGTGCAAATGGGGTATAGGTAGCGCTCTCCAGAAAGGACTTGTCTAGAAAAGGCATCAGAGGCAGAAATGGGGAGTCTGGCATTGACCTTTTGTTGATATTTATAAACTCCTTGGAAGAGAATACAGATCCAAGGGAAGGGACAGTCAGGAACACGGATCTTCATTTTGCACTTCAGAACAAGCACCAAATGAGCCTCCTTCTAGATGCACCAAAGTTTAGGTACATTCCAAAAAGAATTAGCAGACACAGTGTCATAATGTAACAATAAGAAATCACGATAAATAGGTCAATAAGTGAGATTAAGGTATTGGTTAGATTCATAGTTCAGAAGAAAGGAATGATCAAAGCTGTTAGCCCAGGAGGAGGCTGTATGGGAGGGAGCCTGTGAGGAGTGCGGCTCAGAGTGTCTGACTGAGAAGGCTTGGAGGAAGGGGGTGTGGTCTGCTGAATCCCATCGCCAATGGACATGGGGAGGGGGCGGTCTCTCAGATAGTGTTTCTCGCATTTATAACCTCTCTTTGAGAAAAAGTGTACTTTAGAACTCTGGGAACACTAGAACACTAGTTTTTAGACAATCTAATTAGTCTACCTACTACAGTTTCAAAACTATCAACAGGGTCAAAGCCCTCTTGGGAGATCTGTAAAAAAAAGAAAAAGAATTCCCAACTCATATCATTTAATTCTTAAATATCAGAGTGTTACTTGTATTAGGAATAAATACCAAGAAATGCACAATTTGGGGGTTTCTAAAAATCCTCCTTTTTATTAAAAAGAATCAATTGGAGTAATTCGAGAAGAAAAGATGTTCCAACTGACATGTTAGAAAAAAATAATATTCCACCGATTTCTGTGTATTTGATGATGTACTAATCATTGCAAAATGCATCTCAGTCAATAAACCAAGGACTCATATTCCTCCAAGCATTTAACAGGGAACTGAATACAGTTAAAGCAGCACTAGGAAATTTACCAAAGAGTTAAGAGATCTGTCCCTTTGAACATAGTTAGAGGCGATATATTTCAGTGGTAAGGACCCTCAGGCAATACTGAACCTCTGGATGTACCACAAATAATAGTTATTATGCTATTTTTAGTTCTGGCAATATAAGAATTCTGATGTAAGACAGATTCTTAATTTTTTCTTACTACAATAATCTGTACATTTTAATAATATAGATATTTAAAAGATATTTTGGCTTAATATAATCTTTCCAAGCATGATTTTTTTTAACTAAAACAAATCTGTGAAATGGTTTTTGTATATTTTCCTTTATCTCATAGTTACTTTGTTAACATATAAGCGCATTACAATTTGAAAAGTGGTATTTTAGGCTTTTTCACTGTTAAGATGTGGAATTAAGTCAAATGAATTCACAGTGTTTTACATTTTAAAATATATATAGTTAACTCTGTTTCAGAGCTCCAGATTTTACTGAAAACAAAACAAAACACAGTGCTGAGTTAAAGTGTCAAGGTGAATACATAAGCAGTTTACCAGAACTGACCAGACATAGGGCCCCAAAGGCTTTCTTTAGTGTCAGAGTGGACAGGCCATTAAAAACCAAGCCTGTCGCTGGCATCCAAGTCAGCTGGGTGAGACCAGGAGAAGAGTACACCACCCAAGAGGTATCAAAGCTCTGTCTGTTCTCTATGCCACTGGACAAGTCTCACTGATTTGCTCACAGAGGCACAATGTAACAGCCTATCTTACCTATTTTTTCTCAGAGATTGATAAGAAAATGATGGAGGTGGGGTGGGAGGGGCAAGGACACATGGGAAAGCAGGTGTAAATAATCCACAGGGTATATATGCATTGTTTATATAATAGCTGCTTTCATTGAAACAGATACAGAAAAGAAATTTTGTAGACTACATGCATATCTTGCTAATTCAAATGATCATGTCAGGGAGACAAGGGGATAAGGTAGGAAGAACACAGGTGTGGAAGTCAGGAGTCCTGGGGTCTAACCCCAGCGTGGCCATCAGTTAGCAGGGAGCTAACTTTGGAGCAGTCACTTACCATCACTAGATCGCTATACTCCGAGAATGTATGTAATCACTCTAAAATCCCTTCTGACATCCATTTCAAGTTGGTTCTTACTTTTCCTTTAAGATCTCTATCAGGAAGTTTACTGTTTATGAACAAATGAATACAGCCAGCCAAATCAGCTTTTTCAGAAGGCGGAAGTGAATCCTTTTTTAATGGTGATAGTGCTTAAAATAGTCACCATATATATTTTGGTTTGCATACACAAACTATAAGGTCTATGATATGAAAGTCTGAAAACATTTGGATAAAAACTGCTTTAAAAGGTTTTAAATGTTATATGAAGATATTGTACAGTTACCAACACCATTTAACCATTATTTCTAACTACCTGATCAGTCAGCCATACCATCCATTCATGCTAACAATGAATGAAATGGTTTCTAGTCTTAGTGTTGGTATCTAATTTTTTACCCAAAACATGGCATTTTCACTGAGCAGTATATTCTGACAAGTACTTATAAATATAATCAAATGGCTTTTTACATTTCATTTTAATTTGATTTAATAAGTCTAGTAATTTGAATTTCAGCATCTAACCCTAACTTTCCTCTGGAAGTGAAAAAGGCTTAATATTTATTCATTTAGAAAAAAATGTACCATGCTCCAAAACACAATTCAACTGGAAACAGATGATATTCATCCTCTCAGGGGCTCTTAGCATAAGCTAAATATATTCACAGCATAGCTGACTATTTATAAACCCAGCTACCATCACAACCAGAGAGCTGTGTCGATGGCAGTCCATTCATTGGTCTGAAGTAAAAAGCCATGAATCCTGCTAGGGTGGAGGCCACGTCTGAACATCACGCAATCAACACTGGCTCTACTTTACACAAATGTTTAATAAAAATATTTTAAAGCACTTCATTGTCTTGTTTTCTACTTTTAGACTGAGTACTTAAGTGAGGATTAATTTAGTACTTTCCACTTCAGGAAACATGGACGTTAAGTATGGAGGGGGCAGATTTAATAGGAATCCAGTTTCCCTCAAAGGACCATTGCTATTGCCCCTGTTTCTCATGGTACAACCTCACTTGGGCTAGGTGCTCTCCTGAGCTTCCTTCAGATGCCATGATTCATTCTGGTGCCATGACTCTGGGGCTCAAGTTGTGAGGAACAGATATTTTTCTCATTTCTTTCTCAGACCTGGTCGTAACTTCAAAAAGCACATTATGAGAAGATAAAAACAATAATAGCACAAAGAAACCAACCTGATTCCAGAGAAGAGAGATCCACTAAATAGGGGGTTAAAGAAATGTCTTATTCAGCTAACTGGTCAGTCAACAACAGAGAACTGACGAGCGCAGGAATTCCAGGCCACCTGCGATGCCCCTCTTGGGAGAAAGGCTGGCTGGCTCACAAGCAGAAAAATACAGTCATCCAATAGCCACACATAAGGGATGTGTGTTTATCCATTCATTCAACAAACGCTAATTTAGCATCCACAGTGAGGCAGGGGCTAGCCCTAGAAATGAATGACATGACTTCACCCCTAAGGGGCTCACTGCTAGACAGGGCAAGCCAGCTAGTCACTTATGACAGACAAGTAAGCAGATAAACTAATCAGAATGGGAGCAGCTGAATGACAGACTCATCCAAACATGGGGAACCAATCTGAGCAACACCTCCACACACTCCTCACTCCTTCCTGTCCCTGTCTTACAGTTGTTCTCATTAGTGATTTGTCATTAGCTCTGTTGCCACTTGATGTCATCTATTTATTTGTTTCTGTTTGGTTGTCTGCTCCCCCCAACTCAGGTATGTCCTTGATTTCTTGGGTTCACTGAGGTAAACCACGCCCCAGAAGAGAAACTAACACCTAGTAGGTGCTCAGTAAATATCTGTTTACTAAATGAATGTATGAGTGAATAAACATCATAGAAGTTACTCAGAAAAAGGAATGACTGTCTAGAAAGATGGGAGGAAATGAGGTTGAGTTCTTATAAAAGGCAATTAAATTTTGACAAAGAGGAAGTTGAGAAGTCAGCTGAGAGAAATTGGCTTAGCAGGTCTTCAGAAACACCCAGCGATAGGTCTGTGGAGAACAACAGGTAGTTTTGTCTGTCCAGTGTCCTGTCCTCATGGCTTTGATGGGGCGGCCAACCCCAGACTTCACTCTTCTTACCACTGGGGAGGGCCCAAACTCGGGCTGGGCCATCTGAACCTCCCTCGTGGGCATTCAGAGGCAACAGGACAAGAGGCTGTGTGGTCAGCAGTGCAGCACCTCACAGGATGGTTTACTCGCTCGTTCTTGCTTTGAAGACCCTCAGCTGCCCTGGTTCCCGCATTCCCCAAGGCCTCTTCCCTCAGTCAGCTCTTCCCTCAGTTCTATAAGCTATTTTTTTCAGGCTCCAGTCGGTAATCTCCGTTTATTTCTGTTGGTCACATCCAAAGCTCTCTATGACCACAGGGTCTGATTAAAGATGAATGTGGTTTACAGGGACTCTCAGGAAAGAATTTTTCTCGAACACTGACCATGTGCAGGTACTGAGCTAAGCTCTCTATAGGAGTTATCCAATTTAATCAACAGAACCATCTCTATGAGTGCCCATTCCCACTTTAAAAATGAGGACACTGACGTTTACTGACGTTAAGTAAAGTGTCTGAGCTTAGATCAGAGGGGCATAGGTGAGCTGACTGAGGTAGGCAGGGCCCAAAGGGAGTTTGGATTTTATTCTGAGTGCAACTTATTCTCCCATTATTCCCATAAGAAAACACATCAAAGAAAACAAACCTAAAAAAACAAGGAAAATATTTTAACAAATATTTTCATGTCTATTAATGCCAAAGCAGCTGACAAAGTGCTATACTCTTGCAACGCTGGGCTGCAAATTGAATGACGAGCCAGGAACCGACTGGAAAATGATCCTGCAAAAAGCTTCACACGGCAACTGTTCTATGAATCCTTAGCAGATGTGAATTAAGAAATGGACCATCTCTCCAAGATCTTACGAGGCAGAGACGATGACCCGCATTTTATACAAGGAAAATGAAGCTCAGAGGGGTCCATATCTAATTAGGTGGAAGAACCCGAATTTATGACCAGGCTTGTCTGACATCAAATCTCAGTCATAACCATCATGCCATACTTCCCTCAGATTCAATTTAATAAAACACCATGCTGTTTGATCAACATTACTGAAGAATTATGTAAGCCTCCTGCACCACAGATATTCTATTAAAAAAAAAAACTTTAAAATATATACCTTGTTGGATGAAAATTTTTCACATTTTCTGTACTTTGTATACCAAATGCCCATGTTAATCACATGAATATGACTGATTCCATGTTGCTGCCCTCATGCACTTTGAAATGTAAACACCTGTTTGCTCCTAAAGGAAATGGGCCTATATTACAGACTCAGAACACTGTATTATTATTTTAGTTTTCTGTGTTTTATTTTTTTCCTGTCTCTCTCTTTTTTTTTTTTTTTTTTTTTTGCGGTACATGGGCCTCTCACTGTTGTGGCCTCTCCCGTTGCGGAGCACAGGCTCCGGACGCGCAGGCTCAGTGGCCATGGCTCACGGGCCCAGCCACTCCGCGGCATGTGGGATCTTCCCGGACCGGGGCACAAACCCGTGTCCCCTGCATTGGCAGGCAGACTCTCAACCGCTGCACCACCGGGGAAGCCCTTTCCTGTCTCTTTATTCACTTTCGAGACTTTATTTCTTGCAATTTTCAGTGTGATTGCCTCTTGAAACTTTTCCCTGGATAGTAACATGCTATTTGTTACTTACTTGGGATTAAGAAACCTGACAACTTTGTTAGCATTCTTAGTAAAAGAAGAATAAAGAGAAGCCAAGCAAGGAATATTAAATGCAGAAACAAAGGGCTGTGGAAGATAATGTGGCCTGGGGGACTGACTTCAAAGGGCAGGCCTGCAGGGTGTCCTCAGAGGAGGGTAGGGAATGAGCTAGAACAGAGAGCAGAGGCCAGACCGTGTAGGACACGGATCATCCAGAACGTCCTTCTGAGTTGGCAGTTTATAACACTGGGCACACTCTTTTATGGGAACAGCATTTTACATGGTGGTTGGGTTGTCAAACCATCCTTTAAAATCTTATTTAATCTATTATATACAGGAAATATTTTCCCCTCGATTCTATGAGAAAGTGAAATAGGAGCGAGAAATCAGAAAGTCAGGTAAATATTGTAAGGCCATAGGCTCTGAAAGAAAAAGGAGGAGGAGGGGCGAAGGAAGGAAGGAGGGAAAGAAGGGAGGGAGGGAGGGAGGGAGGGAGGGGTGTTTCCTTGGTACGGGGTGTGTAGGAGGGCAGATCCAGGTTTGTGGTGTCTGAGCTTATACAATTAGAAGCCCTTTTTAAATAAATACAAATTATAAAACAAAATTAAATATAAATGGGGATTTTTTTAGGATGAGAAAAGTATATTATAGAAATTACAAATTTTAATAACTGAAAAGTAGCTTAGCATTATAATATATGTTTAGTAATTAACTACCAGATACATGTATATATGGAAGTGACTGTAAAATCACATAAATATATCTTATTAAGCCCATATAAAATGTGTCCCCAACTCAGCTCCCCCTGACTGATCCCCAAAATGCCTCTGGCTATGCCAACACCTCTCCACGTGAGGGTAAAGGCAATCACAGTGGAAAGAGACAGTGCTCTTAACCAACTGTAGTCAAAATCTCCTTTGAAAATCTTACAAAAACACGTGACCAAGGAAGCCCAAGGCTAGGGTGCCTTAAGCATCCAAGCTCAGGGTAGATCCTGTGCCTTTCCCTCCTCCATGTCCACCCTATTCCCGTGATCAGAGGGCCCTCTTCCTCCCATATCACCACAAAGAGGAAGCAGAAAAGAGTCCATGCTCCTGCTTTAACCAGTCAGGAGAGCTCGGGTCTCCTGATCCAGACTCATCAAAACGTGCCGCCGGAGCCGGAGGAAGATGGCGGAAGAGTAAGACGCGGAGATCACCTTCCTCCCCACAGATACATCAGAAATTCATCTACACGTGGAACAACTCCAACAGAACACCTACTGAACGCTGACAGAAGACCTCAGACCCCCCAAAAGGCAAGAAACTCCCCACATACCTGGGTAGGTCAAAAGAAAAAAAGAATAAACAGAGACAATAGGATATGGACGGGACCTGCACCAGTGGGAGGGAGCCGTGAAGGAGGGAAGGTTTCTACACACTACAAGCCCCTTCGAGGGCGGAGACTGCAGGTGGCGGAGGGGGAAAGCTTCGGAGTAGCGGAGGAGAGCACAGCAACAGGGGTGTGGAGGGCAAAGCAGAGAGATTTTGGCACAGAGGATCGGTGCCCTCAGGCACACACCAGCCCGAGAGACTTGTCTGCTCGGCCGCCAGGGCGGGCGGGGCTGGGAGCTGAGGCTCGGGTATCGGCTTTCAGTCGGAGCGCAGGGAGAGGTCTGGGGCTGGCGGCAGGAAGAGACCCTGAAGGGGTTAGTGCTAGCCCGGAGGGAGTCCGGGGAAAGGGTCTGGAGCTACCGGAGAGGCAAGAGACTTTTTTCCCTTTTGTTGCCTGGTGCGCGAGGAGAGGGCATTCCCCTCCCTCCCCTCTGCCTGAGTGAGCCAGAGCCCCCGAATCAGCGGCTCCTTTAAAACCGTCCTGTCTGAGCGAAGAACGGACGCCCTCCGGCGACCTACTCGCAGAGGCGGGGCCAGGTCCAAGGCTGAGACCCGGGAGCTGTGAGAGCAGAGACAGGGAAATCTCTCTGTGCAGCCTCCGAGGCAGCGGATTAAAGCTCCACGGTCCATTTGATGTGCCCTGCGTCTGTGGAGTGCATGAATGGACAGCGAATCATCCCAAATTGAGGAAGTGGACCTTGAGGACAAGATTTAAGACTTTCCCCCCCTTTTTTTTCCTCTTTTTACAACGAATTATCTCAAATTAAGGAGGTGGACTTAGCAAGATTTCAGACTTTTCGCCCTTTTCCTCTTTTTACAACGAATTATCCCAAATCGAGGAGGTGGACTTGGAGAGCAAGATTTTTGATTTTTCCCCCTGCTCTCTTTTTGTGAATGTGTATGTGTAATCTTCTGTGTAAGATTCTCTCTGTATAGCTTTGCTTCCACCATATGTCCCAGGGTTCTTTCGGTCCGTGTTTTTTTTCAATAATTACTTTTTAATTTTAATAACGCTACTATATTTCATACTTTATTCTATTTTACTTTACCTGCTCTTTCTTTTTTTCCTCCCTTCCCTTCCTCCCTCCCTCCGCTCCTCCTTTCCTTCTTTCTTTTTCTTTCCTCCATCCCTCCCTCCCTCCCACCCTTCTTCTTTCCACTTTCTTTTTCTTTCCTTCCTCCCTCCCTCCCTCCTGTCTTTCTTTCTTTCTTTCCTTCCTCCCTCCCTCCCTCTCTTCTTCCATTCACTCTTCCTTTTGCTTTCATTCCTCCCTCCCTCCCTCCTTTCTTTCCTTCCTTTCCATCCTTCCTCCCTCCCTCCTTTCTTTCTTTCTTTCCTTCCTCCCTCCCTCCCTCTCTTCTTCCATTCACTCTTCCTTTTGCTTTCATTCCTCCCTCCCTCCCTCCTTTCTTTCCTTCCTTTCCATCCTTCCTCCCTCCCTCCTTTCTTTCTTTCTTCCTTCCTTCCTTCCTTACTTCCCTTCTTCCTTTCTTTCAATCTCTCTTTCTTTCTTCTACTAATTATTTCTTTCTACTTTTTCTCACTGTTATTCTGAGCCGGGTGGATGAAAGGCTCTTGGTGCTGCAGCCAGGAGTTAGTGCTGTGCCTCTGAAGTGGGAGAGCCAACTTCAGGACACGGGTCCACAAGAGACCTCCCAGCTCCACATAATATCAAGCAGCGAAAATCTCCCAGGGATCTCCATCTCAACACCAGCACCCAGCTTCAGTCAACGACCAGCAAGCTATAGTGCTGGTCACCCTATGCCAAGCAACTAGCAAGGCAGGAACACAACCCCACCCATTAGCAGAGAGGATACCTAAAAACATAATAAGGCCACAGGCACCCCAAAACACACCACCAGACGTGGACATGTCCACCAGAAAGACAAGATCGAGCTTCAACCACCAGAACACAGGCATTAGTCCCCCCCACCAGGAAGCCTACACAACCTACTGAAACAACCTTAGCCACGGGGGACAGACACCAAAAACAACGGGAACTACGAATCTGCAGCCTGCAAAAAGGAGACCCCAAACACAGTAACATAAGCAAAATGAGAAAGCAGAAAAACACACAGCAGGTGAAGGAGCAAGATAAAAACCTACCAGACCTAACAAATGAAGAAGTAATAGGCAGTCTACCTGAAAAAGAATTCAGAATAATGATAGTAAAGCTGATCCAAGATTCTATTTCCCAGATCCAAAATCTTGGAAATAGAATAGACAATATGCAAGAAACAGTTAACAAGGACCTAGAAGAACTAAAGATGAATCAAGCATCGATTAAAAACACAATAAATGAAATGAAAAATACTCTAGATGGGATCAATAGCAGAATAACTGAGGCAGAAGAACGGATAAGTGAGGTGGAAGATAAAATAGTGGAAATAACTGATGCAGAGAAAAATAAAGAAAAAAGAATGAAAAGAACAGAGGACAGTCTCAGAGACCTCTGGGACAACATTAAACGCACCAACATTCGAATTATAGGGGTTCCAGAAGAAGAAGAGAAAAAGAAAGGGACTGAGAAAATATTTGAAGAGATTATAGTTGAAAACTTCCCTAATATGGGAAAGGAAATAGTTAATCAAGTCCAGGAGGCACAGAGAGTCCCATACAGAATAAATCCAAGAAGAAATACGCCAAGACACATATTAATCAAACTGTCAAAAATTAAACACAAAGAAATCATATTAAAAGCAGCAAGGGAAAAACAACAAATAACACACAAGGGAATCCCCATCAGGTTAACAGCTGATCTCTCAGCAGAAACTCTACAAGCCAGAAGGGAGTGGCAGGACATAATTAAAGTGATGAAGGAGAGAAACCTGCAACCAAGATTACTCTACCCAGCAAGGATCTCATTCAGATTTGATGGAGAAATTAAAACCTTTACAGACAAGCAAAAGCTGAGAGAGTTCAGCACCACCAAACCAGCTTTACAACAAATGCTAAAGGAACTTCTCTAGGCAAGAAACACAACAGAAGGACTATACCTACAATAACGAACCCAAAGCCATTAAGGAAATGGGAATAGGAACATACATATCAATAATTACCTTAAATGTAAATGGACTAAATGCTCCCACCAAAAGACACAGAGTGGCTGAATGGATACAAAAACAAGACCCATATATATGCTGTCTACAAGAGACCCACTTCAGACCTAGAGACACATACAGATTGAAAGTAAGGGGATGGAAAAAGATATTCCATGCAAATGGAAATCAAAAGAAAGCTGGAGTAGCAATTCTTATATCAGACAAAATAGACTTTAAAATAAAGACTATTAGAAGAGACAAAGAAGGACACTACATAACGATAAAGGGATCGATCCAAGAAGAAGATATAACAATTGTAAATATTTATGCACCCAACATAGGAGCACCTCAATACATAAGGCAAATACTAACAGCCATAAAAGGGGAAATCAACAGTAACACAATCATAGTAGGGGACTTTAACACCCCACTTTCACCAATGGACAGATCATCCAAAATGAAAATAAATAAGGAAACACAAGCTTTAAATGATACATTAAACAAGATGGACTTAATTGATATTTATAGGACATTCCACCCAAAAACAACAGAATACACATTTTTCTCAAGTGCTCATGGAACATTCTCCAGGATAGATCATATCTTGGGTCACAAATCAAGCCTTGGTAAATTTAAGAAAATTGAAATTGTATCAAGTATCTTTTCCGACCACAATGCTATGAGACTAGACATCAATTACAGGAAAAGATCTGTAAAAAATACAAACACATGGAGGCTAAACAATACACTACTCAATAATGAAGTGATCACTGAAGAAATCAAAGAGGAAATTAAGAAATACTTAGAAACAAATGACAATGGAGACACGACGACCCAAAACCTATGGGATGCAGCAAAAGCAGTTCTAAGAGGGAAGTTTATAGCAATACAATCCCACCTTAAGAAACAGGAAATATCTCGACTAAACAACCTAACCTTGCACCTAAAGCAATTAGAGAAAGAAGAACAAAAACATCCCAAAGTTAGCAGAAGGAAAGAAATCATAAAAATCAGATCAGAAATAAATGAAAAAGAAATGAAGGAAACAATAGCAAAGATCAATAAAACTAAAAGCTGGTTCTTTGAGAAGATAAACAAAATTGATAAACCATTAGCCAGACTCATCAAGAAAAAAAGGGAGAAGACTCAAATCAATAGAATTAGAAATGAAAAAGGAGAAGTAACAACTGACACTGCAGAAATACAAAAGATCGTGAGAGATTACTATAAGCAACTCTATGCCAATAAAATGGACAACCTGGAAGAAATGGACAAATTCTTAGAAATGCACAACCTGCCAAGACTGAATCAGGAAGAAATAGAACATATGAACAGACCAATCACAAGCACTGAAATTGAAACTGTGATAAAAAATCTTCCAACAAACAAAAGCCCAGGACCAGATGGCTTCACAGGCGAATTCTATCAAGCATTTAGAGAAGAGCTAACGCCTATCCTTCTCAAACTCTTCCAAAATATAGCAGAGGGAGGAACACTCCCAAACTCATTCTACGAGGCCACCATCACCTTGATACCAAAACCAGACAAGGATGTCACAAAGAAAGAAAACTACAGGCCAATATCACTGATGAACATAGATGCAAAAATCCTCAACAAAATACTAGCAAACAGAATCCAACAGCACATTAAAAGGATCATACACCATGATCAAGTGGGGTTTATCCCAGGAATGCAAGGATTCTTCAATATACGCAAATCAATCAACGTGATACACCATATTAACAAATTGAAGGAGAAAAACCATATGATCATCTCAATAGATGCAGAGAAAGCTTTCGACAAAATTCAACACCCATTCATGATAAAAACCCTGCAGAAAGTAGGCATAGAGGGAACTTTCCTCAACATAATAAAGGCCATATATGACAAACCCACAGCCAGCATCGTCCTCAATGGTGAAAAACTGAAACCATTTCCACTAAGATCAGGAACAAGACAAGGTTGCCCACTCTCACCACTCTTATTCAACATAGTTTTGGAAGTTTTAGCCACAGCAATCAGAGAAGAAAAGCAAATAAAAGGAATCCAAATTGGAAAAGAAGAAGTAAAGCTGTCACTGTTTGCAGATGACATGATACTATACATAGAGAATCCTAAAGATGCTACCAGAAAACTACTAGAGCTAATCAATGAATTTGGTAAAGTTGCAGGATACAAAATTAATGCACAGAAATCTCTGGCATTCCTATATACTAATGATGAAAAATCTGAAAGTGAAATCAAGGAAACACTCCCATTTACCATTGCAACAAAAAGAATAAAATATCTAGGAATAAACCTACCTAAGGAGACAAAAGACCTGTATGCAGAAAATTATAAGACACTGATGAAAGAAATTAAAGATGATACAAATAGATGGAGAGATGTACCATGTTCTTGGATTGGAAGAATCAACATTGTGAAAATGACTCTACTACCCAAAGCAATCTACAGATTCAATGCAATCCCTATCAAACTACCACTGGCATTTTTCACAGAACTAGAACAAAAAATTTCACAATTTGTATGGAAACACAAAAGACCCCGAATAGCCAAAGCAATCTTGAGAACGAAAAATGGAGCTGGAGGAATCAGGCTCCCTGACTTCAGACTATACTACAAAGCTGCAGTAATCAAGACAGTATGGTACTGGCACAGAAACAGAAAGATAGATCAATGGAACAGGATAGAAAGCCCAGAGATAAACCCACGGACATATGGTCACCTTATCTTTGATAAAGGAGGCAGGAATGTACAGTGGAGAAAGGACAGTCTCTTCAATAAGTGGTGTTGGGAAAACTGGAGAGGGACATGTAAAAGTATGAGATTCGATCACTCCCTAACACCATACACAAAAATAAGCTCAAAATGGATTAAAGACCTAAATGTAAGGCCAGACACTATCAAACTCTTAGAGGACAACATAGGCAGAACACTCTATGACATAAATCACAGCAAGATCCTTTTTGACCCACCTCCTAGAGAAATGGAAATAAAGACAAAAATAAACACATGGGACCTAATGAAACTTAAAAGCTTTTGCACAGCAAAGGAAACCATAAACAAGACCAAAAGACAACCCTCAGAATGGGAGAAAATATT
Organism: Hyperoodon ampullatus; assembly: GCF_949752795.1. Lineage (NCBI taxonomy): Eukaryota > Metazoa > Chordata > Mammalia > Artiodactyla > Ziphiidae > Hyperoodon > Hyperoodon ampullatus. The sequence continues at coordinate 44,663,403 of NC_136930.1, forward strand.
TGCAAATGAAGCAACTGACAAAGGATTAATCTCCAAAATTTATAAGCAGCTCATGCAGCTCAATAACAAAAAAACAAACAACCCAATCCAAAAATGGGCAGAAGACCTAAATAGACATTTCTCCACAGAAGATATACAGACTGCCAACAAACACATGAAAGGATGCTCAACATCTTTACTAATTAGAGAAATGCAAATCAAAACTACAATGAGATATCATCTCACACCAGTCAGAATGGCCATCATCAAAAAATCTAGAAACAATAAATGCTGGAGAGGGTGTGGAAAAAAGGGAACACTCTTGCACTGCTGGTGGGAATGTGAATTGGTACAGCCACTATGGAGAACGGTATGGAGGTTCCTTAAAAAACTACAAATAGAACTACCATATGACCCTGCAATCCCACTACTGGGCATATACCCTGAGAAAACCATAATTCAAAAAGAGACATGTACCAAAATGTTCATAGCAGCCCTATTTACAATAGCCCGGAGATGGAAACAACCTAAGTGTCCATCATCGGATGAATGGGTAAAGAAGATGTGGCACATACATACAATGGAATATTACTCAGCCATAAAAAGAAATGAAATTGAACTATTTGTAATGAGGTGGATGGACCTAGAGTCTGTCATACAGAGTGAAGTAAGTCAGAAAGAGAAAGACAAATACTGTATGCTGACACATATATATGGAATTTAAGAAAAAAAAAGGTCATGAAGAACATAGGGGTAAGACAGGAATAAAGACACAGACCTACTAGAGAATGGACTTGAGGATATGGGGAGGGGGAAGGGTAAGCTGTGACAAAGTGAAAGAGCGGCATGGACATATATACACTACCAAACGTAAGGTAGATAGCTAGTGGGAAGCAGCCGCATAGCACAGGGAGATCAGCTCGGTGCTTTGTGACCGCCTGGAGGGGTGGGATAGGGAGGGTGGGAGGGAGACGCAAAAGGGAGGGGATATGGGAACATATGTATACATATAACTGATTAAATTTGTGATAAAGCAAAAAATAAAAAAAAAAAAAAAAAAAAAAAATAATGAAGTGATCACTGAAGAAATCAAAGAGGAAATTAAGAAATACTTAGAAACAAATGACAATGGAGACACGACGACCCAAAACCTATGGGACGCAGCAAAAGCAGTTCTAAGGGGGAAGTTTATAGCAATACAATCCCACCTTAAGAAACAGGAAACATTTCGAGTAAACAACCTGACCCTGCACCTAAAGCAATTAGAGAAAGAAGAACAAAAAACCCCCAAAGTTAGCAGAAGGAAAGAAATCATAAAGATCAGATCAGAAATAAATGAAAAAGAAATGAAGGAAACGATAGCAAAGATCAACCAAACTAAAAGCTGGTTCTTTGAGAAGATAAACAAAATTGACAAACCATTAGCCAGACTCATCAAGAAAAGAAGGGAGAAGACTCAAATCAGTAGAATTAGAAATGAAAAAGGAGAAGTAACAACTGACACTGCAGAAATACAAAAGATCATGAGAGATTACTATAAGCAACTCTATGCCAATAAAATGGACAACCTGGAAGAAATGGACAAATTCTTAGAAATGCACAACCTACCAAGACTGACTCAGGAAGAAATAGAAAATATGAATAGACCAATCACAAGCACTGAAATTGAAACTGTGATTAAAAACCTTCCATCAAACAAAAGCCCAGGACCAGATGGCTTCACAGGCGAATTCTATCAAACATTTAGAGAAGAGCTAACACCCATCCTTCTCAAACTCTTCCAAACAATATCAGAGGAAGGAACACTCCCAAACTCATTCTACGAGGCCACCATCACCTTGATACCAAAACCAGGCAAGGATGTCACAAAGAAAGAAAACTACAGGCCAATATCACTGATGAACATAGATGCAAAAATCCTCAACAAAATACTAGCAAACAGAATCCAACAGCACATTAAAAGGATCATACACCATGATCAAGTGGGGTTTATTCCAGGAATGCAAGGATTCTTCAATATACGCAAATCAATCAATGTGATACACCATATTAACAAGTTGAAGGAGAAAAACCATATGATCATCTCAATAGATGCAGAGAAAGCTTTCGACAAAATTCAACACCCATTTATGATAAAAACCCTGCAGAAAGTAGGCATAGAGGGAACTTTCCTCAACATAATAAAGGCCATATATGACAAACCCACAGCCAACATTGTCCTCAATGGTGAAAAACTGAAACCATTTCCACTAAGATCAGGAACAAGACAAGGCTGCCCACTCTCACCACTCTTGTTCAACATAGTTTTGGAAGTTTTAGCCACAGCAATCAGAGAAGAAAAGGAAATAAAAGGAATCCAAATTGGAAAAGAAGAAGTAAAGCTGTCACTGTTTGCAGATGACATGATACTATACATAGAGAATCCTAAAGATGCTACCGAAAAACTACTAGAGCTAATCAATGAATTTGGTAAAGTAGCAGGATACAAAATTAATGCACAGAAATCTCTGGCATTCCTGTACACTAATGATGAAAAATCTGAAAATGAAATCAAGAAAACACTCCCATTTACCATTGCAACAAAAAGAATAAAATATCTAGGAATAAACCTACCTAAGGAGACAAAAGACCTGTATGCAGAAAATTATAAGACACTGATGAAAGAAATTAAAGATGATATAAATAGATGGAGAGATATACCATGCTCCTGGATTGGAAGAATCAATATTGTGAAAATGACTCTACTACCCAAAGCAATCTACAGATTCAATGCAATCCCTATCAAACTACCACTGGCATTTTTCACAGAAGTAGAACAAAAAATTTCAAAATTTGTTTGGAAAAACAAAAGACCCCGAATAGCCAAAGCAATCTTGAGAACGAAAAACGGAGCTGGAGGAATCAGGCTGCCTGACTTCAGACTATACTACAAAGCTACAGTAATTAAGACAGTGTGGTACTGGCATAAAAACAGAAAGATAGATCAGTGGATCAGGATAGAAAGCCCAGAGATAAACCCACGCACATATGGCCAACTTATCTTTGATAAAGGAGGCAGGAATGTACAGTGGAGAAAGGACAGCCTCTTCAATAAGTGGTGCTGGGAAAACTGGACAGGGACATGTAAAAGTATGAGATTAGATCATTCCCTAACACCATACACAAAAATAAGCTCAAAATGGATTAAAGACCTAAATGTAAGGCCAGAAACTATCAAACTCTTAGAGGAAAACATAGGTAGAACACTCTATGACATAAATCACAGCAAGATCCTTTTGGACCCACCTCCTAGAGAAATGGAACTAAAAACAAAGATAAACAAATGGGACCTAATGAAACTTCAAAGCTTTTGCACAGCAAAGGAAACCATAAACAAGACCAAAAGACAACCCTCAGAATGGGAGAAAATATTTGCAAATGAAGCAACTGACAAAGGATTAATCTCCAAAATTTATAAACAGCTCATGCAGCTCAATAGCAAAAAAACAAACAACCCAATCCAAAAATGGGCAGAAGACTTAAATAGGCATTTCTCCAAAGAAGATATACAGACTGCCAACAAACACATGAAAGAATGCTCAACATCATTAATCATTAGAGAAATGCAAATCAAAACTACAATGAGATATCATCTCACACCAGTCAGAATGGCCATCATCAAGAAATCTAGAAACAATAAATGCTGGAGAGGGTGTGGAGAAAAGGGAACCCTCTTGCACTGCTGGTGGGAATGTGAATTGGTACAGCCACTATGGAGAACAGTATGGAGGTTCCTTAAAAAACTAAAAATAGAACTACCATATGACCCAGCAATCCCACTACTAGGCATATACCCTGAGAAAACCATAATTCAAAAAGAGACATGTACCAAAATGTTCATTGCAGCTCTATTCACAATAGCCCGGAGCTGGAAACAACCTAAGTGTCCATCATCGGATGAATGGATAAAGAAGATGTGGCACATATATACAATGGAATATTACTCAGCCATAAAAAGAAACGAAACTGAGCTATTTGTAATGAGGTGGATAGACCTAGAGTCTGTCATACAGAGTGAAGTAAGTCAGAAAGAGAAAGACAAATACCGTATGCTAACACATATATATGGAATTTAAAAAAAAAAAATGTCATGAAGAACCTAGGGGTAAAACGGGAATAAAGACACAGACCTACTTGAGAATGGACTTGAGGATATGGGGAAGGGGAAGGGTAAGCTGTGACAAAGGGAAAGAGAGGCATGGACATATATACACTACCAAACGTAAGGTAGATAGATAGTGGGAAGCAGCCGCAGAGCACAGGGAGATCAGCTCGGTGCTTTGTGACCGCCTGGAGGGGTGGGATGGGGAGGGTGGGAGGGAGGGAGATGCATGAGGGAGGGGATGTGGGAACAGATGTATATGTATGACTGATTCACTTTGTTATAAAGCAGAAACTAATTAAAAAAAAAAAAAAAAAAAAAAAACGTGCCGCCTCCCACAAGGCACACGAGGGAAGCTGTGCAGCAGGACGATGAGCAACGTGGATCCCACTGGACTTTGATGGGGTCTGGGCTCTACATCTTCTCTCTGAGACAGTCATGAAAATAGCTGCATCCAAATCTTCCTTCATCAGCACCCGTGTGCATGTGTGGGGCGTGGGTGTGTCCCTCTGCAGCCAGGACATCAAGTGCTCTGGCCGTGACTTCAACGTTTCCTATTCCAGGGAAGTGGTGACGTGACATGGCTGGTCTGGCAGCCTCTATTTGTTTCTACTGCAAAGCTTGTACAACTCCTTTTTTGCAGGTTTTGCCAGTGACTTGGCCTTCTGAACTGGAAGCTCCTTATCAGTGTCATATAATCAGGAGCAGGTTGTGCCCCCAGCATCACTGTTTCTGGCATCACTGAGCCTGAAATCAGCCTGGACCATTCCACCAACTTTCTTTATAGGTCTTGGGGTCAGCCAGCCCGTGGGAGATGCAGTACTATCTGTATTCCAAGGATCAGTGAACAAGCAAATGTCCACCCCAAGGTGAAAAGGGCATTTACTACCTAGTGGTGATTTGGACTTTACATGAGAACCTGGTCGATGACCTAGAGCATCTCTGTTATCGGAGGTCTGGGTAAGAAGCCAGAACTCCTCCCTTAGAGCCAGGCTGGGCCCTTGTCCACAAGGCCGGCTGGGTCATGCTGCCGGTCCTAACGCACCCTGTGTGCCTCTGAAGTCAGAAACTCTGCCAGAAAAATGGGAAGTGGAGTCGGGGAGCAGAAAGAACTCAGGGCCAGGGACTCGAGTGAAATGTGTGTGTCTCTATGTCCTGAGCTGTGAAACAGTCACAAACATTATTTGGCAATAATAGGAACATGCGTGACTGTATCTCCTAACAGATGTCTCACATGACAATTAATAATTTTTCTTTTCTTCCTCTTTCTTTCCTTTCTCTTCTGTTTTTGTTTGGTTGGTTTTTGCTGTCTCTCTTTTTTCTTTTTAGCACAGCTCCTCTCATTTGTGGGTACAGGCAGGTCCCATGCAGAGCACGTCACATATATTATCTCTTTTATTTCACATAACAGTCCTAAAGAGGAGGAATCATTGTTCTTATTTCACACATGAGGGAACAGAGGCTTTGGGAGGTGACAGCTATGCTAATGGGTACGCCAAGCCTGTTCTATTAGGAACACTCAGTATCTTTTTCTTGATAGACAGATGCCATCATAGGCTAGAGTAGAGGTCTTTCCTTTGGCACCCTGCGTCACATTCTGCCCACCCCTCTGCTTTCTGCTGCAACTGGAGGACTGGTGGAGGGGGTGCAGACTCCCCTGGGGCTGGCAGTGCTCTCCTAGGTATCTTCCGACTTTCTGCCTCCAGTCCTCCCCCAGTGCTGGGGCCCTACAGTCTGCAGGTGCAGCCAGGAAGCATAGGGGACAAAAGCTCTGGGATGGTTCTCAGCCAGGGGAGAGTGAGACTGGATGGATAAATGCCCAGCTGTCCTCCTTCCACAACTCCCAGAGACAGTCTAAAGAAATCACATCCCTATTTGCCTACTCAAATGCCTGCCTCAAAATTTGCTTCTGGCGGGGAAATCAAACTAAGACATCTTCCAATGATCCCATTAATTCCATTTGCCTTGTTAGCAGACCTTCTGCTTCGATGTACATGCATTTTATATGGTTATCAAGCTCCTCAAATGCAGGAATTTCTTCCCACTTTTTTTCATTAACCAGTCATTTCCCTTAACTACACTGCCTTTTAAAGAAAAAGGGATGCAAGAGAAACAAGCATGCTATAAACATCTCCCTCTTCCTCTGCTCGGAGTCCTGAAGCCCAGACTCAAAGTCCCATTAAGAGGAGAGCTCATCAGAGCTACTGACAACACCTCCTACTTTGTTCAGGCGGGAAGCAGACACCTGAACATACTGTAATAAAACAAAACTTAGGGCTTCCCTGGTGGCGCAGTCATTGAGAATCTGCCTGCCAATGCAGGAGACAGGGGTTCGAGCCCTGGTCTGGGAAGATCCCACGTGCCGCGGAGCAACTGGGCCCGTGAGCCACAACTACTGAGCCTGTGCATCTGGAGCCTGTGCTCCGCAACAAGAGAGGTCGCGATAGTGAGAGGCTCGCGCACCGCGATGAAGAGTGGTCCCCGCTTGCCACAACTAGAGAGCCCTCACGCAGAAACGAAGACCCAACACAGCCAAAAATAAATAAGTTAATTAATTTTTTAAAAAGAGCTAAAAACAAAACTTAAATGATAATCTGACAAGCTAATTAGTTAGAAAATATTATTTTGCTGTCAGATATTTAGGCATAAATCAGAGGCAGTTCATATAAACGACTCTAATGTTTACTTTTACACAAAAAAACTATGTAGAATTTTTCCCCTTGGCATTGTTAATTTTCTATTACCTAGAAACAGCATTAATAGCAACAGTTTTTCTTCCATCTCACACACACACACACACACACACACACACACACACACACGCCCCTTGACCCTCACACCTGCTAAAAATCAATGATTCTGGATCTCCTTGCACTAGAAGTGGAGAGACTTTTGCTTGTATCTCCACCCTGACCCTGGACCACTGCTGTAGGCTGAATCATGGCCCCTCAAATATGTCCTAATCCCCAGCACCTGTAGGTGTTATCTTATATGGCAAAAGGAACATTGCCGATATGATTAAACTAAGGATCTTGAGATGGGGAGATTATCCTGCATCATTCAGATAGGGCCAGTGTAGTTACAAGGGTCCTCATGAGAGGGACGCAGGAGGGTCAGAGTCAAGGGAGAAGGCAGTGAAAGCAGAGGTTGGAGTGACACAGTCAGAAGCCAAGGAATTCCAACAGCCTCTAGAAGCTGAAAATGGCAAGGAAATGGATTCTCCCCTCAGACAGAGCCTCCAGAAGGAACCAGCCCTGCTGACATTTTGACTTAAGCCCACAGAACTGATTTCAGACTTCTGTCCTCCAGAACTATGAAAGAATAAATTTGTGTTGCTTTGAGTCTCTAAGTTTGTGGTGCTTTGTTACAGCAGCCATAGGAAACTGATACAGCCATCTTTTCATTCTGCTACTTCATTTCTATGCTGACCTAACCAGCACCCCTTTGCTCCCCTCCCTAAACCTACACACTACATCCAAATGAGAAATTAGAGAGTAGTTTCCTCCTCATCAACCCTGAATGACATGTCCTGGGTGTCCTCACAGCACTAGGAACCCTGTACCATGAGGACAAGAAACACTTGCATACAAGGGGTAAGATGTACAGAAACAATCAGATTAGGACAGCAGTAGGGGCTACAAAAAAGGATTTAGGAGTCACTGGCATATGGGTGATGGCTGAAATCACACCACAGCTATGCCACATAAATATATGATAGCGGCCTTGGTAGAACTAGGAAGTGGATAGGGGGTTTAGTTTGCAAATGATACCCTATCAGAGATCCACAGAAAATTAACAAAAGAAAATGTGATCTGGAGTATAATTTTTGTAAATTTTTCTTGAGCTGAAATGCAATCTCAAAAAGCTGAGGAAGAAGATTATGTCTCATTTAGAGAAAAGCAAGCCTCAAAGGAAGCTCCTGAGTTCTGTTATTAGACACAAGGATACAAATATAGTTCCTACCCTCAAGGAGATCACAGATAATTTCATTATAATGTAATTTGTGGTATGATAATGGCGTCCCCAAGTGTTACGGGCTGGGGAGGGGACAGTTGGTCCAATTTATGGACTGAAGAAAAGCCTACTGGAGGAAGGAATAACTAAGAGGAGTTCTGAAGGATGAAAAGAACAGGGAGAGAGAGGGGAACATTCAAGGCAGAAGAAACAGCACAAAACAGTGGAGGGAGTTAAATGAATATGAGTATGAGTTTCCCCAGGAAGATAATGCGTAATGAAAAAACAACAACAACAACAACAAAAAAAAAACGGAGCAAGGACAGAGCCCTGGAGGGGAGGAAGGATTAGAGAAGGCAAAGGAAAAGAAGCCCACGAATTTGTCCAAAAAGAAAAAGAGGAGCAGGAGGGAAGTCGGGGGGAAAAGATCGATGAGGGCAGAGAGCTTCAGGTAGGCAGGAGGTGAGGAAGTAACTGCTAAAAGGACCAGAGGAAGCCATGAGGGAATTTTCACAGAGCGGATTCACTGGATGATGCGAGTAAACACCGGATTGCAAGGGGCTTTCATGTAAACGGAAGTAACGAAGTAGAAGTAGATGCACCATGTTCAGTCTGCCCTTTCCAGTTTCTTGGTTGAGACAGGAATGAGAACCATGCCTACTCGTCAGGTTTTTAAACTTTGGAGACCAAAATAGGCTTCATAAGCTGGCACTAAAAAGAATAGCTAAGATTTAAATACACAATGAGAAGATAAGAATCAACTTGGACCATCCTCTTCAGACTAAGGCAAAGCTAAAATAAGGAGAAATAGCACCACAAGAACAGTGGGGCAAGCTGGCTGGGGAGAAGAAAAACGTTTTAAAAGTATGAGACTACATATTAAAAAAATTATCAAAGAGTCTCAAATTAAAGATCCCAAGAAGGAATAAGGAGATCTGGAAGCAGATGAACTAGAGAAATAAGTGGGAATAAGTTATGAAGTTTAAGACAAAGAAGTAGATTCTACATCAAAGGGGAAAAATTAATAATTAAACAAAATATTATGAAAACTACAAGGTAAAAAAATAAAGAAGGAAAGCTCATCTTAATTGATGAGATGTCTGGAATGCAGACTAGTTTTAACGAGGCACGCTTTTGTAAATCACACAGAAGCTAAATGCACACAAACCAGTGGTGAGTGTTACTAAGTAGGTTCTTAGTTCTGAAGAATTAAGACACAATGATAAAGTAGAAGACAGGAATATTTAAAAAACCCAATTTCGGGCTTCCCTGGTGGCGCAGTGGTTGAGAGTCCGCCTGCCGAAGCAGGGGACACGGGTTCGTGCCCTGGTCCGGGAAGATCCCACATGCCGCGGAGTGGCTGGGCCCGTGAGCCATGGCCGCTGAGCCTGCGCGTCCGGAGCCTGTGCTCCACAACGGGAGAGGCCACAACAGTGAGAGGCCCTTGTAGAGAGGCCCACGTACCGCAAAAACAAAAACAAAAAAACCCAATTTCTACAGTCACTTTCAAATTTAGCAAAAATTTCCTAAGGACTGACCTAAGGGGACAGAATTACATTTACATAATAGCATAACTTAACAGCAATAAACACAAAATGGAAAATTGAGTTTAAGGAGGATGTTAAAATGTTCTTTTCATGCAACCCAAGTGGCCAGATAAGATGTTGATGGATCTAGTATAAAAGTGAAGAGCTAAAAATCCACAACAGAAAACAAGTGATTAAAATGGTCAAGGAAAATAAAGAACAAGAGGAAAGGAATCATTTGCGGTGTCAAATGCCGTCAACAAGCCCAGTACAATGAACACTGAGAACTAATCATTCCAGTTAGCAGGACAGAGGTCACTGGGGACCTTAACAAAAGGTTTTGATAGCTTTCTGGTTACACATATTTGGATAATCTTGTGAAGAAAAGATCAAAATTGTACCATCAGGATGGGCAGGCAAAGAGCATGATCCAACTCAGTGTTGTCATTTCTAATCATTTTCTGATAGTAATTTCTTTGCTGAACAAGCAAAGAAATAATGGTTAAATTTGCAAGTGGCAATAGAAACACGCAACAAGTAATTGCATCCTGAAAAAGTCTAAATAATGATAATGACCTACAGTGTATCCTCAGTCCTGAAGCTGAGGTCAGACCTTCACCTTGTGCTGAGCACAGGCACATGACCCCACAGATCCCTGGTCATTACCTGTGATCACCAGTGACTGTCTGGCCTTACTAAAGGGCTGGGTCATCCTTGTATTCACTTCTGAAAGTCAAATAATTAAATCTTTTTTTAAATTAATTTTTTATTGAAGTAGAGTTGATTTACAATGTTGTGTTAGTTTCAGATGTACAGCAAAGTGATTCGGTTGTATATGCATATTATATATATTCTTTTTCCGATTCTTCTTCATTATAACCTTCATTATAGGTTAACAAGATATTGAATATAGTCCCCTGTGCTATATAGTAGGTCCTTGTTGGTCATCTATTTTATATATAGTCGTGTGTATCTGTTCATCTCAAACCCCTACTTTATCCCTCCCTCTCTCCCCCTTTCCCCTTTGGTAACCATAAGTCTGTTTTCTATGCCTGTAAGTCTATTTCTGTTTTGTAAATAAGTTCATTTGTATCATATTTTAGATTCCACATATAAGTGATATCATATGATATTTGTCTTTCTCTGACTTATTCACTTAGTATGATCATCTCTAGGTCCATCGATGTTGCTGCAAATGGCATTATTTCATTCTTTTTTATGGCTGAGTAATATTCTGTTTTATATATATATATTTACTGGTATATATATATAGGTATTATTATATATTGTTATATATTCTTTACCTATTCATCTGTCAATGGACATTTAGGTTGCTTCCATGTCTTTGGTATTGTAAACACTGCTGCTATGAACATTGGGGTGTTAGAGTTTTCTCTGGATATATGCCCAGGAGTGAGATTACTGGATCATATGGTAACTCTATTTTTAGTTTTTTAAGGAACCTCCAGACTGTTCTCCATAGTGGCTGCACCAATTTACATTCCCACCAACAGTGTAGGAGGGTTCCCTTTTCTCCACACCCTCTCCAGCATTTATTATTTGTAGACTTTTTTGATGATGGCCATTCTGACCAGTGTGCAATAATTAACTCTTGCCTTGTCCTTATTCATTCAAAGGATGGAGTATAACATGCAGGTGATGACATTATTATATACCTAGTTAAATCTGGTATCTACCAGTGCTTGAATTTGACCAGGATTCCTAAGGAGAGGGAGAAAGCACATTTTCACCACTAGACAAGGCAAGCTTTATCTCTGTACCTTGATGCCAGAAGAAAAATTCTTCTGTAATTGCATACCAGGTCACTGATTGGCTGTTAATAATTGTTCAATGCATTAATGAAGGGATAGGAAAGAGGAGTGCAACCACAGCACAAATTAGTATAAGCAAATGAAGGTCTTTCCCACAATCTTGGTGAAGATGGGCAGCACTTTACTTAATGTTCCACTTTTTCAGTGTTAGAGAAACTTATGGATTCAGATTTAATTGAAAAGAAAGCACATCTTAATTGATGAAATGTCTGAAATGGAGACAAGTTTTAAGGGAGGCACGCCTTTGTAAATCACACAGAAGATAACTGTACACAACCCAGTGGCATTTGCAATTTTGAGAGGAGTACCTGGAAGAATATTTTTGACTTGGCATGTTGAGATGAATCTCAAATACTTCTAAAAAATTAATTATTAAGGCAGAGATCCAGGGAAAATCGGTTGTCTTGGGTAGCAATAGGAAGGGATTGGGTTCAATATCAGGGAGCACTTCCTGACAATAAGACAAGATAAGCACTGAGATGAACCAAGGAAATTTAGTGACACTCCTGGATGAAAATATGTAACAATCATTAATCCATCACCTGTCAGAGGAAATGTGTATGGAAGCAAAAAGATGATCCATTTTAAATGACCCGGACATGCCCTTATCAAATGTTGACACTAACAGTTAAAATACAAATTGTTCTGTGTTCTTTTATGGGATGGTTAGTCAGGTGTGGCCACAAGTAGAGACATAGGAGGGGCTCAGGAAAACAAAAGTTTATTATATTCACAGGTCCTAGGAACAGGAGGCACACCAGGCCATGCAGGGCTCCATGGGGAAGCCTCAGGGTAGTCGGGTGGTCAGGAGGCAGAAAGCAGGAGCAAGTGGGAAGTTTGGCCAGAGCCTTTATAGGGGTTTCCACGGGAAAGGCAAGGCAGAGCAAAATAAACAGTTCTAAGATTGGCTAGTTTGAATAATTCCTGCAGGTGGGAATTAGGCTCTATATAGGGGTGGTCTCTGGTTGCGTGGTAGCAGGCCCTGGGATGATTTAGGGGAGGGGAAATATTGGCTTGGTGTGAATTTGCCAGACGCAGGAGGTTAAGACTTTGAATTAGTTTTCATATCAAAGGTATGATCCCACTGACCCTTTGCTATCTCTAAGAACTGGCTAGCCCAGGGAGGGGCAATCTCTCCCCAGTCAGAAAGGTTTTTAAGGTGTAAAAACATCATAATATATAGAAAGTAAAAAATATAGACCATAGACAAATATACTAAAAAGCACTAGATGTTTGAATCTGGATAGAGCTCCAGCATTTGTTTAACCTGCAATGTGACAGCCTTTGTCTCCCACTGAGCCTGTACAAACAGCAGTAGGCACAGCTGGTTTGGGGAACTCAAGAGAGCAAACACAGTATAATGAACACGGCTGTTAAGCCAACAGACAATTCAAACCCAGAATGAGACAAGATCTAGGTTTGGACAAAAGTGTTACAATATATTGGATAAAGTCCACAGAACCTAATCTGGCAGGTGCAGAATGGAAAACACAGAAGAAAGCTGAAAGGTCTGTAAGTTAACAGCACATCACAAAGAACAGCCAAATCCCCATTGCTACAGAGAACACATTTGGATAGACCCAGAGGCTTCTGAACAGAATCCATCTCCAAAGCTATAAAATATTTTAAGATAAATATTACAAATGTCATTTACAAATTTTTTTTTTTTTTTTTTTTTTTGCGGTACGCGGGCCTCTCACTGTTGTGGCCTCTCCCGTTGTGGAGCACAGGCTCCGGACGCGCAGGCTCAGCGGCCATGGCTCACGGGCCCAGCCGCTCCGCGGCATGTGGGATCTTCCCGGACCGGGGCACGAACCCGTGTCCCCTGCATCGGCAGGCGGACTCTCAACCACTGCGTCACCAGGGAAGCCCTACAAATGCTTTTTTAAGAAGAGGGGAAATACCAACTTTTCACCAACAAACAAGGCCAATACATTTAAGAGTTTACCCTTGGAGCTTCAAGATGGTCCAAGAGTAAGACGCGTAAGAGTAAGACGCGTAAGAGTAAGACACGTTCCTCCCCACAAATACATCAGAAATACATCTACATGTGGAACAACTCCTACAGAACACCTACTGAATGCTGGCAGAAGACCTCAGATCTCCCAAAAGGCAAGGAACTCCCCCACGTACCTGGGTAGGACAAAAGAAAAAAGAAAAAACAGAGACAAAAGAATAGGGACGGGACCTGCACCAGTGGGAGGGAGCCGTGAAGGAGGAAAGGTTTCCACACACTAGAAGCCCCTTCGCGGGCGGAGACTGCGGGTGGCGGAGGGGGTAAGCTTCGGAGCCACGGAGGAGAGCGCAGCAACAGGGGTGTGGAGGGCAAAGCAGGGAGATTCCCGCACAGAGGATCAGTGCCAGTCAGCACTCACCAGCCCGAGGCTTGTCTGCTCACCGGCCAGGGCGGGCGGGGGCTTCAGTCTGATCCCAGGGAGAGGACTGGGGTTGGCTGCGTGAACACAGCCTGAAGGGGCTAGTGCGTCACGGCTAGCCTGGAGGGAGTCCGGGAAAAAGTCTGCAGCTGCCGAAGAGGCAAGAGACTTTTTCTTGCCTCTTTGTTTCCTGGTGCACAAGGACAGGGGATTAAGAGCGCCGCTTAAAGGAGCTCCAGAGACCCCCGCGAGACACGCCTATCAGGGCGGACCCCAGAGACGGGCATGAGACGCTAAGGCTGCTGCTGCAGCCAGCAAGAAGCCTGTGTGTGAGCACAGGTCACTATCCACACTGCCCCTCCCGGGAGCCTCTGCAGCCCGCCACTGCCAGGGTCCCGGGATCCGGGGACAACTTCCCCGGGAGAATGCACGGCACGCCTCGGGCTGGTGCAACATCACGCAGGCCTCTGCCGCCACAGGCTGGGCCTGCACTCCGTGCCCCTCCCTCCCCCCCGGCCTGAGTGAGCCAGAGCCCCCGAATCAGCTGCTCCTTTAACCCTGTCCTGTCTGAGCGGAAGAACTGACGCCCTTAGGCGACCTACACGCAGAGGAGGGGCCAAATCCAAAGCTGAGCCCTGGGAGCTGTGCGAACAAAGAAGAGAAAGGGAAATTTCTCCCAGCAGCCTAAGGAGCAGCGGATTAAATCTCCACAATCAACTTGATGTACCCTGCATCTGTGGAATAACTGAAGAGACAACGAATCATCCCAAACTGAGGAGGTGTACTTTGGGAGGAACAGTAAATTTTTTTTTCCCTTTTTCTCTTTTTGTGAGTGTGTATGTGTATACTTCTGTGTGTGATTTTGTCTGTATAGCTTTGCTGTTACCAACTCTCCTAGGGTTCTGTCTGTCCGTTTTTTTTTTGTTTGTTTGTTTGTTTGTTTTACTTTAAAAAAATTTTTTCTTAATAATTATTTTTTACTTTTATAACTTTATTTTATTTTTTCTTCTTCTTTCTTTCTTTCTTTTTTTTTTCTCCCTTTTATTCTGAGCCGTGTGGATGACAGGCTCTTGGTACTCCAGCCAGGCATCAAGGCTGTGCATCTGGGGTGGGAGAGCCAAGTTCAGGACACTGGTCCACAAGAGACCTCCCAGCTCCATGTAATATCAAACGGCGAAAATCTCTCAGAGATCTCCATCTCAACACCAACACCCAGCTTCACTCAACGACCGGCAAGCTACAGTGCTGGACACCCTATGCCAAACAACTAGCAAGACAGGAACACAACCCCATCCATTAGCAGAAGGGCTGCCTAAAATCATAATGAGTCCACAGACACCCCAAAACACACCACCAGACGTGGACCTGCCCACCAGAAAGACAAGATCCAGCCTCATCCACCAGAACACAGGCACTAGTCCCCTCCACCAGGAAGCCTACACAACCCACTGAACCAACCTTAGCCACTGGGGGCAGACACTAAAAACAACGGGAACTACAAACCTGCAGCCTGCGAAAAGGAGACCTCAAACACAGTAAGTTAAGCAAAATGAGAAGACAGAGAAACACACAGCAGATGAAGGAGCAAGATAAAAACCCACCAGAGGTAACAAATGAAGAGGAAATAGGCAGTCTACCTGAAAAAGAATTCAGAATAATGATAGTAAAGATGATCCAAAATCTTGGAAATAGAATGGAGAAAATATAAGAAATGTTTAACAAGGACCTAGAAGAACTAAAGAGCAAACAAACAGTGATGAACAACAAAATAAATGAAATTAAAAATTCTCTAGAAGAGATCAATAGGAGAATAACTGAGGCAGAAGAACAGATAAGTGACCTGGAAGATAAAATAGTGGAAATGAAAAGAATTAAGGACGGTCTCAGAGACCTCTGAAACAACATTAAACGTACCAACATTCAAACTATAGGGGTCCTTGAAGAAGAAGAGAAAAAGAAAGAGACTGAGAAAATATTTGAAGAGATCATAGTTCAAAACTTCCCCAATATGGGAAAGGAAATAGTTAATTAAGTCCAGGAAGAACAGAGAGTCCCATACAGGATAAATCCAGGGAGAAACACACCAAGGCACATATTAATCAAACTATCAAAACTTAAATACAAAGAAAAAATATTAAAAGCAGCAAGGGAAAAACAACAAATAAAATACAAGGGAATCTCCATAAGGTTAACAGGTGATCTTTCAGCAGAAACTCCGCAAGCCAGAAGGGAGTGGCAGGACATATTTAAATTGATGAAGAAGAAAAATGTACAACCAAGATTACTCTACCCAGCTAGGATCTCATTCATATTTGACAGAGAAATTAAAACCCTTACAGATAGGCAAAAGCTAAGAGAATTCAGCCACCAAACCAGCTTTACAACAAATGCTAAAGGAACGTCTCTAGGCAGGAAACACAAGAGAAGGAAAAGACCTACAATAACAAACCCAAAACAATTAAGAAAATGGGAATAGGAACATACATATCGATAATTACCTTAAATGTAAATGGATTAAATGCTCCAACCAAAAGACATAGATTGGCTGAATGGATACAAGAACGACACCTGTATATATGCTATCTACAAGAGACCCACTTCAGACCTAGGGACACATACAGACTGAAAGTGAGGGGATGGAAAAAGATATTCTATGCAAGTGGAAATCAAAAGAAAGCTGCAGTAGCAATTCTCATGTCAGACAAAATAAACTTTAAAGTAAAGACTATTACAAGAGACAAAGAGAGACACTACATCATAATCAAGGGATCAATCCAAGAAGAAGATATAACAATTGTAAATATTTATGCACCCAACATAGGAGCACCTCAATACATAAGGCAAATACTAACAGCCATAAAAGGTGAAATCGACAGTAACACAATCATAGTAGGGCACTTTAACACCCCACTTTCACCAATGGATAGATCATCCAAAATGAAAATAAATAAGGAAACACAAGCTTTAAATGGCACATTAAACAAGATGGACTTAATTGATACTTATAGGACATTCCATCCAAAAACAAGAGAATACACATTCTTCTCAAGTGCTCATGGAACATTCTCCAAGATCATATATTGGATCACAAATCAAGCCTTGGT
Source organism: Hyperoodon ampullatus (assembly GCF_949752795.1). Classification (NCBI taxonomy): domain Eukaryota; kingdom Metazoa; phylum Chordata; class Mammalia; order Artiodactyla; family Ziphiidae; genus Hyperoodon; species Hyperoodon ampullatus. The sequence continues at coordinate 44,680,314 of NC_136930.1, forward strand.
AAATTTAAGAAAATTGAAATCGTATCAAATATGTTTTCCGACCACAACACTATAAGACTAGCTACTAATTCCAGGAAAAGATCTGTAAAAAATACAAACACATGGAGGCTAAACAATACAATACTTAATAACCAAGAGATCACAGAGGAAATCAAAGAGGAACTTTAAAAATACCTAGAAGCAAATGACAATGAAAACACGACAACCCAAAACCTATGGGATGCAGCAAAAGCAGTTCTAAGAGGGAAGTTGATAGCAATACAATCCTACCTTAAGAAACAAGAAACATCTCGAATAAACAACCTAACCCTACACCTAAAGCAATTAGAGAAAGAACAACAACAAAAAAACAAACCCAAAATTAGCAGAAGGAAAGAAATCGTAAAGGTCAGATCAGAAATCAATGAAAAAGAAATGAAAAACCAGTAGCAAAGATCAATAAAACTAAAAGCTGGTTCTTTGAGAAGGTAAACAAAATTGATAAACCATTAGCCAGACTCATCAGGAAAAAAAGGGAGAAGACTCAGATCAACAGAATTAGAAATGAAAACGGAGAAGTAACAACTGATACTGCAGAAATACAAAGGATCATGAGAGATTACTACAAGCAATTATATGCCAATAAAATGGACAACCTGGAAGAAATGGACAAATTCTTACAAAAGCACAACCTTCTGAAACTGAACCAGGAAGAAAGAGAAAATATAAACAGACCAATCAAAAGCACTGAAATTGAAACTGTGATTTAAAATATTCCAACAAAGAAAAGCCCATGACCAGATGGCTTCACAGGCCAATTCAATCAAACATCTAGAGAAGAGCTAACACCTATCCTTCTCAAACTCTTCCAAAATATAGCAGAGGGGGAAACACTCCCAAACTCATTCTGTGAGGCCACCATCACCCTGATACCAAAACCAGACAAAGATGTCACAAAGAAAGAAAACTACAGGCCAATATCACTGATGAACATAGATGAAAAAATCCTCAACAAAATACTAGCAAACAGAATCCAGCAGCACATTAAAAGGATCATACACCATGATCAAGTGGGGTTTATCCCAGGAATGCAAGGATTCTTCAATATATGCAAATCAATCAATGTGATACACCATATTAACAAACTGAAGGAGAAAAGCCATATGATCATGTCAATAGATGCAGAGAAAGCTTTCGACAAAATTCAACACCCATTTATGATAAAAACCCTCCAGAAGTAGGCATAGAGGGAACTTTCCTCAACATAATAAAGGCCATATATGACAAACCCACAGCCAACATCGTCCTCAATGGTGAAAAACTGAAACCATTTCCACTAAGATCAGGAACAAGACAAGGTTGCCCACTCTCACCACTCTTATTCAACATAGTTTGGAAGTCTTAGCCACAGCAATCAGAGAAGAAAAAGAAATAAAAGGAATCCAAATCGGAAAAAAAAGAAGTAAAGCTGTCACTGTTTGCAGATGACATGATACTATACATAGAGAATCCTAAAGATGCTACCAGAAAACTACTAGAGCTAATCAATGAATTTGGTAAAGTAGCAGGATACAGAATTAATGCACAGAAATCTCATGCATTCCTATACACTAATGATGAAAAACCTGAAAGCGAAATTAAGAAAACACACCCATTTACCATTGCAACAAAAAGAATAAGATATCTAGGAATAAACCTACCTAAGGAGACAAAAGACCTGTATGCAGAAAATTATAAGACACTGATGAAAGAAATTAAAGATGATACAAATAGATGGAGAGATATACCATGTTCTTGGATTGGAAGAATCAACATTGTGAAAATGACTCTACTACCCAAAGCAATCTACAGATTCAATGCAATCCCTATCAAACTACCACTGGCATTTTTCACAGAACTAGAACAAAAAATTTCACAATTTGTATGGAAACACAAAAGACCCCGAATAGCCAAAGCATTCTTGAGAAAAAAAAACGGAGCTGGAGAAATCAGGCTCCCTGACTTCAGACTATACTACAAAGCTACAGCAATCAAGACAGGATGGTACTGGCACAAAAACAGAAATATAGATCAATGGAACTGGATAGAAAGCCCAGAGATAAACCCACGCACATATGGTCACCTTATTTTTGATAAAGGAGGCAAGAATATACAGTGGAGAAAACACAGCCTCTTCAATAAGTGGTGCTGGGAAAACTGGACAGCTACATGTAAAAGAATGAAATTAGAACACTCCCTAACACCATACACAAAAATAAACTCAAAATGGATTAAAGACCTAAATGTAAGGCCAGACACCATCAAACTCTTAGAGGAAAACATAGGCAGAACACTCTATGACATATATCACAGCAAGATCCTTTTTGACCCACCTCCTAGAGAAATGGAAATAAAAACAAAAATAAACAAATTGGACCTAATGAAACTTAAAAGCTTTTGCACAGCAAAGAAAACCATAAACAAGATGAAAAGACAACACTCAGAATGGGAGAAAACATTTGCAAATGAAGCAACTGACAAAGGATTAATCTCCAAAACATACAAGCAACTCATGCAGCTCAACATCAAAAAAACAAACAACCCAATCCAAAAATGGGCAGAAGACCGAAATAGACATTTCTACAAAGAAGATATACAGATTGCCAACCAACACATGAAAGAATGCTCAACATCATTAATCATTAGAGAAATGCAAATCAAAACTACAATAAGGTATCATCTCACACCGATCAGAATGGCCATCATCAAAAAATCTAGAAACAATAAATGCCGGAGAGGGTGTGGAGAAAAGGGAACCCTCTTGCACTGTTGGTGGGAATATAAATTGATACAGCCACTATGGAGAACAGTATGGAGATTCCTTAAAAAACTAAAAATAGTGCTACCATATGACCCAGCAATCCCACTACTGGGCATATACCCTAAGAAAACCATAATTCAAAAAGAGTCATGTACCAAAATGTTCACTGCAGCTCTATTTACAATAGCCAGGACATGGAAGCAACCTAATTGTCCATCGACAGATGAATGTATAAAGAAGATGTGGCACATACATACAATGGAATATTAATCAGCCATAAAAAGAAACGAAATTGAGTTATTTGTAGTGAGGTGGATGGACCTAGAGTCTGTCATACAGAGTGAAGTAAGTCAGAAAGAGAAAAAGAAAAACCATATGCTAACACATATATATGGAATCTAAAAAAAAAAAAAAAAAAAAAAAGGTCCTGAAGAACCTAGGGACAAGATGGAAATAAAGACACAGACCTACTAGAGAATGGACTTGAGGATATGGAGAGGGGGAAGGGTAAGCTGGGACGAAGTGAGAGAGTGGCATGGACATATATACACTACCAAATGTAAAATAGGTAGCTAGTGGGAAGCAGCCGCATAGCACAGGGAGATCAGCTGAGTGCTTTGTGTCCACCTAGAGGGGTGGGATAGGGAGGGTGGGAGGGAGGGAGATGCAAGAGGGAAGAGATATGGGGACATATGAATATGTATAACTGATTCACTTTGTTATAAATCAGAAACTAACGCACCATTGTAAAGCAATTATACTCCAATAAAGATGTTAAAAAAAGAAAAAGAGTGTACCTTAATCTCAAGTAACTAAAATATAATGGAGACATTCTATTAGATAAACTTCCCTCTGCAGTCTAAGTTACAACAAATTCTAAACCTCAAAAGTAGTCTATGCTTCTTTTTTTATCAGAAATCTAACAGAGCATTCATTCATTCCCTATCTACACAAGCTAACGTTTATGATTATTCTGATGCATAACATAAACTTCTGAATTGGACTGCAAAAATAACATCTGTGCATCTTTCCAACTAATACAAGCAGGAGCTCACATTGGGCATTATGTGGTGCACTTGTCACGTGCATGCACCTGCACCTGCAAAGGTGTTTATGAGCGAGCAGGATGACAGGTTGACATAGGGTGTTGACTGAAAGCACCTTCTCATCTTAACTACAGCAATTTCTGTAGTAAATAATTGTTTGATGTCAATTCTTTTACAGTCATTAATATATCACAAGCATAGGCGAAACGGTTTCAAGCTGGTAAAAGATGTATTCCTTTTTGCCTAAGGGAAACCCAAAACAGGAAGTAATAAATCATTATTTATTGTCTTTATTTTTATTCCCCCAAACATCTCAAGTCAAAAGCTTGGGGAGGAATTTATTTAGCCATCATCAGAATGAGTCATCTTTTGGATGTGGCTACTTTCACAGCAAGCACTTCCTCGTGGTGGTAGAATTCCAATTTGAGTCAAGGTCATGAAAGCGACATTTGAAACCAAGCAAATATTTTATTACATAAAGGGGAGCGAAAAGGAGAGGCCCCGAGCCTCACTTAATATTCATTTCAAACGCTGTCTAGAGCTTACCTAGAGAATAAGGGGAAGACTCCTCTTGGCACTGGAATTCATGTTCTGACTCTGCCCTTGGTAAATCGTGTGAGCTGATGAGAGCAGGCAGAGGCACCCAAATCCAGAAGCCTTAATGCATCTGCTACTGGCCTCTGGCTGAACAAAGAACTTCACTGCAGGCTATCAGCATCAATCCTGAGGCCAAAAACCTTGACGAGCTATGGTAGTTTTTTATTTTAACAAATCGTAAACATTAATTGATTGCCTACTGTTGTCTGTAAGAACCTCAAGGCCCAATACGTAAGACAGAATCCAAACTGACAATACAATGTGAAAAATGCTATTAGAGGTATGATCAACATACTATGGGAACACAGGGGATGGACAACCTCTCCTTGGCATGTCCGAGAATAATAAGAAAAATGCACCACAACAACTACCACCATCATTTGTTGAGAACTGACTTCGGGTCAGGCATAATTCCAGTGCTTTGCATGTTTTACCTAACTTATCCTTAACAATGAGATAGAAAATAATACACTACAGTATTCATGAAGGGTTACCACAAATGGGGCATTGTTCTAAGGGCTTTTTCTTAAAGGAACTCATTTAATCCTCAGAACAAATCTATACAGATCTTATCACCTTCATTTTGCAGATGAAGAAACTGAGGCAACTGAGAAGTTCATTAACTTTCTCAAGGTTATATAGCTGGTAGGTGGTTGAGCCAGCATTTGAAGCCAGGCAATCTGGCTCTGATGCCTTTAGGCTTAACCACTGAAATATGCAGCCTCACCCATTTACCACTCCATATTTACAAATGCAGAAATCAGGGTCCCTGTTGAGAGGCTGACTAGATACAAAGTGCAAGTGGTTTGACTGCAGAGCCTACCCTCATGGGGACTATCTCATGGGAAGGGGCATTTGAGCTGAAACTTGAAAGACAAGACTTTCACAAGGTGGAGGTGAAGGGCAAGGGTGTTCTCAGGGGTAGGAAAGAGTGTGTGCAGAGAACCAAGCACCATGGACAGTTCTGACATTGACAAATGGTCTGGAATGGCTCAATAAGTAACTGGGATGCCCCACTTGTTCTCTTCTTGAACGGGGTAGCGCGGAAGAGGTTCCACACTGGGGAGAAATGAGCACTCAAAGAGAATAGCGTCCTGGCCACCAATCAAGGCTGCCATCCTGGAACTTTACCAACAAACAGTTGCTGTCATTTTTCCTAAATTCAACTTTCCACATAATCCAAAATGCCAGAAAACACTCATTTCCTATTTGTGGGAGGTTTTGCAGGGCTGATTATGACTAAAAAGCATCATGCCCTGTTTCTTTTATCAGGAGCCTGATTGACAGAGTCATTTACTTTTTATGAAGACAAATGAATATGGTTATTCTGATTAGAAGCAGAACAGCATCAGCTCAGGAACCAGACTCTGAACACAACATCTGGGGCACCACAGCTGTCCCAGCTAATCTTGGAGTCGGGGAGGGACCGAAGCTGCATCACACAACAGGAGAGCCCCATGCCGGGCACACTTGGTGAATCCAGTTGACAGAGGCAACTTGTCCTGTGTTCACAGACTCTAACGGTTAGCGTTAGCTCGTCCCTCCCAGCAGCCCAACATTGATATTATTAGCCTTCATATGGGAGGATGGTCACCTTGGGGGTGACAAAGTACTGGACATGCAAGGTGGCTTCCAGTCAGACTGTTTCCTCTGAGGAACCTGCAACCCGTAACCAGTTCTGAGAGATTTTTCATCACAGGCCCCCCTGCTTGGCAGCTAACTGAACCAGAGATAGGTGTGGGACCCAAGGACAATCTTCACAGGCTTCCTTGTGAGTGCCCTGTCCAATATTAGAGGATAACACCATCAGATTTTCTCTGGAAGAGTTTAAATGCAAGCCATATAAAGAACAGTAGCAGAGTAGCAGAGATGCAGAAAAGACGGATGCCGTAAACTGATTGCAAGAAACATCCTGCGCCGTAATAGATTGGAGTGGGGGTGGGCAGAATAAAGTTGATCACAAGCGACCGCTCTCTATTTAAAGAGAGAATCACTTACCAAAAACAATGGCGCACACTAGCTTTTCTCCTGTCCCCCACCGCCAGGTCCATGCCCCCCCTTCTGAGCCCCAGGAGGCTGGCTCTACACGTCACATCGCTGAGGTGCCTTGCTTCCTGGCTCCCTGTGGGGCTGTGCCGAGTGGAGACTCAGCAGGAGATGAAAGGTAAGGAGGAGAGAGTTTAGGCATCTCTTCCTCTCCCTCTCCCGCCTCGCATTGTCTCTCTCCTGATGTGACCGCATCCCTCTACAAGCGTGCCCCCGGCCATGGCCCTCTCCATGCCCCAGGCCTCACCAGCCCCAGCTTTTCCCTTCAGGCCCAAGAGTGGTAACAGCTCCTCTATTGCTGGTCCCAGGAAGCTCCAGCCACCTGCTGGTTCCCCTGCTCCTGCCCACTCCTCTATAAACAACCCCTTCATGAAATTTTCTTTCAAATCCCAGCCTGGGAGCCTCCTCTTTCAGTGGGGGCTGAGGTGTGGGAGAACACAAAACAGGGCACAACTGAACCAGAAATGAGTGAAATGTCCGTAGGAGTCTCAGGGCGAGGTTCATGCTCTGCCCGAGGTCTGCTCAGAAGCCCTCATACTCCTCCCCACTCCTCTCCACCTGCAGTGAGCGGGGCAGGACTCCGTGCAGAGGCTCGGTGATCTATGGGGTGTCAGGGAGTCGCCCACACGCCTCTCCTGTTACGACTGCCACTCAACCAGTGATGTTTTACACAAGCATTCATTGAGCCCTAGCGTGTGCCAGGCAGCATGCTGGGCTCTGGGACCCAGGTGACAAACAGAACAGATGCAGTCTTTGCCCCCATGAACCTTACAGTGGTTGGCGTCGGGGAGGCAGGGGCTGAAGCAGGGAAGGGAGCAGACAGCAAACGAATAACCAGGCAAATAAGTGGAGAATTACAAACCCTGACCAGCGATTCAGAGGAAAACTGAAAGGAGCTAAGAGAATAACAGGGGATCTCATCTAGAACATCGACTCTGTTTAATGACTGGCGTTGCTACTGGCCAAAGTATCCATCTTATGGATGAAGAGACTGATAAAAAGGAAACCAGGCCTCAGGGAATGTGCAAAGGAATGTGAGATAAGCATGTTTAGGTAAAAATGCCTGGGCTGATACTGTGAAGCCACGTCACCTCCATCAGTGCATCTTCCGCTGCTGAAAACAGATGATGCTGGGGTTTGATAACTATGCTCTGTGGAGGACAAGTTTTATGATGGCCAAGATTAGTCCAGACACTGTCCTCAATCCGCGCTTTCAAAGCTTCCCATCTTCAGAGAACCTGTCTCTGAGGAGGCAAGGATTTTAGTGTTTGAAGAGGTGTGAACTGAGGCCAAAAGCTGTGCCAGCCACTTCCTTCATTCAGTTTGGGAAAAGTTCATTCTCCTTTCTCTGAGGGCACAAAGCATTTAGAAACACCCTCCAGAACCCCTCCTACCTCATCCACTATTGTCTCCTCATCATCTCATGGCTTCCCTAGAGGGACAAGTGATCCTAATTAATAGGGCATCAGAATTTCTGGAAAAAAGTAGGAAGAAAGTCTTTCCCTTATTTTCATTTATTCCCCAATGTCTTGGACAACAAGTAGCAAAGGTTCGTCTTCAGTTTGCCTTCTTACATGGTGATCCGTTAGGGACAAAACAGCATTGAATTTCGGGGGAGGGGTCTTATTTTGGGAATGGGGCAATTTGTAAACTTTGATGTTTTATACAATATTCATTTAATATTTAGTGAACAATTATCGAGTTCCTACTATGTGCTAGTCATTGTGCTAATCTCAGGGGATACAGTTTATAAGCTAGACCTACATGATCCTTGCCCTTAAGGGATTTCCAGTGTAGCCAGAGAGACAGACAACTAAACAAGCAATTGCAATATGTCATAGTAAGTGTTACATAGGATACTTTTTTTTTTTTTTTTTTTTTTTGCGTTACGCGGACCTCTCACTGTTGTGGCCTCTCCCGTTGCGGAGCACAGGCTCCAGACACGCAGCCTCAGCGGCCATGGCTCACGGGTCCATCCGCTCTGCGGCATGTGGGATCTTCCCGCACCGGGGCACGAACCCGTGTCCCCTGCATCGGCAGGCGGACTCTCAACCACTGCGCCACCAGGGAAGCCCCATAGGATACTTTTAAGGCATTTAATTTAGACTAGAAAAGTCAAGGAAGGCTTCCCAGAGAACGTTCTTACTTTAAGTTAATACCTGAAGGATGAATAGGAGCTGGACAGAAAAGTGTAGTGGGTAAGGGATTGAGACTGATCCAGGCAAAAGATACTCCATGTGCAAAGGTACGGAGGTGAGCAAGAGGTGTGTAGAGATGCTGAAAGATGTTCAGCTACAGGAAAGGACGTAAGAAAAAAAGAGACAGGAACTGAGGCTGAAAACGTAGGAACTGACCAGGTAATGATCAGCCTTGGAAACCAAGTTAAGGCGGCTGGCCTTTACCTTAAGATCACTAGGAGTCCCTTGAAGAGTTCTAAGCAGGAAAATATATGATTATGTTTTAGAAAGATCATATGGACTGCAATGTGAGATAATGTCTATTTAGGTCTTCTGCCCATTTTTGGATTGGGTTGTTTTTTTAATATTGAGCTGCATGAGCTGTTGATATACTTTGGAGATTGATCCTTTGTCTGTTGATTCATTTGCAAATATTTTCTCCCATTCTGAGGGTGGTCTTTTCGTCTTGTTTATAGTTTCCCTTGCTATCCAAAAGCTTTTAAGTTTCATTAGGTCCCATTTATTTTTGTTTTTATTTCCATTGCTCTAGGAGGTGGGTCAAAAAAGATCTTGTTGCGATTTATGTCAAAGAGTGTTCTTCCTATGTTTTCCTCTAAGAGTTTTATAGTGTCCAGTCTTACATTTAGGTCTTTAATCCATTTTGAGAATATTTTTGTGTATGGTGTTAGGGAGTGTTCTGATTTCATTGTTGTATATATAGCTATCCAGCTTTCCCAGCACCATTTATTGAAGAGACAGTCTTTTCTCCATTGTATATCCTTGCCTCCTTTGTCATAGATTAGTTGACCATAGGTGCATGGGTTTATCTCTGGGCTTTCTATCCTATACCATTGAGCTATATTTCTGTTTTTGTGCCAGTACCATATTGTCTTGATTACTGCAGCTTTGTAGTATAGTCTGAAGTCAGGGATCTGATTCCTCCAGCTCCGTTTTTTTCCCTCAAGATTGCTTTGGCTATTTGGGGTCTTTTGTGTTTCCATATAACTTTTCAGATCTTTTGTTCTAGTTCTGTAAAAAATATCCTTGGTAATTTGATAGGGATTTCACTGAATCTGTAGATTGCTTTGGGTAGTACAGTCATTTTCACAGTATATATTTTTTAATTTTTAAATTTAATTTTATTTTTTATAGAGCAGGTTCTTATTAGTTATCTATTCATTTTCACAATACTGATTCTTCCAATCCAACAACATGGTATACCTCTCCATCTGTTTGTGTCAGCTTTGATTTCTTTCATCAGTGTCTTATAGCTTTCTGAGTACAAGTCTTTTACCTCCTTAGGTAGGTTTATTCCTAGGTATTTTATTCTTTTTGTTGCAATGGTGAATGGGATTGTTTCCTTAATTTCTCTTTCTGATTTTTCATTGTTAGTGTCTAGAAATGCAAGAGATTTCTGTGCACTAATTTTGTATTATGCAACTTTACCAAATTCACTGATTAGCTCTAGAAGTTTTCTGGTGACATCTTTAGGATTATCTATGTATAGTATCATATCATCTGCAAACAGTGACAGTTTTACTTCTTCTTTTCTAATTTGTATTCCTTTTTCCTCTCTGATTGCTGTGGCTAGGACTTCCAAAACTATGTTGAATAATAGTGGTGAGAGTGGACTTCCTTGTCTTGTTCCTGATCTTAGAGGAAATGCTTTCAGTTTTTCACCATTGGGAATGATGTTTGCTGTGGGTTTGTTGTATATGGTCTTTATTATGTTGAGGTAGGTTCCCTCTATGCCCACTTTCTGGAGAGTTTTTATCATAAATTGGTGTTGAATGTTGTCAAAAGCTTTTTCTGCATCTATTGAGATGATCATATGGTTTTTATTCTTCAATGTGTTAATATGGTGTATCCCATTTATTGATTTGCATATATTGAAGAATCCTTGCATCCCTGGGATAAATCCCACTTGAATATGGTGGATGATCCTTTTAATGTCTTGTTGGATCTGTCTGCTAGCATTTTGTTGAGGATTTCTGCATCTATTTTCATCAGTGATATTGGTCTGTAATTTTCTTTTTTTGTAGTATCTTTGTCTGGTTTTGGTATCAGGGTGATGGTGGCCTCATAGAATGAGTTTGGGAGAGTTCCTTCCTCTGCAATTTTTTGGAAGAGTTTGAGAAGGATGGGTGTCAGGTCTTCTCTAAATGTTTGATAGAATTCACCTGTGAAGCCATCTGGTCCTGGACTTTTGTTTGTTGGAAGATTTTTAATCACAGTTTCAATTCCATTACTTGTGATTGGTCTGTTCATATTTCTATTTCTTCCTGGTTCAGTCTTGGAAGGTTGTGCTTTTGTAAGAATTTGTCCATTTCTTCCAGGTTGTCCATTTTATTGGCATAGAGTTGCTTGTAGTAGTCTCTTAGGATGCTTTATATTTCTGCAGTGTACATTGTAACCTCTCCTTTTTCATTTCTAATTTTATTGATTTGAGTCCTCTCCCTCTTTTTCTTGATGAGTCTGACTAAACGTTTATCAATTTTGTTTACCTCCTCAAAGAAGCAGCTTTTAGTTTTATTGATCTTTGTTTCTATTTCATTTATTTCTGCTCTGATTTTTAAGATTTCTTTCCTTTTACTAACTTAGGGTTTTGTTTGTTCTTCTTTCTCTAGTTCCTTTAGGTGTATGGTTAGATTGTTCATTAGAGATTTTCCTTGTTTCTTGAGGTAGGATTGTATTGCTATAAACTTCCCTCTTAGAACTGCTTTTGTTTCAATCCATAGGTTTTGGATCACCGTGTTTTCATTGTCATTTGTCTCTAGGTACTTTTTGATTTCCTCTTTGATTTTTTCAGTGGTCTCTTGGTTATTTAGCCGTGCACTGTTCAGCCTCCGTGTGTTTGTGTTTTTTACAGTTTTATTTCCCTGTAATTGATTTCTAATCTCATAGTGTTGTGGTTGGAAAAGATGCTTGATATGATTTCAATTTTCTTAAATTTACTGAGGCTTGATTTGTGACCCAAGATGTGATCCATCCCGGAGAATGTTTGGTGTGCACTTGAGAAGAAAGTGTAATCTGCTGTTTTCAGATGGAATGTCCTATAAATATCAACTAAATCTATCTGGTCTATTGTGTCATTTAAAGCTTGTGTTTCCTTTATAATTTTCTGCCTGAATAATCTGTCCATTGGTGTAAATGAGGTGTTAAAGTCCCCCACTATTACTGTGTTACTGTCGATTTCCTCTTTTATAGCTGCTAGCATTTGCTTTATGTATTGAGGTGCTCCTATGCTGGGTGCATATATATTTATCATTGTTATATCTTTTTCTTGGATTGATCCCTTGATCATTATGTAGTGTCCTTCTTTGTCTCTTGTAACATTCTTTATTTTAAAGTCTATTTTATCTGAAATGAGTATTGCTACTCCAGCTTTCTTTTGATTTCCATTTGCATGGAATATCTTTTTTCATCCCCTCACTTTCAGTCTGTATGTGTCCCTAGGTCTGAAGTGGGTCTCTTGTAGATAGCATATAAATGGGTCTTGTTTTTGTATCCATTCAGCAAACCTGTGTCTTTTGGTTGGAGCATTTAATCCCTTCACATTTAAGGTGATTATCAATATGTATGTTCCTACTACCATTTTCTTAATTGTTTTGGGTTTGTTTTTGTAGGTCCTTTTCTTCTGTTGTGTTTCCCACTTAGAGAAGTTCCTTTAGCATTTGTTGTAGAGCCGGTTTGGAGTGCTGAATTCTCTTGGCTTTTGCTTGTCTGTAAAGCTTTTGATTTCTGTCAAATCTGAATGAGATCCTTGTTGGGTAGTGTAATCTTGGTTGTAGGTTCTTCGCTTTCATCACTTTAAATATATCATGCCACTCCCTTCTGGTTTGTAGAGTTTCTGCTGAGAAATCAGCTGTTAACCTTACAGGAGTTGCCTTGTATGTTATTTGTCATTTTTCTGTTGTTGCTTTTAATAATTTTTCTTTGTCTTTAATTCTTGTCAACTTGATTACTATGTGTCTCGGCATGTTTCTCCTTGGGTTTATCCTGCCTGGGACTCTCTGTGCTTCCTGGACTTGGGTGGCTATTTCCTTTCATATGTTAGGGAAATTTTTGACTATAATCTCTTCAAATATTTTCTGGGGTCCTTTCTCTCTCTCTTCACCTTCTGGGACCCCTATAATGCAAATGTTGGTGCATTTAATGTTGTCCCAGAGGTCTCTTAAGCTGTCTTCATTTTTTTACATTCTATTTTCTTTCTTCTGTTCTGTAGCAGTGAATTCCACCATTCTGTCTTCCAGGTCACTTATCCATTCTTCTGCCTCAGTTATTCTGCTATATATTCCTTCTAGTGTATTTTTCATATTAGTTATTGTATTGTTCATCTCTGTTTGTTAATTCTTCTAGGTCTTTGCTAAATATTTCTTGCATCTTCCCGATCTTTGCCTCCATTCTTTTTCCGAGGTCCTAGATCATCTTCACTATCATTATTCTGAATTCTTTTTCTGGAAGGTTGCCTATGTCCACTTCATTTAGTTGTTTTTCTGGGGTTTCATCTTGTTCCCTCATCTGGTACATAGTCCTCTGCCTTTTCATTTTGTCTATCTTTCTGTGAATGTGGTTTTCATTCCACAGGCTGCAGAATTGTAGTTCTTCTTGCTTCTGCTGTCTGACCTCTGGTGGATGAGGCTATTTAAGAGGCTTGTGCAAGCTTCCTGATGGGAGGGACTGGTGGTGGGTAGAGCTGGCTGTTGCTCTGGTGGGAAGAGCTCAGTAAAACTTTAATCCACTTGTCTGCTGATGGGTGGGGCTGAGTTCCCTCCCTCTTGATTGTTTGGCCTGAGGCGACCCATCACTGGTGTCTTTAGGCTCTTTGGTGGGGCTAATGGCAGACTCCAGGAGGGCTCATGCCAAGGAGTACTTCCCAGAACTTCTGCTGCCAGTATCCCTGTCCCCGTGGTGAGCCACAGCCAACCCCCACCTCTGCAGGAGACCCTCCAACATTAGCAGGTAGGTCTGGTTCAGTCTCCTATGGGGTCACTGCTCCTTCCCCCTGGGTCCTGATGCACACTACTTTGTGTGTGCCCTCCAAGAGTGGAGTCTCTGTTTCCCCTAGTCCTGTCAAAGTCCTGCAAACAAATCCTGCTAGCCTTGAAAGTCTGATTCTCTTGGAATTCCTCCTCCCGTTGCCAGACCCCCAGGTTGGGAAGCCTGATGTGGGGCTCAGAACCTTCACTCCAGTGGGTGGACTTCTGTGGTATAGTTGTTCTCCAGTTTGTGAGTCACCCACCCAGCGGTTATGGGATTTGATTTTACTGTGATCACGCTCCTTCTACCGTCTCATTGCGGCTTCTCCTTTGTCTTTGGATGTGGGGTATCTTTTCTGGCGAGTTCCAGTGTCTTCCTGTCAATGACTGTTCAGCAGTTAGTTGTGATTCTAGTGCTCTCACAAGAGGGGGTGAATGCACATCCTTCTACTCCACCATCTTGAACCAATCTCCAGTTCCTCCTATTTTAAAATGGTGATCATAATATCTATAGAATCATCTTCATAGAGTTGTTCTGAGGATGAGATGACCTATATGTAAAGTGCTTAGAACAGGGGGCACAGCACTTACCAAATGCCCATCAGGTTGTTAATTATCATAAACTGTACCTTACAGTGAACACTTGAGAGTTCATTCAGCTTTCCAGGACTAATGTGTTCCAAGTAATGAAAGGTACATAGAAATAGATTTCTCACTACCCACCCACCTTGTATAAACTACTTATATTCATAACTATCCCCAAGTAAAACCTGTATTGAATAGAACTTTTATTTAGCAAAGAACTTTCATTGTCTCCTGTCATTGTTTCAATGACTCCATAAGCAAGGAGACTTGTTTCCTCTTCCAAGAGATCAAGAAAATTACCCAAGGTTATACAGAATATAAGAAGTGGGATCAGGATTTGAAGCCCAGTTTTCTCCCTTCTTCCCCTGCTTGGAAATGTATTTATAGGTCCTTGTCCCGATAGCACTGCAAAATATTTCCATTAAGTTTTGAAATGATTTTCACCTGCAATAACTTTTTCTGCTACTCTAGCTGCACACACCCAGTGCGGTAGAGAGGCTGTGGGTCAAACAGTTTATGATGTAAATGTCACTATTGTTGGAGCACTCTTGTCCTCAGCCCTGCCATCCATCCAATGGGAAGCTCTAATGGTCAACCAATATTTTGGAAAACATGAAAGAGCCGATCAAACCATGAGTTATAGAGTATCTTTCCCACCCCTATCATTTCCAATGTACTGATAGGAAAAGAATGAAGGCAGTTAAAATAGACTAGGTAGCTATATTTTGTATTCTTTTGCGTTTTGACTTAGTATAAGAAAATTCAGCTTGTTATTGTGTGTTACGCATGTACGTATGTGTGTGTGTGTGTGTGTGTGTGTGTGTGTGTGTGCGCGTGCTCAACTGAATGATTCTTATGCCTCAGATTCAGATCAAAAATAGTGATACTATATATTATGGACTCTGAAGAGGTAGATGATTTCTTAAAATATATCTGTGTTTATGGACACAACATTGAGTCAGAAATGGTTATTCTGCAGCTGACACTGTGTTCCAACAACCAGACAGACTGAGAAGTGAGTCACCACCCGGTCAGGCACTCCATCACAGTTCCTCTACTTGGTTGTCTCCGGGCAACAAGGGGCTCTGAGCTGCGGTAATTAAAGCCAGATGAGCTGAAGAGGGAAGGAAGGCTGATCATTCAGGTGTCAAGAAGGAGCCAGGTAGGAATGATGATGGATTGAAAACATGCATTTAGCCTTACTCTTTCCCCAAACCCCATGAAAATGAGAGTAAAAGGATTTTATTACAGGCATAAACCCACAAGGACAAAGAAAATGTGAAAAGAGACAGAAGTAATGAAATTTGAAAGCTGGAAAGCAGATGGGCAAGTGGTAGCTGACTTAACAAACCTGAAAATATGAATCCTAAGGAGGTGGGGAGGAAGGGAAGAAGCAGCAAGATTTACATCGCATAACCCAGAAACAGCTCAGGAATTGGCAGGACAAGGGGTTTCTGGAAGAAGGGGTTGATGCTGGGGCTAAAAGCAAGAGGAAAGTCTTCTTGAGAGACTGTCAGATGCCCAGACATCCCTCCTACGCAGCAGGATAGCTGGAGCAGATTTCACTATCTTCTCAAGTTTTCATCCCTCCCTCTGCCCCGTGGTTGTGTAGTTGCTTCTACTAGAAAGAGAACATGCATCTTCATCTCACTGATGTTGTGTTTGGCCAATGGAGTGTGGGCAGACGTGACAGTGAACGAGTTCTGAGCCGAGGCCTTACTAGACACTGTGTGCTTCCACTTGTCCCCAAACCCCAGTTCGGTTGTGGCCATGAGAGGCTACGCCCCCAGGAGCCTGCTGGTCCAAGAAGAACGAGAGACATGGAATGGAACAGAGCTGATCTAAGCACACAGCCTGGATCCCAGCCCAGCCAAGCCCAGCTGACCTGCAGTCACAGGAGCTAGGAACACTGCTTTTTGCTGCAATACGCTACTGATATTTTGTGGTTATTGGTTCTTCAGCATAGCTGGCTGAGACGGTAATAGGTCCATACAAGCGGATGCTGCTGTAATAAAACTAAAGTATGTGGTACTGGCTTTGGGAACAGGTCACAGGTGGTGAGGTATATGTATATTTTTATACATTGCAGTATGTATGTTTTATATATTGCAATATGTTTTTATATATTGCAATATATATTGTGAGATCTAAAAAATGATAAGGAAAATATTATAGGAGATGGAAAAATGGTGCCCATGTTCTGCAATGGCAAGACACTTGGTATAGTTGTTACTGAAAGTAACTTGGAGGCTAGAAAAAATACCTAATGAACTCAAAGCCTTGAGCAAGGAGGTTTCCAGGCAGAATGTTGACAGAGGTGACTGGAGCATCCTCGGCAATCTTGGGCCAAAGGACAGAAGGAATGGGCAAATATGCAAGGATTTGAAGGGGGGGTGGCACGTGTGGGCAGAGGGAGGCTGGAGTCAGGGCCTAAGACTGAGCACAGACCCCAGACTCCCATTTCCCTAGGCTGGGGCTTCAATGATGCTTCCAGCTCGACACGGAGGCATCTGGGTTTGAAAAGGCTCTTGTGTGTGACACTGTGCGTGACCAGAACATGCTGGAACTGGTAACTCCAAAACACTCTGTGCATACCCTATTTTAACATTCCTGCCAGTGCCTGGTACTCAGCAATTATTTCTTGAACAAATAAATAAATGATCTTAAACAAGACACTTAACCCCCCTGACTTTAGTTTCCTTGGTTTCTTCCATGGCTAAGCTCCTACAATGGATATTTGTTCTAATCCTCAAGTTATAAGGAGGCCTGGGAACTTCTGGGAGCTGGTCAGCTTTAGACAGTCCCTCGTGCACATGCTGGCAGGGACCAAGCGGTCAGTCCCCTCCAGGCTGAGCCCCTGCTTCTCCCAAAGTCAGGGCACCACAGCCAAACTTGACTAAACCAGAGAGAAGAGAAGGATAATTTAGCTTATGTATTGTTTAAAAGCCTTAGTTCTATTCTAGCAGCCAAGAATCTTCTGTCATTCCAGCAGAAAGTTCTTCAGAGGGCAGTGTTAGATCCAAGCACTTCTTAGCATCTCTGGAAGATCTGGGCAGGAGACAAGTGGGAACTGGCCGCTGCATGGATCTCGGAGAAGGCCCCAGAGAGCTGCCCCTCCTCGTCCTCTGTTCCCCAGGCAACTGAGAGTGTTAGCTGTCGTCCATGCAAAGAATGCAAATGTAAAAACCACCAAACAGCTCAAGTCTTCACACGCCCACCTCACTCTGGACCAGCTGAGGACGGACCGCGCTACCCCACCACCTCTCTTCTGTCCTCTCCTTCTGTCTCCAGCATCTCCCTCGCCCTGAGACCTCATCTTCACAGGGCCTGGGCTGGCAGGGCCACGCCGCCTCTTGCCCCCTGGGTCCCCTGGCTGCAGACACCGGGCAAAGCCACGCAGGCAGCACTGATTAGACACACTTCAGCCCTCATTCTGGGAGAAATGTTCCTAATGTCCATGGCCCTGGGTCCCCTGGCTGCAGACACCGGGCAAAGCCACGCAGGCAGCACTGATTAGACACACTCCAGCCCTCATTCTGGGGGAAATGTTCCTAATGCCCATGGCCCTGGGTCCCCTCGCCCGGCCCATCTCTGGTCACAGCTGCGGAGCACACTTGCTATCAGCGGGCTCGTGATGGGGGCTCCTCATCAGCTCCAAGAGCACAGAGAGGCTGAAGGGAGAGCTTAATACCTCACGTGCTCTGGCTGAGAGGCAGAAAGGAAGGCGGGGAGACGCCGGGCACATGCACGTTGTGGTGGTGAGAGATTTAAGTGTGGATGGCACCGCGCGGTTTCCTGGGGCTAAGTTTTCCGCGGGTGCTAAGGGGGCAAAGAGATCTCCACCCTGTCCAGCTCTCCAAGCAGGCTCCCCACCTGCCAGCCGGGCAGACGCGTCTGACAGAACTGGCTGTCGGGAAGCAGCAGCAAGACTCTTCTTTTCAGAAACCACACCTTCTCTTTCCCAATGTCCCTGCTGTCTGCCTTCTGTCCTTCATCCCCACAATTTCTGAGGAATCTGGGTGACCGTACATGCTGGATCTCTCTAACGAGCCTGGATTTCTTTCAGGAGACTTTCGCTGTTGGCCCAGGACACTGATTTCTCACTAAGGGGAGAGGAGCTGTCAGGACAACCACGTATTCACATTTGGAAAAACGACAGCGTCTATTCCAACCTGAGGTAGACATGGGGCTGTGGCTGCCCCTCTGTCACTCACTTCATCTGTCACCAGGGAAGAACAGCCACTGCTGATGGTGATATGGTCCTCAGTCTGGGAGTATCCGACTGCTGGCCCTCTTCCCAATTTAAAGAACATCAAAGGAAGCACAAGGTTGCCGCAGACCCTCTGACGTTTTCATGATGAAAACTAAGGGACAGCTGGTGGCTATTAGGAGCCCTACTTTAATCCAGCCATCTCTGTCAGCGTCTCTGTTGTCTCCAATTTGGAAAGACACTGAGAATCAGGCAAAAATCTGCTCTGCACTAAGTGGTTTGTAAAATAAAGATGTCAGGGCGGTGATTAACTGCCCTTTTCGAGAGCTGAAGAAATCTTGCTGTTTTGAAATGAAGGATCAGAGACCTCAAGGAGTTCCTGCAATAAAAACAGTTTAAAAGAACCACTCATGTAGAGGAATAGGGCTTGGTCCAGAGCCTTGTTGATGACAGGCACTAGAAAAATGCATGCTGCCTTCGATGAGATGGAAGGAGGGTAACTCGGGTTGTGGTGCTTTTTATGAAATGACCATGTGGATTTTAGAGGGTACAGCCTCTTTGTCTTCCAGCATTGTGGCTGGCTTACCTTTTGTTTTGACACAGAGGGTTTTGGAATAATCACACCCAGAAGACCGTTTGTGAGATACTTGCCTTGTGCCTATGCTTCTGGTCAAAAACATTCAATGGTTCCCTACTGCCAATGGATTTAAGCACTGTCTACTCAAGTCTGTCTGTAATCGGACTCCATTGGCTCTTGGCTGCCTGTCTCCTTCTGTTCCCTTCTCTCCTCCATGCTCAGAGCCACATTAAGGGGCAGGTCAGCTACACATCCAGTCCATAAAAGATACCTAAGAAGAATGTAAACGAATGCAAGCAACATCTCCATTCTCAGTAAAAAGCCTTTGGCATTCAACAAGACAGAATGCCCCAGAGGCTGGGGGTCTACAAGCTTGGAGTAAAAGACTGAGAGGCCCAGGGAGGGAAGATCTGAGAAGGGAAGGCAGGGAAGGAGAAGGCTGAGTGTGGGAAGGGAAAAAATGGAGAGGTAACTCGGCAGCTGCAAGGTGGAAGAGGCTTCAGAGAACAGCCAAACAATTTCAAATCGAAGGACTTAAACTTTTCCCTCCTTCTCCTCTTTGAAATGGTAAGTAATGATGATACCAGGTAATACTACATCACACAGACTATGTGCCAAGGCAGTGCTGTGATTTATCTATATAAGCTTGTTTGATTCACATCACAAACCTATCAGATAGAAACTATCATTATCCCCACTTTACTGATGAAGAAACAGAGGTGCAGAGGGGTTGAATGGCTTGTCCAAGGTCACACGACTAGTAAATAACGGAGCCAGGTCCAGTTCTAGACTCCTCTAGTCTCCATGTCCAACACCATCCTATTCTGCCTTTTCTATCCACCCTACATTGCTTCCACATTGCTACAAGTTGTGGAGGTGGAATTTTGGAGAAGACCAGAGGAAGGGAGAAGGGTCAGTTGACATATGGACTAAAACATAAAGGAAGGGGTAAAGAGCTCTTACTCACAGGAAATTGACTCATGCCCTCACTCACTAAATATATATTGGAAAAATATCTACTCTAAATTCATCAAGTTGAATACATTAAATATGCACAGCTTTTTTGTATGCCTATCATATCCCAATAAAGTGTTTTATAAAAGAAAAGAATGAAGAATGGGCTCCCCAACCTGACCAAACTGAGAAAATTAACTGTGGCTTTCAGCTCAGTATTGCACATCACAACCACAGGGCCCTTGTGTCTATCTGCTCTTAAGATGTTTGCGTTTACTGATCTAGATGAAGGCAGGATTTCAACTGCATCATTTCAAACTTAGCTTCTTTTTGAGACTTGGGTTCACATAATCAACTTTCATGCTCACCTGAAACTTTGATTATGTCACTCTTGATGGTTTCTCAGACCATGCCTGAGTTTATGCTGATGAGGTGGCTCATGGTGGGCCCATAGGTGGTTTCAGGATGGCGGATGGCCAGGCTGGAAAGCCCAACCATGTGATTATAGAGGGTTGGGGCCTTGAGCCACCCAATAGTCACCTGACCTCCAGGGAGGGAACGGAGGTTGGTGACAGAGTTTAATCACATGACCAATAATTTAATCAATCATGCTTGCATATTGGTGTCCAATAAAAACTCTGGACACCAAAGCCTGGCTGAGTTTCCTAGTTGGTGATACACACTGATGTGCCAAGAGGGTGATGTCTCCTGGGGACAAGAAGCTTTGGTTTGGGGACCTTCCCAGACCTCACTTTATGCATTTCTTCATTGAGCTGGTCCTGCTCTGTGTCCTTTATAATAAAACCATGATCATAAATATAGTGTTTTCCTGAGTCCTCTGAGTCATTCAAGTGCACTACTGAACCTCAGGGCATAGTGCAAAGCCCTGAATTTGTAGTCAGTTGGTCAAAAGTCCAGGTGGCCTGGGAACCCTAGAGCTTATGGCTAGTTTCTGAAGGAAGGGGAGTCCTGTGGAGGACTGAGCCCTTAACCTGTGAAATTTGACCTAACCCCAAGTAATTGGTGTCAGAATTACACTGCAACTCTGTAGACACATGGTAAGAAAGACAGACATAGACTCTGGCCTTCATGGGGCTCACAGCCTAGCCAAGATGGCAAACACGCACTAAGCAATTCATGTGGGGAAGCTTTGTTTGAAGTGAGTTATAGGGTATGGTGGGGCCTATGGCAGAAGGAGCCCCTGGCACCTAGGGACATAGAAGTGGACCTCTTATTCATTTACATTTTGCAACCATGAGGATGAAGACTTGGCCTTCACAGGTGCTCGATAAATTATTCCTAAAGTCAATAGAATAACACAACACTTTGTTCAGGACAGTTTCTACCCAGAAAATTCCTAGGTGAGTGACCCCTTTTCTCACTTGCCCAGATGGGTCATGCCACACAGAAACCAGGAACATCCTCGCCCCTGAGGGCCTTCTCATTTCCCCTGACCTCTTTTGGCTTGTCTGCTCTCTGCTTTTCTTTCTTTCTTTCTTTCTTTCTTTTTTAATTTGGCCTCGCCACACAGCTTGTGGGATCTTAGTTCCCCAACCAGGGATCGAACCCGGGCCCCGACAGTGAAAGCACTAAGTCCTAACCACCGGACTGCCAGGGAATTCCCTGACCTCTGCTTTTCTTCTCCTTCTCAATGCATCCCTCCCACTTCCCCCCTTTCCTCATTCATTCGCATTCCCTCTCTCTCTTTCTCCCTCTCTCTCTCTTTCTCATCAGAGAAAGCCAGTCTCACTTACGGGGGCAGCAATCATCCTCCTCCTTCAGTCTAAAGGACGGCTAAATTGTTCTGCACTAACTATCAATAGTGATTTGGATGTGAAAGGAGAAGATGAGAGGACAGAGGAAGAGAAGACAGAACTGGGGCCAGAATTCTCCCCCCACGGTGCTCTGGGCAGGGCCCACAAAGTGATCCCATTAGCACCTGAAATGAAGCCTGCCTGCCACTCCTGGTGGCGTAAGTAGACTAGAGGACTTAAACTCGTGCTACAGATAATACAGAAATTAGACTCACCATTATCACCGTAAATCTGAATACTGAGCCCTGACTCTGTGCCAGGCATTGGCTCTAGAGTGACAATTAATGTTTTCATAAATGATTATTTCAGAAAAGTTAACCCTTGCTCCAGTAAGTGGCAAAGCTAGGACAAAGAGTCCTATCTCTGAAATGGTCTATCTACAGCTTCATCTGAGTCCTTGATCCCCTCTGAGCCTCAGTTCTTTATCAGCAAAATGAAGCTTAGAACCATGTTCCAAGGTCACACAAGTAGCCAGTAAAGGAGCCAGGACTTAGATCATGTGACCCTGAGCCCAGAGACCTTTCATCTGCCCCACAGCTCCCTCTGTCCTCTTTCAAATCACTGCTGTCTTTTGCCAAGTGACTAAATGGCAGAAACAATAAATGTCGTGAGAGAGAAGAAAAACTTTCAAGAAGAGGTGTCCCCAAATGTCTCATACAGTTAATTAAATGGGAATTTAGAGATGGAACAATAAAGTCCCTAGACCTAGTTTTATGTTTTTAATAGGAAGGAAGATGTGGGTTCTGGGGAAACAGAAGGGAAATGCTTTCCATGGATCCCCAACGTATCCCTTTTGTGGAGAAGGCAAATGTGAGTACATACAACCTCACAAAAAGTTTAGACTTAATGGGCCTATGTCAGAGGCCGCACAAAACAAGAGGTAAGCTGATGCAAAAGAAGTTAACCTCATTAAAAAAAAAAGTCATAGTGATTAATAATCAGAAAGCTGAGATACCTGGGATCTAAAATTGGGCTTTTATCCATTTGTTCATTTAGCAAATACAGGCAGTGAGTTAAGGGATCTGGGAGACACAAAGTTTATGGGCCTCCCTGGTGGCACAGTGGTTAAGAATCCCCCTGCCAATGCAGGGGACACGGGTTCCAACCTTGCTCTGGGAAGATCCCACATGTCACGGAGCAACTAAGCCCGTGTACCACAACTACTGAGCCTGTGCTCTAGAGCCCGCGAGCCACAACTACTGAGCCCATGTGCTGCATCTACTGAAGCCCACGCGCTCTAGAGCCTGTGCTCCACAACAAGAGAAGCCTGCGCACCGCAATGAAGAGTAGCCCCTGCTCGCCGCAACTAGAGAATGCTTGCACACAGCAATGAAGACCCAAAACAGCCAAAAATAATAAATATAAATAAATAAATTTATTAAAAAAAAAACAAAGTTTAACAACACAAGAGGCTCTGCCCTTAAGAAACTTGGGCTCACATACTCATGAAAACTTCCAATAAAACATAAAGCAGTGCTTTAGAAACCAAACAATTCTTAATATAGTTTCAATGAAATATGATAATGAGGGGGAAATGGCCAAACACAGAGGTAGCAAAATCAAAAGTCTGTGTTTTAAAACATCAAAATAATTAGAGGAGATCTTGAGACAATTGACAAAATTTGTATCTAGACTGTGGATTAGATAGTAGTCCTATATTAATGTTAAATTTCCTACTTCTGGAATGTGGTTATGAAAGAGAATGTGCTTGATCTTAGAAAATGCACACTCAAGTATTTAAGGGTAATGGGGTGTGATGTCTCCAAGTTACTGTCAAATAGTTCAGAGAAAAATATACACAAACACACACACATGCACACACACACACAGTGCGGGAAGAGGGGAGAGAAAATGACAAAGCAGAGAATCCAAAATGTAAACATATGTAGAATCTAAGTAATAGAAGTAGAACTATTTGTACTATACCTGAAATTTTTCAATAAGTTTAAAATTATATGATAATTTAAGTATCCCCAAATCCCCTTAATTGATATAATGGATAAACCACAGATACTAATGGAGCATCACCTAACCCCAGAGAGGTTCCTTCTGGCTGGTGCTGCACCTGAATCATGGTTTTTCCCATCTTCTGCAACCAAAACACAGGAAAATCTCAGGCTGGTTGCATGCCAAGTATGGAAGGTAACATGTTTTAGAATGTGGGTCAAATGACTATGTTTAAATGAACCAACTCAAGCCAGTTTCTTGAAGAGTTTATCCAAACACAGCTGGTAGAAAGAAACACCTTAATCAGAGCAGGACTATCCAAGTCACAAAAATCATTAACCCCCAATTGTCCTTAAGTTACAGCTGCTGCAGCAAACATACACCAAAGGCAATGTCTTTGAAATATTATAGCAATGCAGGAATGTATTTGTATACATTGTATACACAGGTTGTGAGGAGGAGGGAAAGAGAAAAAGAGAGAGAGAGAGAGACACCTACTATTATGGACTATAAGGCATTGCTTACTTGGATGACAGCCAAGAATTAATATGGACAAACAGTTAAATTCTGTAGTCCTGTACCTAACTTCACAGGACTGACAAGAAAAATGATTGAAAGAAGAATATTCTTTACAATGCAGAAAACCCTTTTACCTAACCCACACCATCATGCCCAGTGGAAGGATATAATCATGTAACATGTAACATGTAACAATTAAACTTCATTCTCATTTCATCCTAAAAACACATTTTACCCAGAGTCCATTGTGCAGCTTAATAAAACGTAGAAATACCAATTGGGGAAAAGCTAAATTCTGAACAAGCCATATTTAAATAAAAATTTAATGCTTTTTTTCCCTCCAAAGAAAGAAATGAAAACAGGAAAGGTTTCCTCCTTAATGAATCTTTGAGATAAACACAGACACTATAGTTAACCTACTGGGATTTATGAAAGTAATTCTGATCCTTGCATTATTGAAAGGGATCTAGTTCTGGTATACTCTAAATTCTAATTAAACAAACAAGGAAAAAAGTTTTAAAATGAACAATGCAATCAAATATAGACATTCTATTTAGACACAGTAATGTTAGCATAACAAGTGAGTTAAAAAAAGAAAAGGGAAAATAATTATTAAACAGATGGGTGGTGAAAAGAAAAGTTGTTTTTTTTTAAATGCATAAAGCCTTAATCTGAAGCCAAGCAGAGACGAAGATAAACAAAAAGTTGCCCTTCCCAGCCAAAGAGCATCCTACCCAGGAAATCAAGTGAAATCAGTCTTAAATACTGACTGCAGTTAATGAACTTAGTATTCTGATGCCAAACGAAATATTAAAGCAAGTTCCCTATTTTTAGGGCTTTGTATCTTGGTGGTTGTATGATGAATCAGGATGTGTCTTGACAAACTCACTAGCAGCCCCGAGGATATTTGTTTTCCTACCAAAAATAGTTGGAGTCTCCTAAACTGTGGAATGGACATAAAGTGATCAGAACACTTGAGGAATCTGACTCAACTACTGAATCAGAAGAACAGTCAGGGGCTCAGGGCTAAGGGCCTGACACCTTTTCTGGCCACACAGGAACCTGCTGGGACACAGTGCTGGCAGTCAAAAGATTAGGCAGCACTTTGTCTGTGGTCTGCAAGGCATATTATACAGCTGCATTGAGAAAATGCAGGGGGTTCCAGAGCTGAGACCTTGCTAGCCTGTCAGAATGGGTCCCCCAGGCTGGAATCTAGTAGGTCAGGGCCCCCCGCCCCCACCAGCAAAGGTCCCCACTTAGAATCCAGTAAATTCCTCCACTATCACCTGAAAGATGTGCATTTCTCCACATCTTTTCTCCTTCTGTCATGGGACCCCAGCATCACCCAAACTATTTTAACCTCTGTGTCACGTTATCTCCAAGCTCCAGTGGTGTGATCCTACGTGGGGCAAATTTCACCTCTCTGGGCCTCAGTCCCCTCACCTATAAAATGAGAGGGCTGGACCCAATGATCTCCAAAGGCCTTTGCAGATCTAAAAATGGAATTACAATGTGCAATTATAGATTTCAAACCCAGAGAAAGTAATTTGGGGCCCTCCACAGTCTTGGCTGTGGGTGCTAGCAATCAACATATATATTTTTTTAACATCTCTATTGGAGTATAATTGCTTTACAATGGTGTGTTAGTTTCTGCTTTATGACAAAGTGAATCAGCTCTACGTACACATATATCCCCCCATATCTCCTCCCTCTTGCGTCTCCCTCCCACCCTCCCTATCCCACCCCTCTAGGTGGTCACAAAGCAGCGAGCTGATCTCCCTGTGCTATGCGGCTGCTTCCCAGTGGCTATCTGTTTTACTTTCGGTACTGTATATATGTCCATGTTACTCTCACTTCGCCCAGCTTCACCCTCCCACCCCATGTCCTCTAGTGCATTTTCTATGTCTACCTCTTTATTCCTGCCCTGCAACTAGGTTCATCAGTACCAATTTTTTTTTTTAGATTCCATATGTATGTGTTAGCATATGGTATTTGTTCTTCTCTTTCTGACTTACTTCACTCTGTATGACAGACTCTAGCTCCATCCACCTCACTACACATAACTCAATTTCGTTTCTTTTTATGGCTGAGTAATATTCCATTGTATATATGTGCCACATCTTCTTTATCCATTCATCTGTCGATGGACACTTAGGTTGCTTCCATGTCCTGGCTATTGTAAATAGAGCTGCAGTGAACACTGTGGTACATGACTCTTTTTGAATTATGGTTTTCTCAGGGTATATGCCCAGTAGTGGGACTGCTCCACTATGGTAGTTTTATTTTTAGTTTTTTAAGGAACCTCCATACTGTTCTCCATAGTGGCTGTATCAATTTACATTCCCATCAACAATGCAAGAGGGTTCCCTTTTCTCCACACCCTCTCCAGCATGTATTGTTTGTAGACTTTTTGATGATAGCCATTCTGACTGGTGTGAGATGATATCTCATTGTAGTTTTGATTTGCGTTTCTCTAATGATTAGTGATTTTGAGCATCCTTTCATGTGTTTGTTGACAATCTGTGTATCTTCTTTGGAGAAATGTTTTTATCTGGCCAAATCTCACAATTATGTCTAGTTGGCCAAAGATGGACCATAAGCCTCCCCAGCAGCTCTTAGGAAGCCTGTAACCCTGTCATCAAAATCTCAGAATGCTTGTGGATATTCACTTTTAGAGCATAATTGGTCATATACACTGGAGCTTAGTTATGACACCACTGAACATAGGGAGCAGTTCAGTACAAGGAGGGACCTTCTTGGAGCTCATTCAAGGGAGGTGTGTTATTAAAGGACTGAGAAGGATAAACTACAGAGATGTTTCAACGCCTTAAGGAATAATAAGAATAGTAGTTAGTATTTGTTGACTGTTTACCATATGCTAGGACCTGTTCTAGGGTCTTTGCATGATTATCTCACTAAATTCTCCTCTCAACCCTGTAAAATGGATTGTTATCCTCCATGTGCTCAAATAGATAAGGAAAATGGGCCCAGAGAGGATAAATAATTCACCCAAGGACACTCAGAACTAGAATTTGAACCCAGGCAATCTGGTTTCAGAGCCACCATGCTTCAAACAAGGTTTCATTTTAAATACAGCTGCACAGTGTATGCAGGACATTGGTCCCTTGACCTTCTAGTCTGCTTTTCATTTTTTAAACTTTTTATTTGGAAACAATTCCAAACATATAGAAAAGTTGCAAAAACAGTACATTTGAACCATTTGAGAGTAAGTTGCTAGCATTCTGCCTCATCACCTCCAGGAAGGCTTTAGTGTATTTATTCTGTAACTGTAATGCAACCATCGAAATCTGGAAATTAACACTGAAACACTGCTGCCATCTCAGCCTCAGATGCCACCTAGGTTTACCCACTTGTCCCAGTCACGTGTTTTCTAGCAAAAGGAGCTAGCTCAGCATCACAGATTGCACTGAACTGTCCTGGCTCTTTAGTCTCCTTCAATGTCCACAGCCTCTGGATCCTTCCTTCACTTTCATGACCTTGGCATTTTTTAAAGATTGCGGGCTAGTTATTTTAAAGAATGGCCCTTTGATTTGAGGTTTTCTGTTGAAACCTCATGGTTAGATTTGGGTTTAGACATCTTTGGCAGGAATATCACAGAAGTGATGCTGTGTTCTTCTCACTGTACTCACCAGGTGGCACATAATTTTTACTTGTTCCATTACTGGTGATGTTCACTGGAGAAACCTGGCAGGCCCACCAGTGTAAATTACTCTTTTTTTGGTGATTTATAAGTATTTCATAAGAAGGCACTACGAGACTGTAAATATCCCATTCCTCAAGAGACTTTCTAGTTATTTGCTTGTTTATATTAATATGGACTCATAAATTCCTGTTTTATTCATTAGGTTACAATCTGTTATCATCTTTTATGCTCAAAGCACCCTAGATTTGGCCAGTAGAAGACCCTTTAAGCCAACTTCCATGTTATTTAGAAAACAGTATCTGGGCACTAGCTTTGCTCATAATTATTGCTCATCACTTCCACTGCCCTCCCTGCCCCCAGTGTAGACATCCTCTTCACCCCGTTCTGGCTTCAATACCCTCCCCTCACCCCACCTGGGCTCCAACATCCTTCCTGAGCCACCTCAGCCTTCCTCCCATGATGCCCACCTGTTGGGCACACTGAATATCCCTTGATCAGCCCTATCTAATGGCTTTGGGACTGGATTGTTCAGAAGGACAGACAAAGAGGAATTAGCTGCCTTTAGATCACCATGTTTGCTAATTCTTTCAGGTTCACAGGAAGGAACACTAAAGGGCTCCCACATTATTAATTTCCATTTTCTGTACATTTCCATCGAGATGCTCCAGTGCCCACCATACTGTTCTGTTGCATTAGCCTGGCCAGTTTCCAAAAATAATGGCAACACCAGATAGAACAAAATTTATTGAAGAAGCTGCTGGAAGACTTTTAAACATCAAAATCAGAGTTCCTTCACTCTTTTAAGAGCAGAATGCAGTGAAGTACACTGCCCCTGACCCATTTTTCAGGGGGAAAACATTAGTTCAAGCATTTAAAGTTTAAAAAAATCATTTAATTTACTAGTATAACTGTTTTAAATGTGGGAAGAGCGTGAGTACAGGGGGGAAAAAAAGGAAACAGCACAGCATGGAATCTGGAGTTGTTCAATTCAGAACTGATGCCACCTGTGCCACTTAATCACTGAATGACCTTGAGCAAGTCACAGGACCTCTGTATACCTTGGTATCCTATTTGTAAAATGAGGAAGTGATAGAAAAGTAACAATAATAATCGTAAATTGGATCATTTCACTTCGCTGCTTTTTAAACCCCCCAGAGGCTTTCCACTTTTCTAAACTCTTTACCTTGGCCTTGAGGACCCTTCATGGTTCTTATCTTATTTCACTTTTACCCTCACTAATACGGTCTGATCATCCTGACTTGATTCCTATTCTTTGAATATGCCAAGCTCCTTCCCTCCTAGGGGCTTCGCACTTGCTGTTTCCTCTGCCTGAAACACTCTTTTTGTCACTAAGGCCTCAGCCCAAATGTCACCTCCTCAGTTTAAAGCCATCCTCTTCCACCTCAGGCACCGTCCATTATACTAGACTGTTTTATTTTCACAGTAGCAGCCATCGCTGTCTGTTGATCATATTTGTTGGTTTATTTCATCATTGTCTATTGCTCCCACTAGAATATAAGAATATGAACATAGTTATTCTGGTTGTATCCCCAGCATCTAGGACAGCGGCTGACACATAGTAGGTGTATAATAAGTATAAGTGACATAAACAAATGAATGGTAGCTTTTTATAGGCTTTATAAGTATTAAATGAGATAATAAAAGTAAAATATTTATCATAGAACCTGGTACATAGTAAATCAACAATCTGAGGTATAATTAAAATATCAAGGAACCCAAGTTCTAGTCTTGGCCCTTTCTTCAATTAGCAGGATGATTTGGGGCAAGCCATACATTCTCTGAGCTGTAATTTCTCATCTTAAATCCTGTGGGATGGATTAGAGCATCTCCGAGGTCTCTTCCAGAATTAAAGTTCCGCAGTTTTGCATATCTAATGGTCAAAGTTTCCAGCCTTGCCCAATGGTAACTGAACTACTGTTGCCTTAGTAGCAACTCAAAAAGGCTAATTGTGGTGTTGCTTGAGTATTTCAGTTTCCATTTGCTAACTATACTTTTAGCTCAAGTTTACAAGGGGTTTCTAGGCAACTCTGCAACATTCCTGCATTTTCCACTGTGCCTCAACTCTTCCCCCTACCCTAATTTCCAGGCACAAAACAGAGGCTGGCTTTAACAGTCATCTGACCTGAACCATAAAGAAAGATTTGTCAAAATAGAACTTGGGAAAATTTCAGAAAGAGCAGTAAAAATTTGGCATTTCACCCAGATATTCCTAGTGGAATTTCTGGACCCTGGGTTGAAATTTACAATCCTTAAGACATCAGTTTATTTCCAAAGAGAGAGCACCTAGAAACATTATTAAAGCAGAGAACCAAACTGTGGATCATTCATTTTGTTATTTCCAAGAAAAATGCAGTAGCCTATACTACCCACTCAAAAGCCCACGACGATCTCCTCAGCGATTTAGTAGTCATCCACCCTTGAGAAATGACTCCTGGGCAGCAGGTTAAAAACAAAGCAATGTGTCTCACAGACAAAGCTGTGTCGTGGCAGAGTGTGCCAAACTCAAGTTGGGAGCCCGCATTCATCTTTTACCTTAATAGTCCAATAGAATATATGATCTATCTGCAAAAAATAAATATAGAAGAAAAAGGATAAACATGTCTTTCCATTCAGCTTGCTCTCATTCCTTGATTGCTTATGCCAATCAAGCCAATTTGGCTGCTGTTCTGTTTGGTAACTGGCTTCAATCAAATCCCTTTTAGTGCTTCCAGTACTCTGCTTCCCTGGTTAGTACCTGGAAAATCTCCTTCCATTTAATTGACTTAACCAAAGTCAGTTTCCCCAGCAGGGCCAGACAGGAGAAGCATGGTTCCCTATCATCATTGCAAAATGTCACCAGGACAAAGGATCCCTCTGATTTAACGCTTCTGCTGTGTAACAGCAATCTCACCCTCACCCTTTTCTCCTGCAACATATTACAAAAATTAAGGGTTGAGGACTTGTTACCCCAAGTCCCTAGACCAGCAGCAATGGCAACACCTTTGAGCTTATTAGAAACTTGAAATCTCAGACACTTCCCCAGACCTACTGAATTAGAATTTGCAATTACAGGATCTGCAGGTAATTGACATGCACATTAATGTTTGAGAAGCATTAAGTTAGAATAATGCCTTTGAGGTGTTTATTTCAAATGAAATAAACTTATTCCCAATCAGTTCCTAATCATTTGGGAAGAAGGGGAATAGACTATTAGGCTTGTTTGTCTTAGAGCAGCTGATAATTAACCGTATTTTAACCCCTTTTTGTAATATTATTTTGGTCTTAGGATTTATTTTCCCTTTTTATGTAACAGGATTTCTCATAATCCTGGAGCATGGAAAGAAAACCAGATGTATTAAACAATACCCAGTGGTGTGCTAGTAAATTGGTTTTCTGGAGGGAAAAGCCCTGATTTGTACCATTTGCCAATTTCCATGCTGTAAATGTTCATTCATGATCAATTTAAAGCTACCAATGATTTAACAGCTGCCATGAAAAATTCCAGAAAATTTAATAATTGGCTTTTGCAAACTGTTATGAAGTACTTCAATACCACTGAAAGATCCTCAAAAAGGAAACCTCTTCTCAAGTCATGGCCACTCCACGCTCCAACCTAGACGTCAGGCTAGACTTCCTAAACATCCTTTTCATTATGACATTCATGCCTCTGTTCCAGAACCTAAGAAGCTTCCCTATTAATCACTGAGTGCACACATCTACCCTCCTTTTCTGTTTTTCAAAACCCCCTCTCATTCCTCATACCCCATTTATCCCACTTCATTTTCTAGTTCTCCTGAACATACTCCATATTCCCCACTTCTGTTTCCTGAAAGGCATCAATTCTTGAGGTCATGCTTGAGGAAACATATTACCCCAGCTGCTGCTGGCATCTAACTTCCAACAACGAGGCATAAGACCGCACAGGGTGGAACTGGCACAGCAAGTGGCAGATGGAGAAGTGGAAAGAATCTGAGTGTTAACATCTTTTAGTTGCTGAATCAACCTTCCCTGAAGTCACCCTTCTTGCAGACTTTCTGTTATAGGAGTGAGTGAATATCTAGATTTTATACCTGCAACTGAAAGCAAAACTAACAGTAGGCTGAGAGAGAAAGTTCATTGATGGAATAACAAGCTACATCACTGTGAACCCAAATGAGGCGATCACCAACACAGACTGCAGTGGTTCCTGCCAGCCCTATAATCTGAGGAAGAGAGAAACTGTCTGAAAGATACCAGTGGGGAATTGACCATGACAACAATATGTTACAGTAGTTCATAATCTCACTGAATCTTAAATATGGAAAGGATCTTAATGGTTTTATAATTTTACTTCCCACCAAAGGCATCCATGACAGGTAATTATCAGCCTTTTAAAATGAATGGGAATTCATATTCTTCTAAGGCAGTGTATTCTATTTGATTATTTTTTCTATTTATTATTCTAAATTCTTTGTGACAAGCTAAAATATGCCTTCGTGTAATTTCTAGTCACTAGTCATAATTCTCCTCTCTTGAACCACACGTGAAAAGACCTTGAGATATATGAAACTACCAATCATGGCTTGTCTCTTCTAAGTATCTTCTTCCCCACCTTCCAGACCTCTCACCACCTCTTATCCATGGATAGAAGGACAGAGTACAATGGCATGCCTCTAGACAGATCTCTACACACTGACATCAGCCCACAGCAATCTACTTTTTTTTGCGCACAATGTTCAATCTGTTACAAATTTAAATTTTCTCTAACTTGACCATAAGA
The DNA here is from genome assembly GCF_949752795.1 of Hyperoodon ampullatus. NCBI lineage: Eukaryota > Metazoa > Chordata > Mammalia > Artiodactyla > Ziphiidae > Hyperoodon > Hyperoodon ampullatus. Next base: position 44,712,967 of record NC_136930.1, read on the forward strand.
ATATAGTATTAGTCAAGGTAACACCAGCTGCTATAACCAGACTTCAGTGGCTTAATCCAATAGAAGTTTATTTCTCCTTCACAAAGACTCAAAGTTCTGACTGGTCTCAGGATTCAGGATTCAGGGTCTCAGGATCTTACTCTCTTATGGCTCTACCAACTTCAACACCTGGCTTCCAAAGCCACCACGGAAACAGAAAGAACAAAGAGGATCTGGTAAAAGGTGTGGTTATGTCCAAGTCTAGAAGTGGTGCACATCACTTCTACTCACATTCCATTGGCTACAACCCAGTGAGATGCCATGTGTGACTAAAAACACATGCCTAAAAAACATATTTAGCTGTGTGACCAGGAGGAAAAGGACACAATCTTGGTGAGCAGCCAGTCAATTTCTGCCACAAATACCATATGAAAACATCTGTGTAAATGTCTAAATATTTACAGAAATCCAAATTATCCAAAAGGACAAAGAAGGACTTGCCTAAAGTGGAGAGACAAAAAGTGGAGTCCCACAGGAAAACAGTTATGACAGCACATTCTGTATATTTCATAAAAATAGAAAATATTTTGGCATGGAATGGGAAACACCTAAAAAAGAGTGCTTCCCAAAGGTTTCCTAAAGAGTGTATTAGGAAAACTCATTTCCTCCAAAGCATAATAAAAGAGCAATAGTAAGTCAAAAGTAATAACACTCACTTTTAGAAAATATTTTCTGTGGCCTGAATTATTTATAAGGAACAGCAATGTTGTATTATGTTATTTTCAGAACATTATTCATATTTTATTCATTATTTAATAATATGAAGCAGAAAATCATAAAAAGTAAATTGATAGATTTAACTATGTAAAAATTAAGCTTTGGTATATCAACACACAGTATAAAAATTAGGAAAATACTTGCAATGATTGTGACAAAGAGCTAACATTCCTAAAAATATAAAGAATTCTTGCAAATAATGAAAAGTAAATAATGTATTTATTTTCAACAAATAAAGAACATGATTAGATAATTCACAAAACATAAATTATCATTATAAAAAGATATTTGACTCAACAGCAATCAAAGCAAAAAAATGGAAAGAAGTTACCCATTTTTAACTGATCAATTTGGTAAAAACTTCTTTTAAAGGTCAGTATCTATGTTGACAACAACGTGCTAAACCTAGCATTCTCATCTAGAACTGTTTGCCATAGGCATGAAGAGGCTTTCTGACCCACAAAATTCATATTTGGGAGTCTACCTTAAAGGGAAAATCACAGAATCTTCTCTGTTAGGATGATGTTCATCATAACATTATTTCTAATAGTGAAAATGAAAATATCCATTGTTGAAATAAATTATGGAGCATTTATACAAGAGAATACAAAGCACCCATTAAAAGTTATACTTTTGAAAAGTATTTAATAACACAAAATACTGTTATGTGGAAAAAACAAATTAGGAAACAAAATAATATATATTGCATGATGTGTTCTAATTTTACAGAATACATGAGTGTGTTCAGTAGCATATGATAACACATGTATATAACAAGTAGTTGGAATGCTTGATGAAAAGAAAGAACTAGAGCTTTCCAAATAACTGCTGAAATTTTCTGGAACAAACTAAATTCTAATTATTTCCACTTCTTATCCATCTGTTAGTGATAACATGGTGCTTACTAGGATCTTAAAATCTTAAAATTTTACCACTGGGCCTTGAACAGTGTTATAAACCACAACAGAAGCTGCTATGGTTGTGTGCTTAATTCCCCTTTCTCCAAGAGGAGGGGAGCAAACAGAATCAAGGAATTTAAAGATGTTTATTAGGGAACACAAGTGCTTCTTCACCACATTTTGGTGTGAGAACAAAATGACTCCAGGATCACATCTTGTTTTGGTAAGGAGGTCTTTCTTCCTGGGGAACCCCTGCCTGCATGGGACAAGAATCCTGGGGACCCTCATTCAACCCAAGTAGTCAGATGTGGTTACCATCCCTTTGCCAAGGAAGAGGTAGAAAGTTGGATGCATGGGTTGAAATGTCCCATTCTCTGCCACTGTAGACAACTCACAGTGACACACTGCTGAAGCAGAATCTAGTACTCTTGCTAGGGCCTGTCAACTAGCAGGTGGCCCAGAACCCAAGGGCCTAAGGCCTCACCCATGCTAGTAAGAGTCATGGGAACTGAGGCCCAGTTAGACAACTGAGGGTAAGGATTCTCTCCCAGCCTCACTTTCTTGGACACACTCCTCCAAAGCAGGCCTGGTTTCCCAGCATTAGAGCAGCTTGTTGATACAGCTCTTGCAATTTACACATACACACATACACTGAACCATTTTCAGGTTCTACCATCAGAACATCCCCTCTGACAGCTCTGGAGTAGTATGGAATCCAGATTGCTAGCCAGGAAAACAAGTTAGATCCTCAAAGGGAAACGGAATATAGAGGTTAGAGGTTGGCCCTTTAAGAGACCGTATGCAAATCTGCCCATCACTCCACCCAAGGAACCATTCAGTTCTACATAATAACGTGTTGGAGAATCTATGACCACCTCTGTTTTTCTATACCTCCAGTTTTCTCCGAGCCCCAAACTCTCCTGTTACATTCTCAGAAGAGTGGCTTGGTGTTTGCTTGATATCTACACAACTAAAGGGGACTAACTCAAGTGGGTCTTCTCAGAATCAAGAAGTTTTCTTTCCAGGTGAAGAATCACAAAAACTGGAAACAGAAACGGCCAACAACTTTAAAGGACAGATTGTCTTGCTTAAAGGAAGAGGAATAAATTTAAGTTTCCCCTTCACCAGGCCCTCTGTAGCTTAGAGCAACTTTTCTGGATACAACAAGGAGATCAATACATAATTTTTGCGACAAATAGATTTTTCCATGCTGGAGTTTTAACCATCTAGGACTAAGTCATGGTAAATGAAGGTCATCTCTTTGAGGTCAGTGGCTGAGACCAAGGCACTGCCTAGAGTGCTGTGCTGTTGAAGCTCAGTCTTTTTATCTGTAAGGTGAGTCATAATGCTACCTGAGTCTTCTTAACAGAAGACTCACCCCAAAACCCTCCACACACTTTTATGTAAAACAAACAAAAACCAAACAACCAAAAAAGCCCAAACGGCATGTGCTTTCTACATGACTTCCCCCTCCAAGTAAAATATCAGCAAACCCCAAAACGTAAATAGAGAGAACAGATGAACATGTTCCTGAAGCAGCTTGTTTGACGCTCCACAGCCTGATGAAAAAGACCTGACAGCAACGTGTAATTTAAGCATCTCTGGGTCCCCAGGTTGCTTTGGAGTACAGTCCCAGGTGAACTGTGATTGATTCTACTGTGTTCACAGGAGGGACAGCAGGCTGAAGCTTCCATTGGTTCATTCGTTAAACCACCTTGGAATTTGCCAACATGGGCTTTCTCTGCACGTGAGAAAAGCACCCAGGGCAAAGCTGAACACACCACCTGTCTCGTTAGATCTGGTGACATACAGAACCATTTGTTCTGTTCTCAGCACATAGCTAAAGATATTTTTAATTAAAAAAAAATAAGGTGCCATCCAAATCATGTCTCCATTTTTATCTAAACCAAGCTCTTCTAAGCCGTTATCACATTAAGGGGAGAAATCTCCCACCTGCATTAGCTGTTGGATCTACTTCCCAGAATGGACAGAGGAGTCTGGGTGGTTTGTCTTATTCAAGATTATGTTCTCCTGTCTGAACAGTCTCAATCGGATTCCCCTATAATTAGCCATGATGATAATGATACTATGTTACCCAACATAATTTTTAACCTTTAAAGCCCTTCAATGCTTATTTCATTTGACCATAAAAGAAATCCTGAAAAAGACATAGGTTGGGGACAGTATTAATTACATTAATTATCATCTCTTTTAATGAAGACATAAGTAGAGCCCAGGTTTGCCAACTCCTAGGTGGGCCCACTGGCTATGAGAGGCCAGGACAGCTTCTGCTGGCAAAAAAAAAGCTTCAGGACAAACCTCAAGAGGACTTTTAAATTTCTTCCAATATGACGCTTCATCCTTGATAACTAACGCCAGATAATGGATGATATTTCATTGCATTTTGTGACACATCTAGAATTTACCAAGTGCGTTCACATATTAGATTGAATCACATGAAACTGCCAATATTTGGCTGTTTTTGACTTTCAAAAGCAATTTCATATGATTTGACCTAATACTTTACAAATTTCAACCTTCTGTAGAATAAATAGGTCCAAGCTGTTAAGTTTATTTCAGATCTGGGAAATGTAAACAGCAGGAGTGAGTCTAATTACATGTGTGTGTTTATAGATAATCAAGCATAAATCATTTGGCTTAGCCATTTAGGTACAATTCCCAAAGTGCTCTCAGAATATAAACAAAGAAAGAAAGAAGAAGCTATAAGCATTAAGTACCTAGCCTCAAACTTGCCTCTTATTAGCTTCATTTTTCTAATCAATGGATTATCTCTGTAGGTACTTGGCTAACACAAACCATTTCCAAGCCCACTTCCAGATACTCAGAAGGCAAGTAATAACAACTTCCTTTATGCCTTTTATATAAGCTCTTAACAAGGAAATTATGGACGTTTATTCACTTAAACTGATTTTTCTGATTTCTACTTTTCCTTCCAACCTCTTTGTAGCCACATGGACAATTTAATTGCATTATGTATTAAATTGTAATACTGTTGTAATAACAAAATGATTCCATGCTAATCTCCCATCACTGCTACTGCTTGCCCCTTCCCAGAGGGTAGATTTCTACCATTCAAAGAGTCTGGACATTTTGCAGAATTTCTGTGGCCCCAACCAGTAAAGCTCTATCTGCCCCCAAAATAGTTTTACAAACTGTGTGAAATAACCGTATTCTAGCAGTACGTTCCTCTATATACTTGTTAAGTTTCAGGGCTCGAACTTCCCATGTGGTTTAACGAAAACCAGGCACTTCTTAAGAAAGCATATTATAGAATTCAGCTTCAACCAGTGTTGTATCAGGCTTGATTTAAAAAAATAATAACTCAGAAGAAACCCAAAAACCCACTAAGTTGGATCAACTGTGCCAGTTACAACACTGTTTAAATTTCTCCTCCCTGCTGAGATCATTTCCCTGAAGGCTTCTAAGGATACAAAGCAGGACTTCCCTGGTGGCGCAGTAGTTAAGAATCCGCCTGCCAATGCAGGGGACACGGGTTCGAGCCCTGGTCTGGGAAGATCCCACATGCCACGGAGCAGCTAAGCCCGTGTGCCACAACTACTGAGCCGGCGCTGTAGAGCCCGTGAGCCACAACTAGAGAAAGCCCGTGCGCAGCAATGAAGACCCAACACAGCCAAAAATAAATAAATAACATAAGTAAATTTATTTTTAAAAAAAAAAGATACAAAGCATAAGGCTTCAGTGTCCGCCACGGTCTTCAACTTAATTTCTGCTGTCTTTGCAACATCACCCCTTCCCTCAGAGTGCAAAGGTTAGATGATGGTCCAAAGTGGTACTGGACCCACAGTGGATACCAGTCAGTCTTGCCTCTGTTGTTTACTGAAATGGCTTAATAAAAGACGGAACCCCAGAAGGACTAACCTGGCCTTCCTGACTCTATTTCTCTCCACTGGCTGCCCACCTGACCCCAATCATGCTCCCTCTTCCCATCATCTTGTAGCTACCATGTATGAGAAAGCTGGGAAAGGTATGAGAAAATATGTAATGGATCAGAAGAAAGCCCTGCCATCTTCTGCACCTGGGAAAATGGACCCTTAAACTTATTTGGGGTGGGAAGAGAATCGTGTCCAAATAGCCTTTCTATGTATTTTTACAAAATCCCCAGCAGGAGTCAACCAATTCAGTAGGGGTATGTGAGGAGGAAGAGAATGATAATGCTGATGAGGATGACAAACAATGTGTAAATAAACATTTCTACCTCTGGAAAGCACTGGCAACAAACTGAAGCTCAAGCCAAGGACCAGGACAAAATCCAGGACTGGATTAAGCCCCTGGAGGGGCTGCATCAGGAGGCAGCTCTGTGAGAAGAGCATAGGCTTGTGGGGGCAGGCAGTCCTGGGCTCCAGACTTGGCCGGGCCACTCACGGGTTGCACCTTCACACAAGTTCATTCACCTCAGCTTCCTGGGCTACAACTGCGACAAAAACGCTTAGTTCAAATGTAGAGATGAAATGAGATCATCTGTGCACTGCTCCAGTACAATGTGGGTAAATATCCTTTCCCCTTTTTCCCCTTAATTTTTCTTAGAATGACCATAAGGAAACTAACAAAACCTACTTTGCAACCTGAGGAGAATTTCTACCAGAACAATGAAGTTAAGGAAGCTAATGTGAATTCTGCTATTCAGTGAATGCAACTTATCTCCAGAGAGTCTGTCACCAAGCACATTTTTGTGTCCTCTGTCTGACTGCACTGAAAATTACTTTTCCCCAACCTGCTTACATAGTTTAGAAATATTTCAATGTGAACTCTGGGGGAGAAATCATGTAATTAATATTGAGATAAAGTCTTGAAAAAGAGCAAACCCTTCTCTCCACAATGAACATTGCTCCCCTTGGTACAATTCATCTGTCCTGAGCTAGGTCGCACAGGCTGTGACCCCAGAATCCCCAAGAACTGTGTAGTGTGAGCTGGATCTGCACTGCAGTTGGTGCAGAGTTGGTGGGGAAAGACACAAAGATGAATTGAACACTGCTTCTTCTTTAAAGAAACTTAAGGATATTTAAATACTACCAACTTGATAATCCTTTCATTCTTGTACTTGCTCAGTTCTTTCATTGGTTTATTACCTTCATAATATGCCAGGGTCAACCAGGAGCTATGCCAAGAAGTGGGTGGGGGAGACAGATTGAGATGGTGGAGTAGGGAGACCCTGAGCTCACCTCCTCCCACGGGCACATCAAAATTACAACTACTTATAGGGCAACTATCTGTGAGAACGACCTGGAAACTAGTAGAAAAGATTTTCCACAACTAAAGATATAAAGAGGGAGCCTCAATGAGACAAGTAGGAGGGGTGGAGACACAGTCTCATCAGGACCCAGCCCCCTGGGTCAGCAACCCACCAACAGGAGGGATATCACAACTGCAGAAGCCCTCCCTGAGGAGCGAGGGGGTCCCCGTTCCACATCAGGCTCCTCCGCCCAGGGGTCTCTCAGTGGGAAGATGAGCCCCCAGGATGTCTGGCTTTGAAACAAGTGGGGCTGGTTCAAGAGAGCTAGAAGGCTATAGGAAACAGAGACTCCAGTCTTAAAGGTCATGCACAAAATCTCACTGAGTCCCAGTAGTTTGACAAAGTGGGCAGTTTGACAAAGTCCCTTGCTGACCTTAGAGAATTTCCCAGAGAGGCAGAAGGCAGCTGGGACTCCCCCTAGGGACAGAGATACTGGTGGCAGCCATTCTGGGGATCTTGATCTACCATGCTGACAATGGTGCTGGTAAGCACCATTTTGGAATCCTCCCTCTAGCCAATTAGCACTGGGGGCTTGCCCCCAGTAGTACCCACCAGCAGGTCCGCAGTAGAGGCATATCACCAGGCATCACAACAACTCATGCTGGAGGCCTGTCCCACCCACCAGTGCACTGACAGCAACTGCATGAGCCAGCCAGGTCGAGGGCCAGCCCTGCTTACCAGCACACTCACAGTAATCAGCTCCAGCACAACAGAAGCATGATGCAGCCCACATAAGGGACAACCCTAGAGAATCGAGCTCTGGTGGCCAGAGGGGAGTACACTGCTGGATCCTGTAGAACATCTCCTACATGAGGTCACTTCTCCAAGATTGGGAGATGTAACAGACATACCTAATACACAGAAATAAACAAAGAGATTTGGGCAAACTAAGAGATAGAAAAATATGTTCCTAACAAAGGAACAAGAACAAAACCTCAGAAAAAGAACTAAACAAAATGGAGATAAGCAATCTACCTAAGGAGTTTAAGGTAATGATTATAAAGATACTTATTGAACTTAGAAGAATGAATGAATACAGTGAGAATTTCAACCAAAAGTTAGAAAATATAAAAAAGAATCAATCAGAGATGAAGAATACAATAACTGAAATGAAAAATACACTAGAAGCAATCAACAGTAAATTAGATGATACAGAGAAATGGATCATTGATCTGGAAGACAGAGTAGTGGAAATCACCACCCAAGTTGAACAGAAAAAAATATATATATATTTTTTAAGTGAGGATAGGTTAAGAGACATCTGGGATAACATCAAGTGTACTAATATTTGCTCTATAAGGGTCTCAGAAGGAGAAAAGAAAGAGAAAGGTACAGATAACTTCTTTGAAGAAAAAATAGCTAAAAATTTCCCTAGCTTGTAAAAGGAAACAGACATCCAGGTCCAGGAAGCACAGAGAGTCCTAAACAAGATGAACCCAAAGAGATCCACCCCAGTACACATTATAATTAAAATGTCAAGAATTAAAAATAAAGAGAAAATATTAAAAGCACCAAGAGGATAGCAACTACTTACAGACTTTCCCATTAACACTATCAGCTGACTTTTCAGCAGAAACTTTGCAGCCTAGAAAGGAGTGGCACAATATAGTCAAGTTAATGAAAGGGAAAAACATACAACCAAGAATACTCTACCTGGCAAGATTATCATTCAGATTTGAAGAAGAGGTAAGAAGTTTTACAGACAAACAAAACTAAAAGAGTACACCACCACTAAACTAGCTTTACAAGAAATGTTTAAAGGACTTTTTTAAAGTGAAAAAGAAAAGGTCACAACTAGACATATGAAAATTTTGAAAGGAAAATCTCACTGGTAAAGACAAACATATAACAAAGGTAACAGATCAACCACTTATTAAGCTAGTAGAAAGGTTAAAAGACAAAAGTAGTAAAGTCATCTTAAAATCATCATGTCTATATATAGATTATTATATATAAACTTAATGGTAACAACAAACCAAAAATCTATAATAGATACACAAAAAAAGGGAAAGGAATCCAAACATAACACAAAAGACAGTCATTTAATCACAGGAGAAGAGAGCAAGAAAGGAACAGAGAAGAACTACAAAAACAACCAAAAAACAATCCACAAATGGCAATAAGCACACACCTATCGAAAATTCCTTTAAATGTAAAGGAATTAAATGCTCTAATCAAAATATATAGAGGGGGTGAATGAAAAAAAAAACCAAGACTCACATATATGCTGCCTATAAGAGACTCACTTCAGATGTAAAGACACATGCAGACTGAAAATTAAGGACTGGAAAAAGATATTCCATGCAAATGGAAATTAAAAAGAGAGCTGGGGTAGCAATATTTATATCAGACAAAACAGACTTTAAAACAAAAACTGTAACAAGAGACAAAGAAGGACATTACATAATGAGAAAGGGATCAATCCAAGAAGAAGATATAACAATTATAAATATATGTGCACCCAACATAGGAGCACCTAAATACATAAAGCAAATATTAACAAACATAATATGAAAAATTGACAGTAACACAATAATACAGTAAGTCCCCTACATACAAACAAGTTCCATTCTGAGAGCAAGTTCATAAGTCCAATTTGTTCATATGTCTAACAAAGTTAGCCTAGATACACAACTAACACAATCAGCTATATAGTACTGTACTATAATAGGTTTATAATACTTTTCACACAAATAATACATAAAAAACACAAAAAATAAAGAAAACATTTTTAATCTTACAGTACAGTACCTTGAAAAGTACAGTAGTACACTACAACAGCTGGCATAGAGGGGCTGGCATCGAGTGAACAGGCAAGAAGAGTTACTGACTGGAGGAGGGAGAGGAGGTGGGAGATGGTAGAGCTGAAGGATCGTCAGCAGTAGGAGATGGAGGGCAAGCTGCAATTGCACTCACGCCTGACACTGATGGCACAGGTTCTGGTTCCTTGCTGGATTCAATTCTATCTACCCTCTTGAAAAGAATGATCCAGTGATGTCTGGGTAGTAGCTCTTTTTTTCTCATCATAGATGACACGGTAGCACTGGATTGCATTCTGAACCGCTGCTGCAACCCTTGTGTACCATTCTACGTTCGGGTCCTGTGCCTCAAAAATTAATAGTGCCTCCTCAAATAAAGAAAATCCCCTTGCCATTTCCTGCATAGTGAATCACTTCAGTTCTTCAGTTACTTCTTCTTCCTCTTGTCTCTCTTCATCCTTTCTCCGGGCCTCCAATTCCATCAGGTCTTCACTAGTAAGCTCCTTGTGTTCACAGCAAGCTTCATCATTATCGCTTGGCGCTTCTTAGCAGTACCAGCTACATCATCACTGCTTTTACGCTTGCTTCTGGACATCCTAGGCTTGAAATAAAAATACTGTACTACTGTACAGTACTGTACTGTAGAGTATACAAAAGCACAACCACTTATAGAGGATGCACGCATGTGACAATGTACACCAGACACGTGAACTAACTTACGTGATTGGACATGTGAACACACATTCGCATCTTTGAAAGTTCACAACTTGAAGGTTCGTATGTAGGGGACTTAGTGTAGTAGGGTACTTTAACACATCAGCTACATCAAGGGACAGATTATCCAGACAGAAAATCAATAAGAAAACATCAGCCTTAAATGACACATTAGATCAGATAGAATTAATAGGTATATACAGAATATTTTTATCCCCAAACAGCAGAATACACATTCTTTTCAGATGCATGGATTAAAGACTTAAATGTCAGATCTGAAACCATAAAACCTCCAGAAGAAAACCTAGGAAGTATGCTCTTTGACATCTGTCTTAGCAATATTTTGGGGGATCTGTCTTTTCTGGCAAGAGAAACAAAAGCAAAAATAAACAAATAGGACCATATAAAACTAAAAACTTTTTGCACAGTGAAGGAAACCATTAACAAAACAAAAAGGCAACCTACTGAATGGAAGAAGATATTTGCAAATAATATATCCAATAAGGGTTTAATATCCAAAATATATCAGGAACTCATACAACTCAATATGAAAAAAAAAACAATCCAATTTAAAAAATGGGCAGAGGACCTGAATAAACATTTATCCAAAGAAGACATACAAATGACCAACCGACACATGAAAAGATGCTGAACATCACTAATCATCAGGGAAGTGCAAACCAAAACCACAATGAGAAACCACTTCACACTTGTAAGAATGGCTCTCATCAAAAAGACAACTAATAACAAGTGTTGGTGAAGATGTGGAGAAAAGGGAACCCTAGTACACTGCTGGTGGGATTGTTAATTGGTGCAGCCACTATGGAAAACAGTATAAAGTTTCCTCAAAAAAATTAAAAATAGAACTACACTACAATCCAGCAATTTCACTTCTGGGTATTTATCCAGAGAAAACAAAACACTTATTTGAAAAGATATATGCATCCCTGTGTTCACTGCAGCATTATTTACAATAGCCAAGATGTGAAAGCAACCTAACGTCCATCAGTAGAATGGATAAAGAAGATGTGGTATATATAAACAATGGAATATGACTCAACCATAAAAAAATAAAACCTTGCCATTTGCAACAGCATGGATGGATCTAGAGAGTATCATGCTAAGTGAAAAAAGTCAGACAAAGACAAATACTGTATGATCTCACTTATATGTGCAATCTAAAAACCAGAACAAATGAACAAACAAAATAAAAACAGACTCAGATACAGAGAATAATGGATGGTTGCAAAAGGGGTGGGGGACGGGGGGTTGGGTGAAATAGATAAGGGGATTAAGAGGAACAAACTTCTGGTTATAAAATAAATGTCACGTGATGTAATATACAGCATAAGGAATATGTTCAGTAATAACTTTGTATGGAGACAGATGGTTACTAGACTTACAGTGATCATTTTGTGATGTATTTAAATGTCAAATCACTATATGGTACACCTGAAACTAACATTAATATTGTACATCAACTATATTCAATAAAAAAAGAAGTGGCTGGGGGCAAAAACTTTAGTTCTTCCTGCCCCAATAATTTCTCCTCAAAAGCCAATTTAATTTTTTAAAGAGTGTTCTTTGATATAATTTATCGCCATTTTATTAATTTTCCATATAGTCTAAAAAAAGGGGTTTGGGAAATTTTTTAATTTTATGAATTTTGATACACAAACTAAGAAAACTAGTGTGTGCTTGCTTTACAAATTTGCCCTCAAGACAAGTAAGCCCTTATTCTACTCCCCACCTCCAGCAACAAGGCTACTGCCGCAAACACCCCTCTAAGCAGAAATTTTGGAGCCACCACATTTAATATAGGCAGGCAATATATTATTATGGCTTTTTGACAAATAAGAAAATGCAAGTACAGAAATAATGGGTGACTGCCCAAGGTTTTGGATTTGTAGGCCAAATACAGAACCAGGATGAGAACAACTCTGAGCCTGCCTGCTGGACCGTTCCACTTTCCATTTTTAAATATTTAACAGCCTAATGCTTACATGGACAGTTCAGACACAAGAGTTGATGCAAGCAGAAATGTAGTGACACTTTCTGCAAATGCTTTGTGTTCAAAACAGCAGTAAGAGATAAAACAACTAAGGACATGTTGCCAAGAAGTAACTGCCATTCTGGAAATCACACATGCATTCACATGGTGAAAGGTTTATGGGTACACCACTTTAGCTGTACCACAAAGGGCAGGAAATGGAAAAATAACACCTCTGGCCATAAGTCAATTCTAATATTTTGAAATAAAACAAAATATGCATCTATGTAAGCTATAAATATAGATTCCATACATCATCAATGCAATTGACACATATATACAACACCATGGAACATTTGAACAAGAGGGAATATTTGATCATCTCAAACAGGGGTTTTCAAAGCTTCTTAAGCCTTAGAACCTCGTGTCCAAATGAAATATTATAAAAATAAGTGTATCATTTTAGTTGAGTGGATTGGCCCAGTGACCCCCTTGGCTCTGAAACGGATCAGATAAACACTGTTTGAAAACCACTTCTTTAATCCAATTTCCTTATTTTACAGGACTGTTTGAAAATATGCCAAGATTAAGATAAAACTGTGTGAACTGTAGTAGTATGTGTGTGCGTGTGTGTTACTCAACAGCCATGCGCTTATTTTTTCATGTTCCAAAAGTTTATAATATCTGCAAAAGCGTCTCAAGCTTAAGCCTGCTAGGAATCACCTGGAGAGTTGTTGAAACATAGTTTTCTGAACCCCAACCCAGAGACGCTGACTCGGAAGATTAGGGTGTGGTCATGGATTTGCATTTCTGACCAGCTCCAAGGTGCTGCTGCTCTGCTGCTGGTCTGGGAACCTCACCTTGAGTACCTGCACTCAACGACAGCCTACAGATACAGCCTTGCACTAAAGGAAAATGAGGGCACCAAAAACCTCCCTTACAGGCTCTCACACCCAACACAGCAAAGGGCTTGCAAATACTTGCTGAACAAATGACCAGTTACTGAGACAGCTAGGATGTAAAGTGAGCTGCTCTATGGCATTGGATATAACACTTCTCATTGGAACAGTGCCCAGGTTGACACTCCAAGGACCTCACATAAATAACCTCATTCCACACTTTCCAGGGTTTCTTTGTCCTCCGGTGGGTTTCAGTGAAGAGAATGCGGCTGTGTCTTCTATCTCCTTTACCTTTTATCTTCTCTTTGCACCTCACATTCGTTCTCCAACCTGCTCCACCTAACCCTTATGGACTAAATCAATGGGTTCCCTTATCCCCTGACTTCCGGTTGTATTGTATCCATAGAAGGCACTGGCAGGAAGTTAGGAAGTAGGAGAAGGTTGAAGGTGCTGTTTGCATTGCCCCAGCTTCCTCCCTGCCAGGATGCCATGGGCTGGCAGTGCTCCTACCAAAGGGCACAGCTCCTATTGGATGGCCCTTTCCTTTCAGCCACCCTCTATGGATTCTGGTAACTCTCCATCCCCTGACCTTTCAGGACTAGTGGGAGTAAAGGCTCCCAGCTGTAGCTAGCCCTGGGGTACTGCATTATCTCTTAATAGTTTCTATAAACCCTAGCCTCACTTTCATTTTGTTAAATTCTGCTTGAATGGCCAGTTCAAGGGTGCCTTCACTTCCTGATGGGACCCTGACCAGTAATATAAGGATGTTTCTTTGACTGCTCTCATGAGAGGCCAGGGCTTGGGGACCTACCCTCACCCATGACTTACTCTCCCTATGCTAGCTGTAATTTAGTAAAACTACCTACCTCTTCTCTATCTCACACAGGGATGAAAAGATACAATAATTTATTTGAAATCAATGCACACTTTTAGAAACTCAAATGTTCATATCCAACTTAGTTGTAGCATTTGATATATACCATGACTTAAAAATTCAAAGCAATATACAAATAAGTCTCACGTGGATTTTTTAGACTTCGAAGTTTAACGGATGCAAGTAATTTGAAGGCTGATTCTTTCATTAGCAGTTTGCCTGTTATTCAATAAATGTTAGCTATTACTCAGAATATAAACTGAGCTCCTGCAATGTGCCAGTCACTGAGCCAGGCCCAGTATGTACCAAGGTGAACAGGACAATCTCCCCTCCTGCCGTCATGGAGATTCCAGTCCAGCAAAAAAAGGAGAATTACAAAATTTATTTTTAGGTTATTACTATGATAGGCACTATGCAGGAGAAATGCCAATGCTGAGTACACAAGGCAAAGGGGTGGGATGGGGGAGGGGAGGGTTGGGAAGTTGGGGGAGGGTATCCTGACTAAGTGGAGGAAATAGCAGGTTTACAGGGACATACTTCATCTCACTATAGTCTTTTCTGAATCTTCTCCTAATGGAAATTCACATTTAAAGAAGGAACAAAGACACAGAAATGCAAGTCCTTTGAAAAGCCGAGGGAGGGACTTAGAAGATGGAGAGGAGAAACAACTGTTTGCCCAGCCTGAAATGTTACTCAGAAATGGTTAAGGTGGAAAAAAAGAAACGTTGTGATCGTTACACGTGTTTTCATACCAGGAGAACAAGCCTCTATTTTCTATTTTTGTCCGAAACTATTTTTATTCAATATCCACACTCTACTATGTTTAGATACCTCTGCTGAAAAACAAGTATTCTAAGAGAATTGAGAGGCTTTTTTTCTTTCCTTTAGGACATTTTTTGTTGGAATTATTGTTTCCTGAAGAGTCATTCTAAGTGCTCAAAATGCTAAAAGGCACTAAAAAAATAATGAACAAATTTTCACAGAAACTGAATTTTCCAAGCAACAAACTTGGTGCTAATGAGGGGATTTCAACGTGGCCCCTTAGACACTTAGACACTTAAAACCAATTTCAAACAGAAATCCCGTTAAAGGCCCCACAGGTGAACACTCACAGGCAGGTGCATTCACTCTGGTGGCTTCTCTCAGGCAGACCTTGGCTCTGCTACAATGGCTCTTTATCACTCACAGGGATCCTCGCAGCAGAGTGCAATGCATAGAATTTCCATCCTAGTTCAGCACAGGGCAATAGGGCACATTACTCACTTTCATGAAATTTATGGAAGATTTTGGTACTTAAGATGGTCTTAATACTAGCAAACAGAATCCAACAGCACATTAAAAGGATCATACACCATGATCAAGTGGGGTTTATCCCAGGAATGCAAGGATTCTTCAATATACGCAAATCAATCAACGTGATACACCATATTAACAAATTGAAGGAGAAAAACCATATGATCATCTCAATAGATGCAGAGAAAGCTTTCGACAAAATTCAACACCCATTCATGATAAAAACCCTGCAGAAAGTAGGCATAGAGGGAACTTTCCTCAACATAATAAAGGCCATATATGACAAACCCACAGCCAGCATCGTCCTCAATGGTGAAAAACTGAAACCATTTCCACTAAGATCAGGAACAAGACAAGGTTGCCCACTCTCACCACTCTTATTCAACATAGTTTTGGAAGTTTTAGCCACAGCAATCAGAGAAGAAAAGCAAATAAAAGGAATCCAAATTGGAAAAGAAGAAGTAAAGCTGTCACTGTTTGCAGATGACATGATACTATACATAGAGAATCCTAAAGATGCTACCAGAAAACTACTAGAGCTCATCAATGAATTTGGTAAAGTTGCAGGATACAAAATTAATGCACAGAAATCTCTGGCATTCCTATATACTAATGATGAAAAATCTGAAAGTGAAATCAAGGAAACACTCCCATTTACCATTGCAACAAAAAGAATAAAATATCTAGGAATAAACCTACCTAAGGAGACAAAAGACCTGTATGCAGAAAATTATAAGACACTGATGAAAGAAATTAAAGATGATACAAATAGATGGAGAGATGTACCATGTTCTTGGATTGGAAGAATCAACATTGTGAAAATGACTCTACTACCCAAAGCAATCTACAGATTCAATGCAATCCCTATCAAAATACCACTGGCATTTTTCACAGAACTAGAACAAAAAATTTCACAATTTGTATGGAAACACAAAAGACCCCGAATAGCCAAAGCAATCTTGAGAACGAAAAATGGAGCTGGAGGAATCAGGCTCCCTGACTTCAGACTATACTACAAAGCTGCAGTAATCAAGACAGTATGGTACTGGCACAGAAACAGAAAGATAGATCAATGGAACAGGATAGAAAGCCCAGAGATAAACCCACGGACATATGGTCACCTTATCTTTGATAAAGGAGGCAGGAATGTACAGTGGAGAAAGGACAGTCTCTTCAATAAGTGGTGTTGGGAAAACTGGACAGGGACATGTAAAAGTATGAGATTCGATCACTCCCTAACACCATACACAAAAATAAGCTCAAAATGGATTAAAGACCTAAATGTAAGGCCAGACACTATCAAACTCTTAGAGGAAAACATAGGCAGAACACTCTATGACATAAATCACAGCAAGATCCTTTTTGACCCACCTCCTAGAGAAATGGAAATAAAGACAAAAATAAACACATGGGACCTAATGAAACTTAAAAGCTTTTGCACAGCAAAGGAAACCATAAACAAGACCAAAAGACAACCCTCAGAATGGGAGAAAATATTTGCAAATGAAGCAACTGACAAAGGATTAATCTCCAAAATTTATAAGCAGCTCATGCAGCTCAATAACAAAAAAACAAACAACCCAATCCAAAAATGGGCAGAAGACCTAAATAGACATTTCTCCACAGAAGATATACAGACTGCCAACAAACACATGAAAGGATGCTCAACATCTTTACTAATTAGAGAAATGCAAATCAAAACTACAATGAGATATCATCTCACGCCAGTCAGAATGGCCATCATCAAAAAATCTAGAAACAATAAATGCTGGAGAGGGTGTGGAAAAAAGGGAACACTCTTGCACTGCTGGTGGGAATGTGAATTGGTACAGCCACTATGGAGAACGGTATGGAGGTTCCTTAAAAAACTACAAATAGAACTACCATATGACCCTGCAATCCCACTACTGGGCATATACCCTGAGAAAACCATAATTCAAAAAGAGACATGTACCAAAATGTTCATAGCAGCCCTATTTACAATAGCCCGGAGATGGAAACAACCTAAGTGTCCATCATCGGATGAATGGGTAAAGAAGATGTGGCACATACATACAATGGAATATTACTCAGCCATAAAAAGAAATGAAATTGAACTATTTGTAATGAGGTGGATGGACCTAGAGTCTGTCATACAGAGTGAAGTAAGTCAGAAAGAGAAAGACAAATACTGTATGCTGACACATATATATGGAATTTAAGAAAAAAAAAGGTCATGAAGAACATAGGGGTAAGACAGGAATAAAGACACAGACCTACTAGAGAATGGACTTGAGGATATGGGGAGGGGGAAGGGTAAGCTGTGACAAAGTGAAAGAGCGGCATGGACATATATACACTACCAAACGTAAGGTAGATAGCTAGTGGGAAGCAGCCGCATAGCACAGGGAGATCAGCTCGGTGCTTTGTGACCGCCTGGAGGGGTGGGATAGGGAGGGTGGGAGGGAGACGCAAAAGGGAGGGGATATGGGAACATATGTATACATATAACTGATTAAATTTGTGATAAAGCAAAAAATAAAAATAAAAAAATAAAAAAATAAAAAAAAAAATAAAATGTGAAAAAAAAAAAAAAAGATGGTCTTCAATTATTTAAGGACCAGGCTATAAAAGCTATAGGCAAGTCATGGTAAATAGAGCAGGAAATGAGAAAGCCCACAGGCTTTGTCCTCTCTTCCTTCTCTCCCCACTCTGTACCCATTCCCAACAAGCCCCTTGTCTTTTCTCAGTAGCTTTTTTGTTACGGGAGATGGCAGCCCATGTTACACAGTGACCAGTGGCCCAGATACAAATATTCTGCCCCCTCTCCAGAGAAATGCATATACATGCTTGTCAGTCTACATGGGATGATCTTTTGAGTTCAGAAAATATGATTACTATACTCATATATATCCCAACTATGTTTACCTCCTTTTCCTTTTTATTAATTTAAACAGATCCTATTATCTTGGTCAAGAAACTAGAGATTAAGAGCATGTGTATCAGAGCCAAGGTCAAACTATTTCCAAATGCCCCATCCAGGCTCCCAGCTATGATCACCATCTTCATTCTCATTACAGTCATTTATTGAGTCAGGTCCTGTCTTAAGTGCTTTAAGTCAATTATATTTATTTCGCCTTCCCCTGAATTCTATAAGGTGAATACTACCATAGTATTCTCCCCATTTTACCAATGAGAAAGCTGAAAAGAGATTCAGTTATGTGGGCAACGTCACCCAGGTAATAAATGGAAGACCAGGGATGTCACCCCAGGCCTATCTGATTCCACAAACCAGTCTCTACACCGTAACGCTGTTCGTTAAAACAGAACTGAACCCTTCAGTGGAAGCATGGATTGTGTGTCTGTGGCGGGGCAGGCGGGAGAGGGAGTGAGGGGAGCACTGTTTCTTGGTAATCTCCAATAAACCTTCATGGCTGCGAGCTCGGAGAGGGCCGGCAGCCTACGTGTCTTATTTTCCATGGTACCCAGATCCTAGCACAAGACTTGGCACACAGCAGGTGTTCAACAAAAGCCTGTTGAAGAAAAGAAGGAAGGGAGGGAGAGGGGGAGGGTGGGAGGAAGGGAAGGAAGGAAGGAAGGAATGCAGGCTGACTCTCAAAGAAAACAGTACATTTGGTAAAGTAGACAGAAATGTATACGGGTCTGTAGCTCAGCTCCTGTATCTGAATGCTGTGGCCCTTTAAGAAATAAGGAGGCAGTTTTCCAGTTGTTCAGGGAGATAAAGGAGGAATGAACAAGATTGGCAGCAAAATATTTGTCATACGGTTAATAGGGTACTCAGACCAATCGGTTTAGGCCACATATAAATTTGTAAAAAATACTCAAGAGAGCAAAACCCCAGGAAAGTACAATGCAGTGGGCAGCTTTTCATTCCTGAAGATTCCAGTGGGGGTGGGTGGATGACCGTTGGTAGTGGGACCCTGGGAGCAGCCATAAGGGACTAGTAAGTAAGCAGGAGGGCATCTTTGGGATAGCACTCATTCTGGACATTTTTCTCTTTTTGCTAAAACCTAACAAGGCTCATAAGGCCACTCCAACTCCAAAGTATGGAGAAGAATGCATTTTACACCACGAATGATGTAACATTCATTCCCGAACACAGGACAGAGTCATGAACAAGGATAGCGTTTATACTCTCGTGCAGCTCACAACAAATCAGTAAATAAACGTGAGAAGTACCAGGAAGTGATAAGTGCTATGCAGAGAATTAAAACGGGGTGCTGGAGGCTGTCATGGAGCTTATAGCAAATCAACAACTGAATCTGGGAAATATCAGTGTAGGATAAGGGCTCTGCAGAGAAGCCATGTGATTGACTTTAAAATGACGCAGAATAAAAACAAGAAGTCATTCTGAGTTTTCTCAATAAAGCCAAAAGCTACACTCTACTCTTCTTCCCTGAATTTATAGATAGACTTTTCCTTTCAGAATGCTGTGATAAGGGTACTGAGTTGGACTGTAACAGCTCAAATCCTTATAAGACAGAGCGAGAACAGCAAATAGAAACAAGTAAATGAAACTCAATCCATATAGTGTAAGGAATGCATTTTGCAGGCCTCAGTCATCTTTCTTTCTGGGAACTAACCTACTTTCCCAGCCAGTCTAAATGCCACAAAAGACCCTGTTAACTTCGTGGAGCGGTGAAAAACAGAAACTCAGCCAGCATAGCCTTTGTGTTACATCAGGGCCTGAGGCCCTAATGAGCTCACACTCAGGACAGGGGTGGTGGTGGCACCACCTTGGTCAAAGGCTTGGCAGCCGTGAGGAGAAAGACACTGCACTGGGCTGAGGCCAGAGCAAAAGGAAGGCCTGGCAATTCCACATCAGCCTTGGCATCCCTGGAGGCCGTATGTAATACCAGGACAACAGAAGTGCACTACTTACAGCTCACAGGCAATGGCTTTGCTCCTTCACCAAAGGAAAAATAAATACCACAATGACAAGACCTCACTCCCCTCCATCCTTGCCTGCACCAGGAACCTGACCGGGCCTAGCCAAGTCCACTCCCAGGAAAAGTGGAGGTGCGGACACATCAGATGCTGCATCATACAGTATCTTCTGGTTAAGGTGGCATTTTACAGAAGGGGAAACAGGAGCCTGCATTCATTCCACGGGGACTTGAGAGCCACTGAAGCTTTTCAACAGTGGAGTGATCAGATCCGTGCTTTACAGGAGACAGAAGTACTGGTAAAGGAAGGGTCTCAAGATGCATAGAGAAAAGTGACCAAGATGGCAAAGTATCTGAAAACGATGAAAAATGAGAAACAGCTGAAAGTACTGGGCAGGGGGAAGACCTAGGGAACATAAAATACTCTTTAATACTTCAAGGCTCTCATATGGAAGAGGGATTCAGAGTTCTCTGCAAGAACTAGAATGGAAGTTAAAGAGTTGGAATGGGGAAGAGATACAGATTTCACCTGTGACCAAACAGAAGAACTTTCTGATGACTAATGCTAAGCAAAAATAGAGCAGGTTACCCATGAAGGCTGTGACTCACTGGTGGTGTTCAAGTACGGTCCAGATTACATGACCATGAAATCCTTGTCCATTTTATGCTCTATTATTTCATGATTTCCTCCTTCAATGCCAAGGCCTTTCTAAGTCTATCAATTCATAGCTTTCCTGAAAAACACAACTCAAGTTCCATCTCCAAGTCGCTCCAGGCCTTTCCATAATCGTCTCTCCCTTTTCTGAATAAGACACTTATTACTTGTACCATTTATCTGGGAGATAAGCATGCACAGCTTTGTGGTACTGTTTCTATTGAACAGTTACCTATTTCTTGTATATCAATTAGTTTTCATGGATTTTATCTCTGTAATTAGACAATAGCTTCTGGAAGGCAATAATCTCATCTTATATTTACAGAACAAGTCTTGTGCCTTGCACATAGCAAATGCCCAGCCTGTTGGCTTATTACCAAGACTCCTCAGTGCCTACCCTGTAAAACTGCAGGTCTCAAGGTAAATTTCTTGTGTGCATTCATACAAGAAATGTTGTGGGTTCTTTCAGATGTCTGATCCTGATTATTTCATTTTCTGATTATACTCAGTTACATTTTAGTTGTATTTAGCTAAATATTTCTTCCAATTAAAACAGTATTCTTCCACAGCATATTTTTAGAGAAGGGGAAAAAAAAGAATGAAACTTTTAATTGAAAACATTTTAAACCTTTCTTTCCATCACAAAATAAAAGGAATGGTTCTGCAGCAGAAACTGTCATCCAGAAAATCAGCCACTTATGAAAGGCTTAATTTTTCTCATGGTTGAATTAAACAAGTGCAATGAACACTACTGATTTATTCTCCCACACAGAGATTGCCTCTGTGAATATTAGAATTCAAGACCAATAACAGGGAATTCCCTGGTGGTCCAGTGGTTAGGACTCCACACTTCCACTGCAGGGGGCACGGGTTTGATCCCTGATCAGGGAAATAAGATCCTGTATGCTGTGTGTGTGGCATGGTCATAAATAAATAAATAAATAAATAAATAAATAAAATCAATAGGGAAACAATTGACTCCTCCATAAATGATGTTGAGACAACTGGCTATCCATCTGGAAAAGAGGTAGATCACCAACTCATACCACAAACAAACAAACAGATCAATTAACAAATTAAGGTGCCTATCAAACTGAATGACTGTAGGAATTTTTCAGCCCCTTTGGGTCTTTACATGGATACACTTGTTGAATGTGGCTCCTTCCATAACCTATTTAAGTGATCATTCCTTTTTCTAAATGCAGCCTTTGAGTTATACGAATTTCCAGTATCGGAGGGCAGTTCACATCCATATTTTGGATGTGAACTTTCCTTTGGAGAAGGAGCCAAAGCCTCAGAAGCTGAAATCTCCCCCAAGATGGTGCTTTTGAGCAAGCACCATGAGCTTGCCTTATACCAAGTCCTTCTGATACTTTGAGATTGGAGCAGATTCAATGGAAAATACCACAGACCCACTTTATATGTTGAGAGCCAATGTGCATGCAGTTAGGCTTCTTGTAAAAGGTTATAGCCTTGAAAATCCCTCTGATTTCTTATACGTAAAATATTGCACATACTGCTTTTTTTTTTTTTTTGCGGTATGCGGGCCTCTCACTGTTGTGGCCTCTCCCGTTGCGGAGCACAGGCTCCGGATGCACAGGCTCAGCGGCCATGGCTCACGGGCCCAGCCGCTCCGCGGCATGTGGATCTTCCCAGACAGGGGCACGAATCCGCGTCCCCTGCATCGGCAGGCGGACTCTCAACCACTGCACCACCAGGGAAGCCCACACATACTGTTTTCATGTAATGGATTTTCCATGACATCACATAAATTAGCATATGTTGGAAACTGTAAAGGGCTGTCTTCCCTTCTATTTCCGGCTGCTTCCACACTGAAAGACATGACCCCGTGGGTATGCAGAGTTAGACAATTCTATTTTTAAAAGAGAAATAAAGCATGGTGGGAATGGTTCTAAACCCCCAAATGGCCAGAGGCTACCAGATAAATACACTTCTGAGACAGAGGCTAAACACTTCTTGGAACTTGTTCTCCCTTCTGAGCACATTTACCACAGAAGTTCCCCTGCCTCTGAGGTCCTGTCCCTCTGCCACCAGGCAGTGAGGGGTTTGCAAATCTAATTGATGGGCATATTTTCTCCTCATCCCTACCCCTGGCCTTCTCAGAGGCTCCGCCAAGGGTTCACTGCCCTAGTCCAGAACCAGGATCTCCTTTTCTTTAAGAAAGTTTAGTTCCAAATACCTTAGCCCACCTCTGCTATCGACCCGCAGAACTCCACCTCCACACCGTGGCCTGAAGAAAACCAGAAATGGGAAGCTTCCAATTCCCTTTGCCCCCAGGCTAATGAAATTGCGGGAGGGGCTTGGGGGCGGGATTTTATACATCTGAATTTTCACCTTCCTATTAGAGGGAAACTTGTATGAAATTCATCACGCAACTAGGCCCACCAGATGAGCTTGTTTTTGTGAAAAAAACAGCTAACAAACCAAAACTGTAGGGTCGTGTTTACCTGCTGTGATGGCTACTCTCCATTGGCCCCTTCAAGTCCACTCTATGCTTCACCCTGCTCAGAACCCCGGAAGGCTACATTTTATGGAACGCAGCACCGGGCGTCTTGCCACCTCCCTGGCTTCGGGATGGGGTCTGCAATGGAAGGCCTCGGCAGGTAAGAAGAAGGAGGAGAGGCGGAGGGTTTACTGTTCAGTCTTCTCCTGGCGGGTGGATATGTTCCTCCGCTCCAGGCACAGCTCCATCCAGTTCCTTCCCTTCCTCTGTCCCCTCAGGCCCAGGAGCGGTGACAGCCCCTCAGGGTGCTTTCATTGTCCTTTTTTGGTTTCCCTTAACCTGCCTACACTTTTGTAAATAGATCTTTCCTTAAACTCTCCTGAACTTCCTGCTTGAGTGTGCCTCTGTTTCCTGCCAGACTCTGCAGCACTATTTTAATCTAGCATTCTCCAGAAATGCCTCCACCTGAGGATTCAACAAGCCATGAGCACCTAAGAAACCAGGAGAGAGGAAAGAAACCAACTAGCTATACGTTGTTTATAAAAACAACTCATTCTTTGGACAGTTCTCTAAGTCTTTAACCTTTCTAAAGGTTTTAATGCAAAAAAAAACCCAAAAGAAGGAAAAATCTCTGCTTAATTAAAACATCATCTACCACTATCCCAGGCTCTGCATCCAATACAACAAACTTCTGCTTCCAAAACCAAGGGTATAGACGTAGCCCTCTTCCAGCATATGGTTCCATGACATAGATAGTTTTAATAAATGTCAGTATAATAAAATGTATCATTATGACATCAGATAGTGTTATTTATAGAAGAAATGGGCAAGACTTTTAAGAATAAGAGTGAAAAATTTGTTCTATAGGACAGCTGACTAATAAATGTTGGAGCTCTTAAGTGAAAGGAGTTTGCAATTTAATACCAGAATTGTTCAGCTATTTATAACTGACTCAAAAACAACTCTTGGAAACCTCGGAGACCAACAAGCACTGAAGCATCTTTCCATCAGTGGAAAGGGCTTAAAGGACTCTCCAAATAACATCCTCTCTCTCCCATATTTGAAATTAAAGGCAAGCCAGAAGCTATCAAGTGTAACTTTAGCCATGCAGAACCCATCTGAAGAGAATACAGTCACGTCTCTTCCGTTTAAGAACAAGGATAAAGGAGTGCTGAAAAACCACCACTTTTTCAAATCACAGAGAACGGCATTTTATGATTGAATCTGTGACTCCCTAAGACAACTCCACCCAGAGAGTTTCCACCATCATCTCAGATCAGGTCTTTGTAGCTCAGCTTCTCATCTGTGCTGAGAGCTCAGGCATCCCACACACTTTGGGGGCTGGAATACCAGCTTTCTAAGTAACATGTGACAGCAGACACCAGAGTCAGGGACATGGATGTAGCTGAAGGGCCTATCCACAGACTGTCTACTCTATTAGAGCATAAAATATCTAAACAAGGTCAGTCCCATGCTCCCTTTAATCCAGCATCCTGCCCCTCGCTAAGAACTGTCATTTAAACACCAGCTTCAAGGATGAAGGACATCCTCTAAAAGCATGTTTCCACTCCTGACCCATATAGATTATATCACCCACTGTCCTGTCCTTAAGAAACAATCAGGAAGATTAACTGAACAACAATAAAAAAGAGTCTAGTGGGACAAGGTGAAGTTTACTTCTGCTTCTCCATCTAGCCAGAAGTTCCAGAGTGGTGGCTTGGGAGGTTGGGTCTGTCTCCTTTAGGTGAGGAAAATTCTCCCCTTTACATCACCATCCCCATACCCTGCTTCACTCACAAACGTGACCTATCTGGCCCTGTCCTAGACGGTGTCCCAGGTTCACTCCTATGAACATTTAAAGATACAATTAAAGAGAGAGGAAGATGAACTGGCCAGGCGGCAGGGTTGGGGCAGAGAATCCTATGGATGCTGCGGTGGCTTTAAAACTTGTTGGCAAATTCTATGATATTTCTCCCATCTAGAGGTGGAGTCAAATTCCCTACCTCTTGAATTTGGGATGGCTTACTCACATCCACCAAATAAAATGTGGTGGAAGCTGTGCTGGTAACTTGAAAATTTAGATCAAAAGAGCAATAGAACTTCTGTCTGGCGCTCTCTCTCTCTCTCTCTCTCTCTCTCTCTCCCCCACCCCACCTCTTTTTCTCATTCAGGATCTTCACTTGTGGAACTCAGCCACCAAGCCACATGGAAGCCAAGCACCCATGGAGAGGCCCATGTGAAAAGGAACCAGGGTTCCCCATCCCAGCCTTCTGGCAAGCCCCTCACCTCAAGCCCCCAGCCAAAAACCAGAGCCAACTTGCCAGCCATGAGAGGGTGCCATCATGGCAGTGGGTCCTCCAGCCTCCAGTTGACCTGTCCCAGCAGAGATGAGCCTTCCCACCCAGCCCAGCTCTGATTAGAGATTCGTGAGGCATATAAGTGATTGCTGTGCCCCTTGGATTTGGGGTGATTTGTTACGCAGCAATATCAGAACAGAAGCTTAGACTCTAAAACTTTTACTAGTAATTCCAATATGGAACCTATTAAATATGTCTTCATCTAGTGAGAGGACAGAAAAATAAGGGAGAAGGCAGGTTCTATAGCTTCTACATTTTTTAAAACCATGAGAACCCAAATATGACCCCCAGAAAAGGTACCCGTGACCTTTTACACTTGACATTTTACTCATTTTTAAGGGCTATAAAAAATGGAAGAGGAAAGAGGATGAATGCTAATGATGCTGGGACTGGAGAGCCAGACGTGAGTAGGCACGCCTATCTCTGCCCATTCACTTTAAAAACCCTCGCAATACTTCCTTTTTCTTCCCAAGCTGCTTACTTTTGCTGGCAAGATTATTTACAGTCAACCCTTCTTCCTAGAAGGACATCAGATCAACTTCCAAAAACACTCATTCAATAACATTCAAGGGGTGAGGGTTGAAGCTCTGAAGCCTTAGGGCGTGTTTTTTTCCTGAAAATTATTCTGCACACTCCATCACATGAAGTTCCTGAAATTCACCCAGCAGCATGTCACTTTCTTGTTCAAAAACAAATGAGCACTCCCTTTTACTTACTGTATTAAATCTAATTTTCTTTGTCTATCTTTTATGGTATCATAGCTTCCCCTTGTATATTGAACTATACTTCCCAATCTGCCTTGGTTATTCTCACCTCTAAGCTTTGATTCATGCCAAGCCATAGCCCCTTACCTATGTCTTTTTTATCAGCCAACTGTCTTTCAAAGCCATATTCAAGACTAATCTCAATTTTAAAAAAAATTCCCTGACCACTGCAGCTAACAGAAATCCCTCTCTCCATCTGAACTCTTACGGCACTCACAATCCACGGGGCTCATCTGATATTTATGCAGATCTTCCCATTCTCCACCACTCATTATGGGTCCTTCAAGTGCAGGACCGTATGTTATTCATCTTTACATTCCTCCCCATCACTCCAAACATACCCACAGCCCCACTCAGCATCTTGAATATCTTATGTGTTCAATTACTGCTTATTAGATTAGTTCAACGAACTAAATAATATGGCAAATAGCCTGCAAAGTTCCATCTAGTAATACTTTTATTTTAACCAGTAACTACTCTTAAGGAATGAAGCTTTAATTGGGCAATTCTGAGCCTGAGCCAGCCAGCTGGGGTTGGTAAGTATTTGGTGGGGGAGGGATTGAGGGACACTCAAATGAGGAGGTGGCTGCCTATGTCAGACCTGCCCAGGGAAATTTATCTTCTGTTTATTATGTATGAAGAAAGGTGTAGAAATTATTTAGTGTAAACCTTCAATTTACAGATGAAGACAGTAAGACTCAGAGAGGATAAGTAATAAGTCCCAAAGCAGCTGGTTATCCGCAGAACTGGCCTTGACCTAATTTCTCCTGACTCCTGTTCTAGCATTCTTTCCACTACAGAAAACTGGAGGACTACTGCCTTTTCTCAATAAGCGCTCCTCTTTGAAGAGCAGCCTATAGGCAGTATTTCAAATTGAACATTTAAATGATCTTTTTAAAGTCAATTTTGACTGTGAAGAGTGACCCCAATTGCTAGACATTTTCTTCTCAAGAAAAAAAAAAAATCCACTTTTTTACTCCTCTGAGAAAGATGCATTCATGTACCTAACTTGCAAGCAATTTCTCCAAAGAAAAAGGGGATTCTTATCTGAGCACTGCATCATACAGTGTCTCTGGGATGAAAACAGTGAACCAGACCAAGTAATTGGCATAGCCGAAAGAAAAATATAAAAGATGAAAGCCGATGCATTAAAAACAAACCCAGAACCCAGGACATTTCTCAAGTAAATGTGTGCATTTACTTGAGAAATTGATAAAAAGCAGCTTAAATTACAAACCCTTTTCTTTAAGAGGCTCAGCAATCACTCCTTGTTAGTATACTAGCAAATCCTTTTTACCAGATTTACCTTCCAGATTCTAAGATGGATTAAATCTTTCCACTGACCTTGTCAAAACAGGTCTTTCTCATAACAAGAAGTAATAAAGGCAACTCCATGGCCCAGATTAATAAGATCAGACAGGTAGGCTGACACAGACAGCAGAACAAAGTCCCCGAGTAATTCTTAATTTAAAAAAGTAACCCATGAGAAATGAGTACTCCACTTTGTTTTCAAGTTCTGGCTCTATACTTTGATTAAATAAGGAAAAGTTATTTATCTATAGCTATATCTATATCTGGGATATACATACTTGTCAACACATATGTCAAAATAGAAATTTAAGGAGTATAATGGTATACGGTAGTTAAGAACCCCTCCTCTAAAGCCAACTGCCTAGTTGAAATCCCAGCTCTGTCACTTCCTGTGTGACGTTGGGAGAGTTACTTAAAACATTTTCTAGTTCAGTGTCTTGACCTAAAACATGAAATTGATATTATTAGTTAATTCATAAGGTTGTTATTAGGAATCAGTGACAATACATGCAAGGGACTTAGTGCCTAGTAAACACATAAACATTAGCTGTTATTATTATCTGGGGGAGGGGCAAAATTATTACTATGTGACTACAGATGGTCTTCCCCTATCCCCTCCTGCTTGTCAGGTCAGCTCCAGGGTTTTCCCTTGTTGCACTGTCTGAGTCTGGGTGTGAGAAAATCCACTAGAGAGCATTCAAACTCTATTTCCCGGGGGGAGGTTCTATGTAGGAAAAAGGGTCATGGGTCGGGTGTGTGGGCTTGGGGGAAGATGGCTAAGTGTATGAGCTAGACAGTACGTGTCAGCAGAAAAGTAACAGAGAGGCCATTTAGAAATGAGATGGCAATATGAAGAGAGAGGAAGTTTCAAGCAACTGTGGCATGAAATAGAATTGAAAAGAAGAGAAAAGGTAGATTTAAGAACTTCATGTTCATTTCATGTTCTTTGAGAGTTATGATAAAGATAGGAATTAATTTTTTTTGTAATTGCTTTGGACTATGGGACATTGTTCCCTTGGATGTGAGGCTGTACTGAGACTGAGCCTCAATTTCATATGGGCGCAGAGCCAGTTAGAGAGACAGAACAATTTGCAGTACATGGCTTCAGATTTACAAGAACAGATTATCACAAAATGGTAAACATCACTGAGCAGAGCACACAGCTTTAAAAAGAAGCTCAAACATTCCCTCCATGTATTCACTAGAGGCCTTTAAAAAATATTTTGGCAATAGGTATCCAGAGCCATAAAAACATTTATCCCCCTCCGTGGGGTACTAATTCATCCTAAAGGAGAAAAAAAGAAACGCTGTACGCAGAAGATGCTCATGGCAACATTATTTATAACAGTAAAAAAAAAAAAAAAAAAAAAGGAACCAACCAACCAACTAACCAAAATAAAGTGCACTGATTTAATAGAATGATACAACTTTGTTTAAAATGATAATGTTGAAACTTGGGAAAATTTCTTAAAAACCCAGAATACTGATGCTGATCCTGGAGCTGTCCGCTTCCAGCTTAAGGACACAGAAAAGATCACTGCCCTTAGAATTATGGGCTGTAGCCTGTTTGCTGATGCTTTCTGGCTAACCCAGGCTTCTCCAGGCTTTCAGAACTCCTTTATTTTCCTCAGACAAAATGACTTTAGGAGATTAACCCTCATCCAATTAACCTAGTATCTGCAACTGCCCACCAGTTTAAAGAAATCTAGGGCCTGGCCCCTCTTATTCTCCTTAGTTCTAGTATAAGAATAACAAATACAAGTTTTGCATTTATTCTTCTGGTTTTGAAGCTTTTTAAGTTTCACATCCTCTATTGGATTCAGAGGGTTAATAAAGCCTTTGATAACCCATTTCTTTAAATAACAGTCCCAGCATGCCTGGAACAGTAAGTAGAATCCTGGGAACAATGCTCTTACTGAGAACCTGTGTGATCTCTGCCACATAATCTGTAGAATCAGACCTGGGTTTTTATTTAAGGAACTTGCAGAAAAGGAGAGAAACATAACATGTTAACAACATTCATTCCTTCATTCATTCATTCCACAAATAAGCACCGACAATGTGCCAGACACCATTGGGAGCACAGACTGTCACAGCCCCAAGCTGCAAAAGATGCACAGAACAGTTAATTCTCATAAAATGGGATGTGTGCCTTGAGAGAGGAAGTGTGGGGAGACAGAGGAGACAGCTAAGCTAGCTTCCAGTAAGTCAGGGAAGAGGAGGCAACATTCTCCCTTGATTTGATCGGAAAGATTTCAAATCAATCGTAGAAAAAATGAGGAAATAGGCGCAATTCAGACTTTGTATTCTTATTTCTAAGCCACATTCTTTCAGCCTGTCCTGTTCTATTCTCCTAAACACCGCCTCCAAATACCATTTCAAAAGCAGACACCATAAATGTAATCTGAGAACCAAAGTCCCCTCAGCAAATAGCAGATAAGCTAACATTCTCTAACAACCCACTGTGGGCCAGGCCCTCATCCAACTGCCAACCATGCCATTTTGATTTTCTCTGTCTTGGATGAAAATATTCTCTCTCTCCATCCTGGTATGGTTTTAATTTAGCTCTGTGAATGACAGTAGTAGGAAGTAGTTTATTTTGGTTTTAAGTAGAAAGGAAGACGTATTTTGTTGGGTTTTTTTTAAGAGTGGCAAAGGGCACGCTGAATCATCTTCTTTTGCCTGACATCGTATAGACAATGTGCTATTTTTATAGAAAAGATTCATCTTCTCTAATTCTGATGGTGTCCTGAGTAGCCTCAGTGTGACAAGTCGGAGAAACCACACAGTGACACAGACTTGTCACAAACACAATAAATTATCAGGTGCCCCTCACCTCTCCTGGAAAACCTACCAAGGCTGCTTGTTCCCATGAGGCTGAGACCCTTACAGCTTCATGCAGGATGGGAATTTGAGAAGAAAGGGAGTCAACATTGATCCATCTCCATTGTAATCCCACTAATACAAAAACCCTAACCTTGAAATCCGATTTTAGCCACTCCAAAAAAATTTCAGGAGAAAATAACAATTTTGAAACATGCAGAAGTTTGCAAAAGTTATCTACTTCACATAAATAGTACTAACTCACGTGCCTGAGTTCTCCCCCAAGGCAGCGGGGATCCAGAGGAGTTCAGGGAGGGCCAAGGAAGGCAACAGAGAGAAAAGACAGGGCTGAGGAAACAGGGCAAGAAAGAGTCTGGCCAACCACCCAATGCAAAGGATCTAGGTAAAGGGGAGATGCAGGTGGAGAATAGGAGAAAACAAAGGAGAATGGAACAAATCTGGAGGTGCTATTTATAGGGTGTCTGTGGAGAAGGCAAGAGCCAGGGAGGGCCCAGAACCATTTCAGAAGGCACAGGCAATACAATTAAAACCCTGGCCATGCTCCTCCCAACTGCTCACTGTCCACCATCCAGGGCAAAACGGGTCTCTTGAAGAGGCAGTCCCCTTGAAAATCCCTCAGGAACGTGTCTCTCTGGGGCCTTGCCATGCCGCTTGTCAAAAATTTCAGCACAGCTAGTTTTGGTTCTTGCGCTGGAGTGAATCTTTGGTTGAGCACCAGCTGAACTAGCCGGCTTCATTTATCGGCCATGTTGGATGAAAAGCACATTATTAAAGCTCTATGCGGCAAGATGCTCATACCATGTAAGTCATGTGAGAGGCAAAGCCATCTGAGCAAAGAGTGTGGGCGGTGACGCCCTGATGGAAGGGCCAACAGAAGTGCTGCTGTTATTCAAATGTTATTCAAATGTGGGCTTGTTCTTTCTCTTCCCGCTTCCTCCTTCCCTCTTGACCCTAATCACAAAGAGCTCAATTATGATAAGGCAAGGTGTGTCACCTTTTCCCAAAGTCAAGTGAATTCATGAATTTCCATTATTAAGCTAAAATATATGTATTAACTATAAAGGCTGAAAATGTAAACTGCTTCAACAAATATTACAACATATTAAAATATATAAGGACAATGAATGCAGGTTGATAAAGAACATCAATCTATCATGGAGATCTTCCCTCTACTTTGTGATTGACAGGAAAGACTCTATACTATAATAAAACAAATGGCCAACATCCCAGCCATGCCACTTACCAGCTGGCTGAATCTGGGCAAGGTAACTAATAGCTGTGTCTAAGTTGTAAGCAGGATTAATAATGGATTGTTGTCTAAGTGTCCATCGACAGATGAATGGATAAAGAAGATGTGGTACATATATACAATGGAATATTACTCAGCCATAAAAAGAAACGAAATTGAGTTATTTGTAGTGAGGTGGATGGACCTAGAGTCTGTCATACAGAGTGAAGTAAGGCAGAAAGGGAAAAATAAATACCGTATGCTAACACATATATATGGAATCTAAAAAAAATGGCTCTGATGAACCTAGGGGCAGGACAGGAATAAAGACGCAGACGTAGAGAATGGACTTGAGGACATGGAGGGGGAAGGGTAAGCTGGGACGAAGTGAGAGAGTGGCATGGACTTATATATACTACTAAATGTAAAACAGATAGCTAGTGGGAAGCAGCCGCATAGCACAGCGAGATCAGCTCGGTGCTTTGTTTCCACCTAGAGGGGTGGGATAGGGAGGGTGGGAGGGAGACGCAAGAGGGAGGAGATATGGGGATATATGTATATGTATAGCTGATTCACTTTGTTATAAAGCAGAAACTAACATACCATTGTAAAGCAATTATACTCCAATAAAGATGTAAAAAAAAAAGGATTGTTGTGAGGATTAAAGAGTTAAAATACATGAAGCACTCAGAGTGGTTCCTGGCACAAGGCCACTGCATTGCACACCTTCTGGGTGACATTCCCAGGGTTGTCCATGAGGAAGGTGCCCCTGGGAGCTGTGTGGTGCACAGCTCATGCCCAGGCCTGGCACAGAACAAGTGCTATTTGCTGTTCTTCTCATTTACTGGGTCTTTACTATGTACTAAGTAATGTGCCAAGCAATTTTCAAAGATTTTCTTGCTTAATCTTCAGAATAACCCTATGAGGTAGGTACTCTTATTATTTCCATTTTAGAAATGAAGAAACTGAGGTGCAGAAAGTTTAAGTAACTTACCCAATATAAGCCAAGACATCAAGACTCAGACCCTGGGTGCCTAACTACAGCTCAGGCTCTCTGTACACACCACCTGGCCAGGCAAGGAAGGGACCAGGTCATTCTTAGATTAAATCGACCAGTTTATGCAATTAATCCACAAGCATACTCTATAGGGAAAAGAAGGCTAAATCACTCCCTCATCTCCAGAACGTGCAGTCCAGGGATCATTAGCTGCTGCCACCACCTTTCCCCTGATGCTGTGAAATGGGGAGCCATATCCAGAATTAACAAAGAGCATCACTTGTCCAGAGTCAACAAAGATCTTTCTGTGCCCACAGCTCCTAACAAGGGCACATGTAATTAGTTAAATAAGCAAACCAGTAGGTTGATAATAGAAAGGTCAACACAAATGTATCTGCTAATCGGCTGATAGGCCCACGTCCCAGCAAATCTGAAGCAATCTCACTGCCCAGGAAAGATGAGAATTTCAGGCCTTAGCTTTTTGGACTCCCTCTTGCTGTCCAAGAAGTAACACTGGGTGAGGATACTATTTTAAACCAGTAAATTCCAGTGACGCATGCAAGGAGAAGCGGGGCTGACACAGAGTGGGGGAGGCGTGGATGAAGCTCCAACAAGTCCTGTCCTCCTCATCCCACCACAATCCTTCCCTCCCCTGACTACCAGTTCTCCATGCCATTTGGCTGCCTGTTGCATTGGGGACAATCTGTACTTTCACAGCTGAAAGGACAGACTTCTGGAGGACGCATGACAGAACGAATGGGCTCTGCAGTCAGTCCAACTGAGCCCAAATCTTGGCTCTACCACCTCCCACTGTGTGACTTGCCAAAAACCCCAAGAGTCTTCTTAGCCTCGGTTTCCTCATCTATACATCTGGGACACGAACAGTATCTATCTAATGGGATTGATGTAAAGATTAGATGCATGTCAGCTTCCAGAACTCCATAAATAAAAGTTGCTATTCAAGACTCTGTCTGTATTGATTGAAAGTGGTGACACATTTTTTTCTTTAATTTACAAGGACATAGATATTCAAATGTTCATTATGCTCTCCAAAGCAATCACCTTAAGAATATCTCTAGGCAGCATTTTTTCCCTGAAGCTTCCTTTGCTTAACATGTTTCTGGAACTTCTCCTTTGGAATGGCCTCCAGCAGGAATATCTGTGGTGATGACAAGCCTCTTTCCTTTGGGGGTGCGTTATGACCAGAAGGATCATTCAGAGGCAAGCACAGTGTCAAGAAGAGGAGCATCCTTCCAGTCAAAAGTGAGGGGCAACTGTGAAGCTCCAATCTGGTCCCAATACAACATGTCCAGTTCTACTGGCTGCCACTGCTCCCATCCTACACACTAGAGTTCTCAAGCCTCACCTCCTGCTCTCAGGACTCGGCGCCCGCTATTCCTCCTGAATGGAATGGTACAGTCTTTCTCCCTGATCCCTCTGGAAATATCCTAATTATCCACTATGCCCCAGC
Organism: Hyperoodon ampullatus; assembly: GCF_949752795.1. Classification (NCBI taxonomy): domain Eukaryota; kingdom Metazoa; phylum Chordata; class Mammalia; order Artiodactyla; family Ziphiidae; genus Hyperoodon; species Hyperoodon ampullatus. The sequence goes on from NC_136930.1 coordinate 44,747,400, forward strand.
CCACATTCAACCCTTCTGTGATGCTTCTCCTCTGCCAATGAGGCAGAACAGCACAGAGGGTAAGAACACAGACATGAGGGTCCAATGACAGGCCTCAAGAGAAGCAGCAGCCCAGCTGGTGATGTGCATGGACCACGGAGCCAGGCTGCCTGGGTCTGAATCCTGCCCCTACAATGTGGCCACGAGCTCTGTGATCTTAGATGAGTTACATCACTTCCCCATGTCTCAGTTTCCTCAACAGTGAGATAGAATAAAGCATAGTAGGTACCTCAAAGGTCTGTTTTGGAGGTTATATAAAGCACCTAGAGCAGTACCCTACAAATATTTAATAAAGTCCTAGATCTATTGTCTCCTAGCTGGAGGATTTTTGGTGGGTTATTTAACCTCTTTGCATCTCAATTTCTTGACTTTAAAACGAGGGTAAAAAAAATAGCATCAACTCTGTATGACTGTTGAGGATTAAATAAAATAATATGTATATGTAATTTGCCTAGTACATAATGTATGTAGAGCCTTGTATATGATAAGATATCAACAGAACAGTAGTTTTTTTTTTTAAACAGTTGTTTCTTCTGAACTCCATAACACCTTATTTGTATCTCTATTATGGCACATATCAAATTATAATAACCTAGACTGCAAACTCCTGGAGGACAGGAACTGTGTCATTATTCTTCTGATAAAGGGAAAACCTGTTCACTGGCAACTAGGCTGTTAGGGGGAAACTGAAAATTGAAACAGAAACCATAACTTGCAAAACTGTATTATAATGCACAAAATAGAAAAATTGTACCAAACCATGACATGAGAGACAAACTAAGTTCAGACTCAACACCAGCTCATTCAGATGCATGGTATTGTAAGCAAGACCACAGACAAACTAACCTAACAGTAACTCCACACTGTTATGTGCCCCAAAGATAAGACCACAGACTGTTTCAGCAACTTCCTACATTACAAATTCTGGCCGATCTTTGCCAAAGCCATCCTCTGACTATCTCCAGTCCTGCAAACTCTATAGATGTTCTTCCCTAACTTCCACCTGTTGAAATGCCCCACAATTCTCCACGATGTGTGCTCTCCCTTACTGCAGCCAGCTAATAAACCTAAGCTTGTCTGACGATGGTGTGTCCTAGGAGTCTTGTCTGGTGGGCTTTAACACATGTTGGTGTGCCAAGGCCTTGGAGCAGCACCTGGGACTAAGCAGGCATTTAATAAATTGCATCTTGAACAAAAGAATGGGGTAATGAGACACTTTTGCTTTTGTAACTTATGAGTTCTGAAGATAATTCTAAATAGAGAGTTTCAAAAATATTAAGAACTACATCAAGCAGCCTTGAGGAGACTATGTATATAATTTTCCAAGCTATATACCTTAAAGAGAAATCTCAACTGAAAATACGTAATCGAGAACACTGATTAAAAACCAGTCTTGGACTATACTACAAAGCTACAGTAATTAAGACAGTGTGGTACTGGCATAAAAACAGAAAGATAGATCAGTGGATCAGGATAGAAAGCCCAGAGATAAACCCACGCACATATGGCCAACTTATCTTTGATAAAGGAGGCAGGAATGTACAGTGGAGAAAGGACAGCCTCTTCAATAAGTGGTGCTGGGAAAACTGGACAGGGACATGTAAAAGTATGAGATTAGATCATTCCCTAACACCATACACAAAAATAAGCTCAAAATGGATTAAAGACCTAAATGTAAGGCCAGAAACTATCAAACTCTTAGAGGAAAACATAGGTAGAACACTCTATGACATAAATCACAGCAAGATCCTTTTGGACCCACCTCCTAGAGAAATGGAACTAAAAACAAAGATAAACAAATGGGACCTAATGAAACTTCAAAGCTTTTGCACAGCAAAGGAAACCATAAACAAGACCAAAAGACAACCCTCAGAATGGGAGAAAATATTTGCAAATGAAGCAACTGACAAAGGATTAATCTCCAAAATTTATAAACAGCTCATGCAGCTCAATAGCAAAAAAACAAACAACCCAATCCAAAAATGGGCAGAAGACTTAAATAGGCATTTCTCCAAAGAAGATATACAGACTGCCAACAAACACATGAAAGAATGCTCAACATCATTAATCATTAGAGAAATGCAAATCAAAACTACAATGAGATATCATCTCACACCAGTCAGAATGGCCATCATCAAGAAATCTAGAAACAATAAATGCTGGAGAGGGTGTGGAGAAAAGGGAACACTCTTGCACTGCTGGTGGGAATGTGAATTGGTACAGCCACTATGGAGAACGGTATGGAGGTTCCTTAAAAAACTAAAAATAGGGCTTCCCTGGTGGCGCAGTGGTTGAGAGTCCGCCTGCCGATGCAGGGGACACGGGTTCGTGACCCGGTCTGGGAAGATCCCACATGCCGCGGAGCGGCTGGGCCCGTGAGCCATGGCCGTTGAGCCTGGGCATCCGGAGCCTGTGCTCCGCAGCGGGGAGAGGCCACAACAGTGAGAGGCCCGCGTACAGCAAAAAAAAAACTAAAAATAGAACTACCATATGACCCAGCAATACCACTACTAGGCATATACCCTGGGAAAACCATAATTCAAAAAGAGACATGTACCAAAATGTTCATTGCAGCTCTATTCACAATAGCCCGGAGCTGGAAACAACCTAAGTGTCCATCATCAGATGAATGGATAAAGAAGATGTGGCACATATATACAATGGAATATTACTCAGCCATAAAAAGGAACGAAACTGAGCTATTTGTAATGAGGTGGATAGACCTAGAGTCTGTCATACAGAGTGAAGTAAGTCAGAAAGAGAAAGACAAATACCGTATGCTAACACATATATATGGAATTTAAAAAAAAAAAATGTCATGAAGAACCTAGGGGTAAAACGGGAATAAAGACACAGACCTACTTGAGAACAGACTTGAGGATATGGGGAGGGTGAAGGGTAAGCTGTGACAAAGCGAAAGAGAGGCATGGACATATATACACTACCAAACGTAAGGTAGATAGATAGTGGGAAGCAGCCGCAGAGCACAGGGAGATCAGCTCGGTGCTTTGTGACCGCCTGGAGGGGTGGGATAGGGAGGGTGGGAGGGAGGGAGATGCAATAGGGAAGGGATGTGGGAACAGATGTGTATGTATGACTGATTCACTTTGTTATAAAGCAGAAACTAATAAAAAATAAATTTAAAAAAAAAAAAAAAAAAAAAAAACCAGTCTTGGACTTGCCTAGCAGTGCAGTGGTTAAGACTCTGAGCTTTCAATGCAGGGGTCACGGGTTTGAACCCTGGTCGGGGAACTAAGATCCCACATGCTGTGCAGCATGGTCAAAAAATAAAAAATTTTTTTTAAAAGTTAAAAAAAAACAGTCTTGTTGCTGTGCACTTATACACATCAAGTATAATTCATGCTCTACTGGAAATGATAAACTAATTGAGGACACATGAGGTAAACAAGGAAGTGGACATGGTCTGTGTTCCCACAGCACCTAGCAGAGGGTCTTGCTCACGGCAGTTGCTCACAGAAACGTATTCATTGGCTACTGACAGGGATTTTACTCTGTCAATAATAACTGGCTGAGCTTTTGAGTGGAGGCAGATCCTGATAAATATGAGAGTCTAGGAAACTCATGTAGCAAAAGTAAAGAAATCCTGTGAGCAGGCAGGCTTGTGGGAGGGTATCTCAATAACCAGACCATTAGGAAGGTCCTTGCCTATGGGGGTAACAGCGGGAAAGGAAACAAATCTATCTTGCAGAGCTAGAAGAGATGACCGTGATGACTAAGTGAACGTGAGGGAGTGTGGAGGGCACCGGAGGTAAAGATGCATCAATGTTTAGCACCACAGCGATGTGGAAAATGATCCTGATGCAGACAGGAATAGCTGCCAAGGACAGAGATGATCTTTTCATCAGGGCTAACGCCTATTGTCATGGGGTTCAGGTTCTTAGGTTAAAGCAAAGGTATGGCATTGCATTAACCACTACCTACTGCTCTAACACCGTGAAGAGGTCAGATCAATAAGGGTGAAAAGATCTTTGTATCCACGTAGAGTCACTAACTATAAGCACCTCATTGATCCTAGCTACTCAAAACCATGACATTCCTTCATAAGGCATGATACACAGATTTTTTTTTCTCTAGCTTTGCTCAAAATCGCAATAAAACTAATTTAAGCTATGAGAGTCAATGACTCTTGAAATTTAAGCCAACTGACCACTAGAATGAATAGCTTATGATCCTTTTTTTTTTTTTTACTTTTTTACTTTAACATTTTTGTGATTTAAAGAGAGCAGCCAATATGACTGAAGACAAAGCCAGACCAGACATTTTTCCAAACTAGGGAAAAAGGAAATACAGTCGAGACGAATAACAGTGAAAACTAACTAAATGACATAAATAAATAAATAATACCTTTAAAGAGCATATTTTTATTTTATTTTTTCCAGAGCCTTTTATGTGAAGGTAGCTTTGCCCAAGAATCCATCACAAATATGGAAAGGAAAAGTGGGGTTAATTAAATAGGAAGAAAACATCTCAGCAGATAGGAGACTGACAGCCTCCACTGCATCATATTTAAGATTCGATATAAAGTATTTCAGAGAGATAGGAAGATCAAATATGAATCTCTTTTCCCAAGAATGCAATCTTCTGGGCACTGCCGATTCATCACTCACTAAAAACCCGTAGCTGAAGAAAACATTTTCGGATCCCTTCGCTGAAATTGCTGCAACCAATCTATTTTCAGCTCTATTTCTCTGAGCCTCACAGCAGAAGTTCTTAAATGATCCTGGGGCCAGGTTTTGTTAAAGTTGCCAGAAGCATTTAAGATGGTTTTGTTGCTTTGCTTTCATTTTCAAATAATCTGCAACTGAAGGTACTGGGCTAGAGTGAATGCTTTCCCAGAAGCAGGCCTCTCTACCTCTTGGTCATCTGGGTCTGTTTTCATTAAATAATCATGCACCAAAAAATCAATGAACAACTGGAGATGATTATTTAGTAATTACATTTAGCTCCAACAGAAACAACTCATTAGAACAAGAAGAGCACACACGTTATGATGGCCATTTTTAACTCTGAAAATGCCAGTTGGGGCGACCAACAATGCAAGCTATGCCAGTCCCCCTCCTCCCTCAGGGCCCCTGGAGGTCAAATTCAGGCTTCGCATCATGTTAAAGGCAATACCTTTCTCACCACACAGTGAGGCCGAGGAAACTGGAGAACTCAGGGTCTGTGCACTAAAAAACTTCAGAACAGGCTACGGGAGCAGCAAGGTTTTAAACCAATAAGCTGGCTCTATAGAAAACGGATTTGCTCATTAACTGAAAGCAACTACTTTGAATTTCCTCTAAACGTAATGTCACGAGTAATCATTTCAGGGGCTCAAATAGCAACAAACCATTTTGCTCGCTATTCCCCATCCCTGCTACAACACCCACAACCCTACTCCACCTCTCCTGCCCCCGTGTCACCTATACTGTTGGCTTCCTGTTGGGTTTGACTAATGGGGGCACCAGACAAAGACGGGAGGGCTGGGAGGAGAGCAACGGGGTTTTGTTTCCCCTATTCTCTCCCTGTTTCACCTCAGTGTCTGACCACAGTTACGGCCCTTCACCGCTACGGCTCCTGTCGAGTGGCCCTTCCGCCATGGTTACAACCCTCCCTGGACTCCACTATTTGTCCCTCTTGTCCCTTTGGCCTGGGGATAGCAACGGCTTCCCGCTGCCGCTAGTTCCTGAGGGCTAGACCACACCCCTTGTGTGTTCTCATAACCCTGCCCACGGGTTTGCAATAGTCCCTTCCTTCACTAACTCTCTTCATTCAAACCCTCCGAGGTAAATTGTTTCCTGCCAAGATCCCAATGCAACCACTTTGCAAAATAAATACAGCAGTGCTTGTTTCCTCACTGAAGACAGTGAGCAAACACAAAAAGAAGACCAGTATCTATGAAAAAAATGTGCATGAGCAAAACAAACCTCCACCAACCTGTTTTGGCAAACTTGATGTATTTAATGTCATACTTAATGTCAAAAACAGCAAAATATAGCTAATATTCCTCCTTGCTAACTTCTACTCCTTTTTTTGAAATGTAGGGGAAAAAATCTCACCCACTCACTCCCACCATCAAAAAAGCCTCCACTGCATAAACCCCAGGAAAGCCTAATTCTAAAGACTAGCGATTCTCCATAAGTCCCATGGATGCTTAGGACAGATGAGCTTTTTTCCCATTCTTATCCTTTTTCAACTACAAAAAGAAAAGGAACATTTTCTGAGTCTTTTTCTTTGGTGCCCAGAATTTAATTCACTATACTGCAGAATGGGTGATGATATTGCCTTTCAAAAACTAGAATCAAGTAACAAAATAGGGAAAAAATAAATAAAAGCACTGTTTCATCCAAATTGTAGAAGGTGGTATATGACACTCTTAAAATCTGTTATCAATTCTAAAACTATATCTCAGACGGCAGTTCTTTTTCTTCAGTCTAGGTATTTATTTATTTAGCTGGAGGCTACAATTCTTTTACTATCATTAACCCACCAAAAGAATGTTTGTTGAATTTGCAACAAGTTGTTGCAATTGTAGTTTTCGAGTCTAAATGTAATGTTTTCGTTGGATCCCCCCCCTTTTTTTTTATTAAGCTACGGGCCCCTCCTAACATTGTAGCTATGAATTAATAAGCAGAGCACATGTTTTAACCCAGGCACAATTAACTAATCATACTCTCTCTCCTGCATTTTACTTTAACACAGGGCTGGTTATTCTCACCTCAACCCCTCTCTCAATGCATTCTCCAGATCCATTCTCCACCCTCTCTTCTTCCTCTGTGCCCAGCAACTGTATTGTCCATTCCCTGCTCTCTGGCTTCTTGTTAAGTGTCGCCAATGGGGGCCACCCACAGGAGCACAAAGACCCATGTCCTCTGAACACTGGAGTCTTAGGTTCTGGCAGTGGCTGGTTCTCCAACTACACATCCCTGACTACTGCTGCACCTGGTGGCTGGTCCCAAAGAGGGGAAAGCTTTTCACTGCTGAAAGCTCCTGGTTGCCTTAATATCCTTTATTTGTTTCTCTCACCCTGCCTACATCTCCATAAACAGCACTTTTGCTAAATTCTCTCCAGGCTCTTCCAGAGTGTGCTTTCTGTTTCCGGCTCTGTCCTCGACTGACAGAAGCAGGACTTGGGATGTAAAGCACAAGGTACCCCTCAGGCAAGGGGAGGTCTCCCAGGCACTGGTTTCTGAGCACTTGTCTGGTGTGCCCAGGGTCTGTCCCTGGCTTTGGAAGAGCAATGGCGATTGAGTTCTAGTGTCTGAGAACCACCTGGGAGCTTATTAAAAATGCAGATTCGAGGAAAGACTAAGAAACTATCACAGATTGGAAGAGACTAAGGAGACATGATGACTACATGCAATGTGATGTCCTGCACTGAACAGAAAAAAGGACATTAGTGCAAAAACTGGTGAAATTTGCATAAAGTCTGTAGCTTAATTAGTATTAGCGCACTGATATTAGTTGGTTAATTTTGACAAATATATTCTGCTTATGTAAAGCGTTAACATTAGGGGAAGCCAGATGAAGGAAATATAGGAACTTTCTGTATTATTTTGCAACTTTTCTATAAATATATTCCAAAATAAAGTGTTTATTTTTTAAAACAGCAGACTCCCAGACCCTGCTCCAGACCTCTTGAATCGGAATTTCAGGAGTGGAGATTTAAGCAGGTGGCTTGAGAACTAAACTTTGAAAATCACTGTCCCTAAAGGACTTGGAAACTATTATCTCAAGTTGAGATAAGGATGGAAACAATTGTTTACGAATGCCAAACTGCAGCATAATTACTTGACTATTTAAGGAAAAGAACTAATCAAAGCTTTGTCAAAGTTCACCTTCTATTCCAGTTAATTAGAATGATTCATCCCTCGACCAGTCTCCATATTTAGTTTCCTGCATAAAAACACTTGAAAAGGTACAGGTAATTATAGAACCAAAAAAAGAAAGTGACAGTAAAGCCCTTCCACTTCCTCCTCCCTCTGAGATCAAGGTTTTTTTTTGCAGTACGCGTCCTTTTTATTTCCCCCAACTTTGAGTTTCCAAAAGAGCAGTGCCAACCAAACAGACTGCTGGATAGTGATTTTCCTCATCTTTTCCATCATGGGTTATCCTGTTTCCCTAAGCTTTAAGCTCCCCCAAGGCAGGAGCTCTATTTTCAGTTTCTTCTGTGTTTTTCTATAGCTCAGGTGAATGTTCTTCATCTACTACTTTGATGGATTGACAACCTGCACTTCCCCACTACGCTCATATCTTTGCCTACTTATTTTAGATATAATTCTTATTATGCCATTGGAACGTGTAAGAAGGGGATGGGTAGAGGTGAAAATGTTGGCATTATTATTGCTCGTTCACCAACAAAAATGTTAATTGAGAATCTACTATGTGCCAGGCACTGCTCTAGGCACTGGGGGTCTAACAGTGAATAAAATAATCTCCACTTTAGGGAGCTTAACGTCAGACCAGGGAGACAGACGATTCAGCAGATAACTGCCAAACAAGTTATAGGTTCTCCCTTACCATCCTCACACCTAGCTCATCATGACAGGGCAACCTGAAGAGGAATTAGGAATAGGACAGGTAGGTTCTAGTTCCTGGTCTACCTCTGGTAAGAATGATTTTAAGAGAGGCATAAATCTTTCTGACCCTCAGTGCTCTCATTCAAAAAAATGGGAATTAAAAAAAAAAATCTGGGGCTTCCCTGGTGGCGCAGTGGTTGAGAGTCCGCGTGCCAATGCAGGGGACGCGGGTTTGTGCCCCAGTCCGGGAAGATCTCACATGCCGCGGAGTGGCTGGGCCCGTGAGCCATGGCCACTGAGCCTGCACGTCTGGAGCCTGTGCTCCACAACGGGGGCGGCCACAACAGTGAGAGGCCCGCGTACCGCAAAAAAAAAAAAAAAAAAGGGAATTAAAAAAAATCTTTCTGTCTTCCGGGGGTTGTTAAAAATTTCAAATAACAATGGATGTGAAAGTGCTTTGAACACTGCAAAGTGTTATACAAAATGTCAAGCAATAGAAGGTAATGACTTAAACTGTCCCTGCCCACTAACTCTAAACCAAAAAATTAGTGGTTCAGTGGTCTTCCCATTAAGCAGAAATTTCAGACAATAAGCATTTATAAAAGGCAATCCTTTCAAAGATCGAAGCTCTGTTGCTTTGGAGTTAGCAATTAATGAGAATTAGATTAACACCAAAGAACTGGGCCAGAGGAGAGAAGTCACCTGTGAAGAAAGCAGGCCTGTCATTTTATTCACAGCAGACCCACTCTGGCTTCACTCTCCTTGAATAAACAGGGCTCAGTTACTGCAACTCTTGTCTGAAATTGAAAGGGATTTCTTAGCCAGAGCCATTCAACATTTCTAGTTTATTCAAAGAGAAGCTTCCAGATCAGAGATGAAAGAAAAGCTTCTCCAAGTCAGTGCTAGCGCATGTAAACCTGTGAGCAGTCTTCAAAAATGTCTTATAAAAAATGATGCTTAGGGCTTTCCTGGTGGTGCAGTGGTTGAGAGTCCGCCTGCCAATGCAGGGGACACGGGTTCGTGCCCCAGTCCGGGAGGATCCCGCATGCCGCGGAGCGGCTAGGCCCGTGAGCCATGGCTGCTGGGTCTGCGCGTCCAGAGCCTGCCCATCCAGAGCCTGTGCTCCACAACGGGAGAGGCCACAACAGTGAGAGGCCCGCGTATAGAAAAACAAAAACAAAAACAAACAACAAAAAAACAAACAAACAAACAAACAAAAATGATGCTTAGAGTGCTTCCCTGGTGGCGCAGTGGTTGAGAGTCCGCCTGCCGATGCAGGGGACACGGGTTCGTGCCCCAGTCCGGGAAGATCCCACATGCCGCAGAGTGGCTAGGCCCGTGAGCCATGGCCGCCAAGCCTGCGCGTCCGGAGCCTGTGCTCCACAACGGGAGAGGCCACAGCAGTGAGAGGCCCGCGTACCGCAAAAAAAAAAAAAAATTATGCTTGGAGAGAAATTTTGAAAATCAGATTTGCTGTTTCAGATAAATACAGTTTCTATTCTCAGCTTCTAAGGTAGAAAATGTTCTATCAGAGCAGTTTACCATCTTCCTCTCTGTCTGGAGAAGTCGATGAGCTTCTAAGGGCTCTCTTTGGATGCCATGGTAACAGAATGATTCTGGTCAAGTCTGTTGTGTCTGGCGTACAGATTAAAGAACTTGAAAATGCTACCTAAGAAAATATGCATGACAGCCCTGCTGGCATGCTTGAACTGGACGCACGACCCATTCTCTTCAGAGGCACATACACTTGTAAGCCTCAGTGGTATCCCAGCACCAGGCCAGCACTAGGGTAACTAAGTGAATGGAAGACACTCGCAAAGAACTCGCAGTGGGTGTGGTCCCCAGGGAGCCACAAGAATATATATATATATATATATATATATATATATATATATATATATATATATATATATATATATATATATATAGGAATGATATCGTCAAGTTTTAGCTTTTATTCCAAAATGTAAATTTTATTCTCTAGCTTTTGCTGTGACTTCAAGTGTGGAAGACTTTCATGAAGATTACTTCAGCTAAATACAGACATGAGAAAAAGTTGACTGTTGAGCATGGGAACAGCAACGGGATCAGAAAGAAGTTTAAGTTGTTCATTTGGGTCTTCAAATGCACTTAGCCTGCAAAATCATGAAGGGACAAAGGAGAACTATTGGCGTATGGAAAGGAACAGCATTTTTGGCTTTCTGGGTAAGGCAGCATCACATCCAGCATGTGGGACTCTCTGAAGTCTCCTCAGACGGTCTCCTTAAAGATGATACTTTCCCTTTACCTGGAAGTACTGAGCAAGTGTCAGATGATGGAGACTTCCTCTCCACTGTGGTTAGTATATATGTGTGTGTTTACACCACTGTCAGATTATATCAGCAGTCACTTTGGAGCTCACCATTTACATGAACCAATGACTACCTCAATCAGTTCTATATATGTGAAAGAAATTTGATCTATGACTCCAAAGAAAGCCCATGAGTGAGCTGAATTTCTTCAGGAAATATTTAGGAAGCACATGCTATAAGCAACATGCTGAACCAGGAGCTGAAGGAGAAACAAAAGAAACATCATACCTGGCCCTTTTTTACCCTTTGGTGGAGGAGGAAGATAGACCCAGAGGAAACAGTCAGGTAGCAGTTTGTTCTCTTTCTCTTGTCTCTTAGCCACTCTCCATTTCCTTATTGACCTAATGGAGTTCTCCTGGCCTTGGCCTCCACCCACCATGCCCATTAACCATTTTCTCCATCTTCATGATACCCCCATCTGACCCCACACACACATCTTGGCCTCCCTTCCTCTGTGCCCAATATGAGATGATTACAGTCTCTCCCTAGACCCCTCAATATCTCTGTTCTCGCCTCCTCCCAACCCTGGATAATCCTGTATTCTATGTTCTCCGCTCTAACACTGAACACTCTTGGAGAAAAACCATGTAACCATGAAGATGCCTTCAATGAAACCATGAAGAAAGGACCACTGGAGAATGTTGATTCCCTAATTAGAATTAAGTTCCTTGCAGGAGGGACTGTGTCTCACGCTGCTTTGTCAAGCCCAAGGGCACATCAGCAGGCTCAATAAATCCTTGTTGCAATAAGTTAATACCAAAAACAAAAAATTAGAAAAGAAGGGTCCATACTCATACTTGGACAAATAGATTTTTTAAACTTTCACACATGGTTTATATGCAAATAAACAGTTATTTATTCAATGCTTTATTAATGCTTTAAAATAAAGCATTCAATAAAAGAGCCTTAAAAAACAGCTGGTAAAAGTTCTTCTGTGGATTTCAGAGTTGTAAATCTCTTCAAACTTCTTTTATAATTCAGAATTTTTATAACTTAAGATGGTTCTTCCTGGCAATTAAAGCAATGTAGTGAGATCTCACTACACTGCAGGGCAAACCACTCTAAAACTTCACAAAATAGAGGCCATCCTCAGGTCATATCTGTATTTCTCCCAGGGAAAAATGAAAGGGTCTCTCCATGTTGGCCAGAAAGGCAAATATCAAAGGAATCCTGAAACATCACGTTTCAAAGAGAAGAAAGTCAGCATCCTATGAGGGCAATGGCTGCTGTGAGGTGTAAGATTTCAGTGGGACATTGCTTCCTGAACAGGGGCCCCAGTGCACCCCTGGGTCTCTGAGGCCACACTGGGAATGCCGAATTCTCCTCCCTCATACCAGAGGCAATGCTGTCTCAGAGCCGGGTAGCGACTTCTGCTCTGCCAAGCCAACTGCACCACAGGCCACAATCCTCAAACCGGCTTGGCAGGAACAAACCCAAATGTCACCTGATTATCCTACAAATGGAATAATGTCTGATAAGAGGCTGACTGGACAGCACACAGTGTCATTTCCTCTAATTAAGGAACTCTTGAGAAAAACCAAAATAGCCACAAAGCACTGTCAGCAAAGCAATCAGCAGCAACAATTAGCTGTCAACTCAGTCCTGAGCTGAGCCTTGTGTAGTGAGCAGGGGGGTTGTTATGGGTTTCCAATCAGCGTGACCGCAGGAGTCAAGGGTGACCAGGCGAGAAGAGGGGCTAGAGCCTGCTGCACACCGAGGAAGTCTGCAGCAAAACCCTCGGGTTGGGGGATGGGGCGGAGGCAGCAGCTTGTTGGTTGGTTTCTGTGCAGCAATGAAGTGGGGGGGATGCTATAAAGAATCCTGCAGCAAGCTTCCAAAGCAGCTGGAAGTCTACAGGCTGCAGCCCATGCTATTTATTTGCCCTGAATCATCCTTCTCAACCTGAAACAATTCTACAAATCTTTAAAATCTATAAGCAGTTCACCTCCATCTCCTTTATGAGGGTTTCACAACTTCAACACGTGAATTCTCCCTTTGCTCAACTCTCATAAGAGGTTACCATCTATATTACAAGGTCATTAACTGCAGGAGTTGGGAAAAATATAACACAACTGTCACAATATGTCATAATATATAGTAAGACATTGTGTGTGTGTGTGTGTGTGTGTGTGTGTGTGACACACACGTGTACGTAACAATTATTAGGAGGAGCGTTATTCTCGCCTTCCCAGCATCCCTGCCTGGGCACGTAAAATAAAACTGTTTGTCTTCTTAAAAGAAGGTGACTATTGGAAGGTGACTTCTACCCTTCACTACATCCCTTCACTCCTCCTCAAGGGAGTGACTCCTTGAATTGCTCAGACTGAGTGAGGGAAAGTTCATGGAGGTCTGGACACCCTCCTTTCTATTTCTGGCCTCAGCAGCATGTATTTTTCTTTTCCATGAAAGAAGACTTCAGCAATAAACGTAATAGGATGCCTGATTCTAGCTGATCCTGTCCATAATTTAAGCTCATTCTCCAATCCAGCATCACTGGGAATAAAGCTGATATTTAATAAAGCTCCCTGTCTGTCTGATATCTGCATTTAGTTCTCCATCCACAGCAAACCCAGCCCTGATTTCTTTTGCACCAATAATACGCCCAACTCAAAGATACATTTCCCAGCCTCCCTTGCAGCTAAGGGTGACCACTAAGATTAAAGCATAATTCACTAGTCCCAGGAAACCAGGACAGCTCTTAACCTGGGCTGACTCAGCTAAGAGGTGTGACCTTGTGTCCCTCTGTGTGCACTTGCTTGGAATACTCCCATGATGGTCCCAAGTTGAACAAGCTATGTTAAAACAATTTAATGATATTGCCAGAACTCTCTGACTTGATGTCTCTCACTGAGACATGGGGGCAGGGGGTGGGGGGAGGCTTCAAAATACCTGGATACAAAAGCAAAGGTAAAGACAAAAGGAAAGCAGATGCTATAATCCAGCAATCATGGCCAGCATTTTTTTTATGAAATCCAAGGAAAGAGGACAATTTAAGAACTGGGATAAATGTAAAATTAACCTTTACTGAAAGTTGAGAAAAAATAGAGAAAACTAGAATTCTGGAAGCACAGTTGCATCACTGCATCACAAGATACTCAAAGTTGGGAAGATTCAAAAGCTGAGGGTCTCTCAGCAAGAACCTTGTCTCTAAAGGTTCTTGGGATGGGTCCTTGCTAGAATCCTTTAGGCCAGGCTTTGAAGCATCAACAGAAACTTCATGTAGGAACCTGTTGCTTGAGCTGAACCCAAGGTGGAGAGGAAGAAAGAACTGCCCCTAGGAGGCAGGCTTCAAAGGTCTAAGAAATCCCTTTATAAGAGGAAGCAACAGAAAAATCCCTGCTACAAGAAAGAGTCAAGATTTTTGAGTGCTAGGAACACAAAGCTCAAAGAAGAATTTGAAACTAAGAAGTTTTAACTAGGCATATCAATGATAATTGTTCAATTAAATTCAATAATTTAACTAGAAAAAAACATTTAAATGCCTTAATTTAAATATGTGTGCACCAACACTAAAGGTAGTCAGGCTTATGTATAAATCTTTAGTCATATATATGTATTTTTTTCAGTATATTTTTCTCATTAGCTTCATTGAGATATAATTTACCTATAATATTGGGCAAGTTTAAGGTGTACAATGTGATTAAGTGTAACATGTATATATTGTGAAATAAACAGTGGAGTATGTAAAAAAAAAAAAAAAAAAAAAAAAAAAAAAAATAAATAAATAAATATGTGTGCACTACAACCCAGTTTATTCTTAAAGTAGGGTTACCTTCACAATATTTTGACTTTGAAGGATTTTAATCTCATTATTAAAAGCACAGTTAGCAAAAAAAAAAAAAAAAAGAAAGAAAGAAAAGAAAACAGTGATTGGGTAAAATAGGGGTCCCCAACCCCCAGGCCGCGGACCGGTACCAGTCCATGGCCTGTTAGGAACCAGGCCACACAGCAGAAGGTGAGTGGCAGGCCAGCGGGCAAAGCTTCATCTGCCGCTCCCCATCACTCCCCACTGCTCACATTACCGCCTGAACCTCCCCCCCAACCCACCCTACCCCCATCCGTGGAAAAATCATCTTCCTCGAAACCAGTCCCTGGTGCCAAAAATGTTGGGGACCACTGCAGTAAAACACTACTTCTCAAAGTGCACAAGAATCCCTCAGGGATCTTATCAAAATGCAGACTCTGATTCATCAGGTCTGAGCATGGGACCTGTAATTCTGCACTTCTAACAAGCTCTCAGGTGATACTGATGCAGCTGATCCTGCCCTGATGGAAGAACAAGGGAGTGTCAGGCCCAGAATCCTGCACTGACACAAAGAAGAGGTCTGCTACCACTGAGGGAGGGGTAGGGAACTCTCTCCCACCCAAGCCACCTACAGATACAAGGCAGAAATGGAATGCCATGAAGAGGAACAGGAACATGGACAAAGCTGCAGTCCCAAGGCCTGCCCAAGACTGGAGCTGGACCAGAAGAACTGGAACCCCCTAACATAGCCACAGTTTTGCACTGAGCAACGAGCAAGAGCAGTTCACAGCTAGGAGAGGAGCATCAACATGGAGAGCGATCCCCTCAGTGGAAAGCTGAGGATGGAGTCTGGACGGTGAGAAAAACCCTCTGGCACACCAGGCCACACACTAAGCATGAGGTAACTTCAGTCCACCACTGGAAAACTTTGCAGTCTGGCTGGCTGAAGAGAACTATAGCAACCAGGAGCCCAACCCCACCCAAACTCCCTACTAACTACTAATCTTATTAACTGCTAACAAGGGACCAAACGATCCTTACATTAACAGCCTTGCAAAAGAAGTGTGCCCATTTCTGGGTGGCAATATTATCAACTTTATTACCTACTGCCCTTCTACCAACAACGTCCAACATCCAATTAAAATTATGAGACATTCAAAAAACCAAGGAAAAACAACCCATTGTCAAGATAAAGCCACCAACAGAACTAGACAGAGAGATGACCCAGATATTGGAATGATCAGAGACTTTAAAATGGCTATGATTAATATGTAAAAGGCTCACATGGAAAAGAAGGACACAATCCAGGAAAAGATGGAGAATTTCAGCAGAGACATGGAAACTACAGGAAAGAAACAAAAATTCTAGAAATAAAAATGCAATATCAGATGTGAAGAATTCTTTGATTGGCTGATGAGACAGGACACAGCGGAAGAAAAGAAGCAACAAACTTAGCATTTCAATAGAAATTACCCAAAGAGAAATGGTAATTTTAAAAAGTGTCCAAGTGGATTTCTCTGGTGATCCAGTGGTTAAGAATCTGCCTGCCAATGCAGGGGACACAGTTTCGATCCCTGGTCTGGGAAGATCCCACATGCCACTGGGCAACTAAGCCCATGCGCCACAACTTCTGAGCCCATGCTCTAGAGACCATGAGCCGCAACTACTGAGCCCACCCACTGCAACTACTGAAGCCCACGTGCTCTGGGGCCCATGTGTTGCAACTACTGAAGCCCACGTGCCTAGAGACCATGCTCCACAACAAGAGAAGCCACCACAATGAGAAGCCCACGCACTGCAACAAAGAATAGCCCCCACTTGCTGCAACTAGAGAAAGCCCGTGCACAGCAATGAAGACTCAGCGCAGCCACACACAAAAAAAAAGAAAGAAAGAAAAAGAAAAAAAAGTGTCCAAGAGCTGTAGAACAATATTAAACAGTCTAACATGCATGTAATTAGAGTACCAGGAGGAGGAGGAGAGAGAAAGGTGTCCAGGTATTTAAAAGGGGGAAAGGATAGCTTTTTCAACATATCGTGCTGGAAAATGTGGACACTCATGTAACAAATTGAACCATGACCCTTACCTCACACCAGATACAAAAACTACCTCGAAATGTGTCATATAACTAAATGCAAAACTTTTACATTTTAACTATATTAAACTATAGTTTAACTATAGTTTTAACTATAAAGTTTCTAGAAAAAAATTAAGAACATCTCTGTATTTTTGTTTTAGCAAGGACTCCTTAGGACACAAAACTGCTATCCATTAAAGAAAAAATTGATAAATTGAACTTCATGAAAATTAAAAATTTCTGCCTTTTGAATGATGTTTTTAAGAGTATGAAAAACAAGCCACAGCCTGGGAAAAGGTATTTGCAAAGCACACATTTGATAAAGGGTTTGTATCTGGGATATATTCTATTATAGCTCAATAATATAAAGATAGGTAACTTAATTCTTAAAATGGGTGACTGATTTCAACAGACACTCCACTAAAGAAGATATGCAGATGGCAAAGAAGCACATAAAAAGATGTTCAACATCATTAATCATTAGGGAAATGAGAATTAAAGTTACAACAAGATAATACTACAAACCAACTCAAAATTGCTAAAATTATGGAGACTGATTATACCAAGTGGTGGAGAGACTGTGGGGCAACTAAAATTTTATGTATTGCCGAATAGAATGCAAAATGGCACAGTCACTTTGGGAACAGCTGGAGGGATTTTTTTTGTATAATGTTAAACGTATACAATCCAGTATACTATATAGTATATGACCCAATAAACCTACTTCTAGTAATTTACCCAAGAGAAATGAAAACATACATCCATACAAAGACCTATTAATGAGCAATTATAATAGCTTTATTCATAAGAGCCAAAAACTATAAATAACCCAAATGTTCATCAATTGGTTAATGGATAAACAAATTGTGGTACATCCACACAATGGAATTCTACTCAGCAATAAAAAAGAACAAATTACTGGTACTAGCAATGACATGGATGAATTTTTGAGAGTCTGAGATTTTTTTAAAAGAAATCTGAAACAAAAGGCTACATACTGTATGACCCCATTTATATATTCTGAAAAAAGAAAAAAATCTAGGGACAGAAATCAGATCAGTGATTGCTACTACAAAGGAGCATTCTTTCAGGTGTTAGGTACATTCTTCATCCTGATTGTGGTGGTGGTTTCAGGATGGTACACTTTGGTGAAGCTTATCAAACCATAAATTTCAAGAGCACGAATTTTCCTGTGTGTTCATTATACCTCAGTAAGCCTGACCAAAATAAATAAATAGGTAAATAGTGCTATGACAAAAGGATGGTTTCTGGTCAAGTGCGTATCCACATGGAAAAAATTAATCTTGACCCTCTACCTCACATCATATACAATAAAACCAATTCCAGATGGATCGTGGCTCAAAATGTAAAAGAAAAACAATATAGCTTTCAGAAGAAAACATAAAAGTTCTTTGCGATCTTAGAATAAGGCCAAGATTTCTTAAATAGGTACAACAGTACCAACCACAAAGAAAAAAAAATGGATAATTTACACTATTTTAAAGAAATTTCTGATCATAAAAAGAGTAAAAAGGTAAACCACAGGAAAAAAAGTAGATATTTACAACATATATATCCTACCAAGGCCTCAAATCCAGAATACATATTATTAAAATGTCTACAATTCAATAAGACAACACAATTCTTTTTCAGAAGACCTGAATAAGCACTTCACTTTTTTTTTTGAGACTTGAAAGGGCTTCTCACAAAACAAGATATTCAAACGGTCAATCAACATATGAAAAAGTATCCAACTTCATTAGTCTACAGGGAAATACAAATCAAAACTACACTATGATACTACTTCACACTTAGCAGTAGAGACTAAAAGAAAAATCAAACAACAAAACAGAAAATACCTTGTATTGGAAAGGATACAGACAAATCAGAAGTCTCATACACTCCTGGTTAGCATGTAAATTTTTAAATTAATAGAACCATTCTGAAAAACTGATAGTATCTGCTAAAGCTGAACATACACCTACCCCATGATCCAGAAATTCCCTTGCTGCATACATATCCAACAGAAATGTGTATATATAACCAAAAACAAAATTTGCCAAAACTGACTCAAGAAGAAATCAGAAAACCTAAATAAATCAGAAATTAAATCAGCAGGTAAAAATTCTTCCCTCAAAGAAAACAACAGGTCTCAATTGTTTTACTCTCATATTCCCCCATACATTCAAGTAGCAAGCAATTCCAATATTTTGAAAACCATTCCTGGCAAGGAAAACACCAGAAAAAAAATTTTATCCAATCTCAGGACTAAAACTAAATCTTAGCTAAATACAGAAAGAATAATGCATCATGACCAAGTTGATTTTGCCTGAGAAATGCAAGGTAATTTAATGTTAGAAAATCAATTAATATAAATTACCATGATTAGATGAAGAATAAAAATCATTTCATCAGCTCAGTAGATTAGAAAAGCATTCAATAAAATTCAACACCCAGGACAACTAACTTGCTTTTAGCAAACTAGGACTAGAAAAGAAACTTCTTAATCTGATATAATATAGACTATTATTAAAGTACCTCCATCAAATGATGTACCGTAACTGATTTAACACAATTTGCCTACTGTTGGATACTTAGATTCTCTCCTCATTTCATTTTTTTTTTTTTTTTTTTTTTTGCTGTACGTGGGCCTCTCACTGTTGTGGCCTCTCCCCATTGCGGAGCACAGGCTCCGGACGCGCAGGCCCAACGGCCATGGCTCACGGGCCCAACCGCTCCGCGGCATGCGGGATCTTCCCAGACCGGGGCACGAACCCGTGTCCCCTGCATCGGCAGGCGGACTCTCAACCACTGCGCCACCAGGGAAGCCCTCCTCATTTCATTTTATTTGTCAAGTATAATTTATACTGTGATGAACGTCTTTGTGCATGTTGATCAAGTTGCCTAACCTCTCTGTGTCTCAATAAAATACACCTAACTTATAGGGCTGTTGTAAGGATTAAATAAGATGTTGGATTTGAGTCTTAGGAAAGTCTTGGGAGAAAAGCGTGGTTTATAAATCTGAGAAAATTTGTTCTGCACTTACCTGGCGGAAGATCTCTCAAAGCACACTGCAGACTCAAGTCAGAAGAAGTCACTCTGTCAAAAATAAAGTTATTATCTTTAGGTTAGCAGGAACTAAGGATGTACTATCTGAGGGAGGCAGTCAGTGATGGGGGCTATTGCTTGCTGCAGGATTCCCTTGTACCATTTGATATCTTCTACCCCTCCCAGCTACCATGTCTCTAATCAAGTGAAGGTGACTACAACCACGCTCCCTTCATCTGCCCTTGATCTACAGCACCCCATTTTTGCACAGCAGCCAGAGTGAAATTCTAAAATCTGAGCATGACATACCACACCCCTCCTGAAACTCCTTCCACAGCCTCCTCTTATCCACAGAATAAAGGCCAAGCTCCTTGGCATGACTTATAAGGCCCTTCATCATCTGATGCCTACCTACTTCTCTAGCCTTGTCTCTCATCCCCGTACCACTGTCTGGGCTCCTACTACACTGGACTTGCTTCAGCCCCTCACTCTTTGGCACATCCCAGCTTTCACACACACCACCCCCTCTGCCAGGACCGCCCTCCTCTTCCCCTGGCTAACTCCTACTGGTCCTTCCATTCTCCACTTAAGTGTCACTTTCTCACTCAGGCCATCTGCTCCTCTTGACCATGTTAAGCTCCTCTATTGACACTTCAAAGAAGCCTGCAAGTCTTCTTCCGTAATATCGTACATGCAACTACTTATTCAATATATCTTGTCTTCCCTGTGCGCCCAGGGATCATATCTGCTTTGTTCACAGCTGTATCCTCATGCCTATCCCAGCACTGGTCTCACAGTAGACACTTAATAAATATTTATTGAGCAAAAGAATTACTAAACTTATTCCTCAGGTCTTAGCTTTCCAACTCATCTTTTGATTCATACTGATAATTTAACTGACTTCCTACTTCATTACCAGACTTCATTGATTAAGATTCACTGGTTGTAAGAGACAATGCTATTTTACATATTAATAGGAAAGAAAAAATGGTTGCAAATTAAACTGTGATATAATACTAAGATTTAGAATTTTTATCTTGTACTTATTGAAAAAGCTCTATTAGATTTACTTAGGCATGGGTTTTATTATATTCATAAAAAGGAAAATGTAAAAATATTAGTGAAATAAATTGGTTAGTTGCTCCAATTTAATTTGATTTAGATATCACATTCAAAACCCACTCTTCTTTTTTTTTAACATCTTTATTGCAGTATAATTGCTTTACAATGGTGTGTTAGTTTCTGCTTTATAACAAAATGAATCAGTTATACATATACATATGTTCCCATATCTCTTCCCTCTTATGTCTCCCTCCCTCCCACCCTCCCTATCTCACCCCTCTAAGTGGTCACAAACCACCGAGCTGATCTCCCTGTGCTATGCGGTTGCTTCCCACTAGCTATCTGTTTTACGTATGGAAGTGTATATATGTCCATGCCACTCTCTCACTTTGCCACAGCTTACCTCCCCCTCCCCGTGTCCTGAAGTCCATTCTCTAGTAGGTCTGTCTGTGTCTTTATCCCCGTCTTGCCCCTAGGTTCTTCATGACCTTTTTTTTTCTCCTTAGATTCCATATATATGTGTTAGCATACGGTATTTGTTTTTCTCTTTCTGACTTACTTCACTCTGTATGACAGACTCTAAGTCCATCCACCTCACTACAAATATCTCAATTTCGTTTATTTTTATGGCTGAGTAATATTCCATTGTATATATGTGCCACATCTTCTTTATCCATTCATCCGATGATGGACACTTAGGTTGCTTCCATGCCCTGGCTATTGTAAATAGAGCTGCAATGAACATTTTGGTACCTGACTCTTCTTGAATTATGGTTTTCTCAGGGTATATGCCCAGTAGTGGGATTGCTGGGTCGTATGGTAGTTCTATTTTTAGTTTTTTAAGGAACCTCCATACTGTTCTCCATAGTGGCTGTATCAATTTACATTCCCACCAACAGTGCAAGAGTGTTCCTTTTTCTCCACACTTCAAAGCTTTTGCACAGCAAAGGAAACCACAAACAAGACCAAAAGACAACTCTCACAATGGCAGAAAATATTTGCAAATGAAGCAACTGACAAAGGATTAATCTCCAAGATTTACAAGCAGCTCATGCAGCTCAATAACAAAAAAACAAATAACCCAATCCAAAAATGGGCAGAAGACCTAAATAGACATTTCTCCAAAGAAGATATACAGATTGCCAACAAACACATGAAAGAATGCTCAACATCATTAATCATTAGAGAAATGCAAATCAAAACTACAGTGAGATATCATCTCACACTGGTCAGAATGGCCATCATCAAAAAATCTAAAACCCACTCTTCTGAATCACTTTTGCCACAGGGTCCAATGAGTGTGTTTTTCCACACAGTATTGTCCTCTATACCACCAAGAGATTTAGTGATGCATCTTTTCTTAAAGGAGTGCTCAAGTACTGCATTTGGGATTTTCTTCTAAGCTTCTAATGTTTTTCCACAGTGTTGATGCTGGCAAGAAAATCTTGCTGACAGGTATCAGCAGAAGAGTTCAGTCAACACCTAGGACCACATTCCTTCCTCAGATGATCATAGAATGGACTGCTGACTGAAACAATGAGCAGTTTCACTCGTCTTGTCATGCAACCAGAACTACCAAGTTCACACATGCATGGGCAATGAAGCTACAGCAGAACCATCGCCTGACCAACAGCAATGAAAGATGCTTTCGAGTGTATGACCCATCCTGGTATCAGAGCATTAAAATGTGAGAAAAATAGAACATGTCTTAGAATCAATGAAATACGAGAGGTCAAAAAAGATTCTTCAAGAGAACTTGGGAAAGTTAATAAAAGGAAGAATGCAAATTCATTCTCTCCCTCTCCTTCCCTCCCCATCTCTCTGTCTCTCTGTCTCTCTGTCTCACTCTCTCTCTCTCTCTCTCTCTCTCTCTCTCTCTCACATACACACACATACATACACACACACACACACATACACACACACTCAATCACTCACTCATGGTCAGAGGTTCCTCACATGTTGGGAGATGGGTGCAGGAGGCATGAGCTGAGAGGAGGGTGGAGATAAGTTCAGCCCATGCTCCTCCAGCCCAGTCCTACAGCAGGTGCTTCCACCCTGGAGGAAGAAGGCATTTCCTGCCTCTCCGCTGGCCCAGCCATGCCCCCATGGACAGTGTCTTCCCAGGGGGACTCCTTTCTCTAACTACTTTTTGACCTATTAAAATACTTTTTTTGCTTCTTTTTTTGTGGTTAAAAAAAAAAAAGAACATGAGATCTATCTTCTTAAATGTTCAACTGTGTAATACAGTCTTGTTAATTACCAGCACAATGCTGTACCACAGATCTCTAGAACTTATTCATCTTGCATAACTGAAAGTTCATGCCCATTGAATAGCAACTCCGCTTTTCTGCCTCTCCCTCAGCCCCTGGCAACCACCACTCTGCTTTCTGCTTCTATGAGTTCGACTATTTTGATACCTCATGTAAGCGAAATCATGCAGTACTGGCTGATTTCACTTCACATAACATCCTCAAGGTTCATCCATGTTGTTGCATATGACAGGACTACCTTCTTTTTTAAGGCTGAATAATATTCCATTGTATGTATATAAAACAGCATTTTTTTAAACATCTTTATTGGAATATAACTGCTTTACAGTGTTGTGTTAGTTTCTGCTGTATAACAAAGTGAATCGGCTATATGCATATGTATATCCCCATATCCCCTCCCTCTTTCGTCTCCCTCCCACCCTCCTTATCCCACCCCTCTAGGTGGTCACAAAGCACCGAGCTGATCTCCCTGTGCCATGCAGCTGCTTCCCACTAGGTATCTATTTTACATTTGATAGTGTATATATGTCAATGCTACTCTCTCACTTCGTCCCAGCTTACCCTTCCCCCTCCCCATGTCCTCAAGTCCATTCTCTGTGTCTTTTAAATTAGCATTTTTAAGGACACGGCTTTTAAATAAATGGAAGTTTTTTAGAAATGTGTCATCACAATAGAGCAGAGCAGACTCTAGTGTCAGAGGTTATCTCATCCTCAGTCCAGCATTCAAGGTCTCAGCTTGTGAATACTCAATCATGGCTGGGAAAAGGAGGAGGAAAGGGACACCACTGGAAGAGCCAGTGGGCTTTTCTGTGCCTCAGCTTCCTCATCTGTAAAATGGTCATATAGGATTAGATGATTTATCAGTTCAGGGTCCCAGCATGAAAGAGATTACACACTCAAATGGGAGCTTTTATTAAAGGGATTATTTACAAAGTGTAGACAGGATTAAAGAAACCATCAAGGGATGGTAAAGCGGGACCTCCCATTGGCCAAATAAGTGATTGATGTGATCCATGGACACTAGCCTCCCAGGACCCAAAACAGCGTAGAGAAGGTGGGGGAGAAGGGATCTGGAAGGACAGAGCATGTTCATCTAGGATCATGTCTGAGTTGTCACAGAGCTGCAATATTCTGTGACCATTCTGGTACAAAATTAAGTTTGCTATAGCAAGAAAAAAATTCTGTTTACTCTAAAGATTTGAGGAAAATCCACCAGTATGCATTTTCTCATCATTCTGTGCTTAGCTCAGATAGCAGCACCCACGTGCTGCTTTTGGAAAAAGCTCAGGTGGAGAAGATTACTCTTGACAGCCCGTTTTTCTTTAACTGAGCTCTTACAAATGTGGGATTCTGTTTTGAGCTAGTAATTGATGTTTCTCCCTCCTTGTCTTATCCCCTGAGATTCTTCCCTTTTTCCGGAAGGAGGCCCCTGCAGTGTCCACTGTCTCACAGAAGAGACATTCCGACAGAAGCAAAATAAAGTCTCTTGGCTTTCTAAACCCAAGCACTTGGAGTCTCAGAGCACAGACAACACGACGAGCCAGAGCAATGCTTACCACTTGCTCCGGCCCACCACCCCACACCCAGGCCAGAAAGTATGGAGAGAAAGCTGGGACCAAGTAGACATCGTGGGTCCTGAGAAAAGGGCCCCCAAATCCTTTCCCCACCATGCTGAGGCAGTAGATGGTCAGCACCATAGGAGCTCTTTTCCTCTTCCCACTCATAACTCATCTTCGAATCTCCCTCCTTTCCCTTAGCTGTGCCCCACTTTCCGCCTGCCTGCCCTGCAGCAGCAGCAAAGCCCCATGGGTGCTCAGGACTCACAGGGGTGCTCAGTCCTAGGACAGAGCTCTGAGATTTTTAATTTT
Source organism: Hyperoodon ampullatus (assembly GCF_949752795.1). Lineage (NCBI taxonomy): Eukaryota > Metazoa > Chordata > Mammalia > Artiodactyla > Ziphiidae > Hyperoodon > Hyperoodon ampullatus. Next base: position 44,772,380 of record NC_136930.1, read on the forward strand.
AACAATCAATGATCCTTTTGAAAGTTTGATAAACAGTTGCTTCTAAGGAAGTTCCTGGTATCACTCGCCCTAAAGACCCAGGCAACGGTGCTGACCAGATTCTAGCATTCTAGCATCTAGCATCCTGAGTTCAGAGGCACTGCCATGCTCCAAAATCCATGGGGTTTTGCTGTGACTGTTATACAGATGTCCAACTGGGCTGCACCAGCCATTAGAGAGATGTCACACTGTGTGGTGAAAGCTCTCTCAGAAGAGAGGGCAGTCACACTGACTCAGAACAAAAACCCATTTGGAAAAAAACAAAAATAAGTTTTCTGAGTAAACATGTCTTTTCTTCTTTCAAAGGAGTTAGACTATTTCCCAGAGGCTTTATAAACTGAAGAAAGACTCTAAGTTCTGGCAAATAACAAACTAAAAGGAAGCGGGAGGCTGCCATCCTGCCCATTCTGAAAGAGGCGACTAGCTGGGCCAGAGGGTTCAGTCATTAGCTGGATGGCTGTGGTCAAATCGCTTAACCTCTCTGTCTCATTTTCCTCACCTGCAAAAATGCCAGGGGTTTGGATGAAGATAATTATCAAAGTCCATTTCTAAGAATATTTGACTTTCAAACCGGGAAAGGGACATTCCAGTTCAGGGTCCAAGGATTTGCCATTGAAAAATGAAGCAAAGAAGGAAGAATTGCCATCATCAGCCAACAGGGCTGTAGCCTGACAAATAACAGACAGGAAGTACTCTGCAGATTCTGTCATTCTGGCCTTGATGTGTTAGGGCTGCATTCCCATCTCAGATGATACCGCACAAATGGGCTATTCCATGCATCTCAAGAATGCCCGACCATATTAGGAATTCTCCTAAGTGGCTCCTCTGTGACATTACACAGTGTGGCTCCTGACGTGGACATTTCAGTCAGCTTCAAACTCAACTCTAGACGAAAATATTACAACTGGATGATTTGTCAAGTACTAAATCTAATCCTTGCTATTCTTTTTCTACAGTCCTTAAAAAGAAGAGTGCCAGATGTTACGCTTGTATATTTAACGGGAAACTGAATGGGAAAAAACAAAACGCAGCAAGCCTAGTTGTAATATTTAACCGTTCTTGAAAACACACCATCTAAACATACCAGAAATAACATATTTTCAGAACTGTGACAAAGTCAAATGTCTCTCAAACACAAAAAAATAAGTCTGTCATGAGTAATTCAAAATAAAGCAATCTGTCAGTTGTAAAATTCAAGAACCCATTTATAAGTAGTTTGAATGCTTCCAACTCTCTCAAAAGATACCATGTTAACATATCAAAAATATTCAGAGAGAATTTCATCGACCTCAGAAAACAATAACCAATCAGCTACTTAGGTAACATCAGGCTGGATCTCCCACAAACACCTGGCACTTATCAGGGACAAATCTAACTCATCATCTGTTGCCCCAACTGGTCCCCCTCTTGCTATCCCTTTCCACTAATCTCACGAGTCAGGAACCTGAACATCATTTAACACCCCTCCACTTTCTCCTCTCATCAATAACCAAATTCTATAGATTGTGCTTATTGAGCATCTTTGTCTCCTATTCTGTCTCTTTACTGCCACTACCTTAGATCAAACCTTCATCCCCTATCTGTTAGACAATTGCAAGGTCTTCCGGCCTTTGATGTCTTCAACTAATTCATCCATCCTTGAGAGTTCTCTTTCTCAAATGCACATTTGATACGTCATTCCCCCACTCATACCCGCTCTTCAATGGCTCCCTGTTACTTATCGTAAGAACTCAACATTCAAGATGGTGTCCTGCTTCACACTCCACATCCCAGCCTTGTCAAACTGCTTACAGTTTTCCATTGATTCATTTCCATTGTGATATTCAGGTCTCCATGTCCTAATTGATCAACCCCTTCCCACCACACCTCCAAAAGGGTCCATCTAACAATTCTACTTCTTTCAAGATGAAAATTCCTTATCCTCACCTGGCACTACCCTCCTCCTCCACTGCTCAGCTCCAGCTGTACAACCCTCTGTAGGGTCTGCTGCCCTCCTCCTTTGAGTCTCAAGTTTAAGGTGGTTCCCTCAGAGAGACCTTCCCTGACCCCCAAATTTGGTCTTTCTCCTACATACTCTGCAACCTGCTATTCTTTTCCCTTATTGCACTTATCATGACTGATAGCTATATGTTTACTTTTGTGATAATTAGTTCAAAGCCCACCATCCTCAACGGACACTTACCTCTGTGAAGTAGGGATGGTTTAGGCCCAAAGTTAATCCCTAGAGGCCTAGCACTCAATAAAAATTTTAAGCCAATGCATGGTATCTCCAGCCTCAGTGCTTCTATGAATAACTTTCCACTAATTCCCACCGAGCAGCTAAGGATCACATCCTCCCTTGCAGCTCAGATAGGTCCCTGAGGAGACTTAAATCAGAGCACCCATGATGCCTAATGCACTTCCATGTCATTCTTCTTCTGCTCTAAGCTCCTTGCGGTTCTCCTTGCAAAAATCTTGTCATGTCTTTGAGGCATGTGAATACTTATGGCATAATGAAAAGGACACAGAGGGACATACGTCCTCAGATATCAATTTATGAGGGTGCCACAAGAATGGCAGCAAAAAAATTTTGTACTTCAATTTGTATTTTAGGGTTTTTTTGACATCAAATAACAAACATGAACCTACTATGCTTTGATATTTATGCTCAATTCTAACTAGAATAGAGAAAAGGGCACAAATACATTATATTGCTCTTGGGTAGCAGGTACCCCCCTCTGTGCCACTGGTCTATCCCCAGCATCTAGCATAGTGCCTGCATGTTGTAGGTGCTCAATAAATGTTTAATGAATAAATGAATGAAAAATAAATAACAGAGTGAAAAGTGAATGATTCTTATCCTCAAAGAATTTACTACTCAAAGAAATAAACAGCAGACACGCCAAAATTTTGAAATCTCTATAGATAGCTCATGAAATTGCTACTTTTATAAGGCAGTTTCATATGGTTTAATCTAATACTTATGTGTAGTAGTGTACATGCATTCATATTTTTCATCATGTTTATTTATAACTTTTATCCATTTGTACGAGATAAATTGTGGTGCAAACAACAGGCATATATAACCAGGGTACCCATATATTTTGGTTTGCCTGACACCATTCTGACTTAAGCATATGGCCCCGAAATAATTATTTCACTATCAATAATTATTTCATATTCACTATAAATGTTTCACTCTCAAATGTGTCCCAATTTGGATGATAAAACTCTGTGATCTGATAAAATCCTCTTAAGATATTCTAAGGCTTAAGACCACAGCCATAAAAAAGCTTTCTCTCTCTATGGGAGTTAATGATTTCTCCTTTGAAGAGAAAAGACTGAGCAGAATAAATACTGGTTTCCCCTGAAGCCTCATCTTGGGGGAATGTCACATTCAGGGAAATATAGTCCACAAGTAACTAATAAGCATCATCTTCCCTGGTTCTGGAAGAATACTGAAGAGAATCCAATACGTAACTCACAACAATACTTCTTCACAGGTCCTTCCACTCCTCTCCAAGCCCCCATATCTCAGAGCTACAGGGTGAGGGGTGGGCGGTGGGAGAGGAACTCGGGCCTTTCTAAAGGCTCAGGACCAACTTCCAAGGAACACACCCCTCCTCCCACCCCTCATTTCCTCTAGCCCATTAACCCATCTCTGGATTCTTCATCAGTGAATTCAAAAAAGGAGACAGCAGATCTGGCAATGATGCAACTTTCTTTAGAAGAATCTAAGTGGGTAAAGGCAAAATTCTTTAAAGGGCGAGGGGGGAAAGAATTTCAAACACTGTATGTCAAAAATATGTGTCACACAAACACCGAAAACAGGCACAGAGACCATGCAAGATTAAAAGAGATGAAAGAGACATAATGGAGCCAATGGATTCAGGATCCAAAACCTGTTTGAAGACATTTGAATATGGACTATATATTAGATGATTTTGTGGAATTACAGTTAATTGTCTTGGGTGTAGTAATGACATTGTGGTTATGTAGAAGAATGTCCATATTCTTAGGAGAAACATGTGGAAGTATTTAAGGGTGAAGTATCATGATGTCCTCAAACCAATATTCAAGTGATTCAAAAAGAGAATGTGAACATTTATACATAAATCTTACTTTAACACAAACTTAATCCAATGCGTCTATATATGGAACAAGCAAGAGAGGAAAAGCACATGTAGCAAAATGAAGGGACTATGACTATGTACTATTCCATCAACTTTTCTGTAGGCTAATTTTAAAAATAAAAAGGAGTGGAAAATAAATAAATAATAAGTAAATAAATAAGATGCCTTTCACTTGTGTATTAAATATTCCACACAATGCCCAAGTATTCTCCTTTGAAGCTCTAACTGCACTGACCCAAGGGGGAAACAATGCCCACAGCTTTTTATGTTAGGAGAAATTGTTTATTAAACCCTCGGGGAATCTAACTTTCTGATGGGAAAGTAATAGCTCTGGGCAGTGCCATTAGGAGGACTAGCTCTGGCAGGAGTCAAAACGAATCTCCTTAGCATTTCCTGATGGCCTCTGCAATGTGGTCCCTGCCCCAGCACAAGACAGTCTCCTTTGTGAAGGAGAACTTCTTTGCCCACCATATATGGATTCCACCACCCCTCCTGATAAATGACCAGTGATTCAAGCATGAGTATGAGGCAGCCGCAATCCCCCAGTTACTTCTTCCAAGGGTGACTGGTCATTTAATTTATCATTCAAGTCAAGACACTTTTGAGAATGCAAGAGGGGACTAACCAGACAGGGTAGTAGGACAGCGCCTATACTGAGACTGTCCAAGGAAAACTGGAACTGTCTCAAGAACATTTGGATATATGTTCATCCTATTTGTACCCCATAAGCAAGTGTATCAGACAAATACATAAATGATGGCAACAGCCATCTTTACCCATATAACAAAATAATACAAAGCAACTGCATAAACAAATTGCTTGGGAGTTCAAAGGAGGAATGAAGTAATTCCTTTGGAGGAATCAGAAAGAAATTCCTGGGTGAGGAGGAATTTCAAGTTGGTTTTAAAATAATAAGATTTCTGCAGGTAGAGATGGGAGACAAGGTCATTCCAAATGGAAGGAATTATATGAGTGAAAGCCAAGGTAGGAAAGCAGGGGGTATACCAGGGAAATGGAAGCAATCTAATATAGCTGATCTGAAGAGGTGTCCACAGGAAAGCCAAGGAGATGAGCTTGGGAAGGTAAATTGGAACCGTAGGGAAAGTACGCACTCAGTCCAACAGGCAATAGGGAGTCACTGAGGGTTTGGGGGGAGGATGGTAATAAGACTGTGGAGAGCCTTGAATATCAGGCTAAGGACTTAAGCCCGGAGAATCAGACAGACCTCTTCCAGAAGAGTAAATCAATATTACGCGGCCTGAAAACATGAGTAATATAAACCAAAAGAAAACTGTCACAGATAATGATGCCATAAGCTTCTCAAAACCACTTTTATTCTCTCCTGTGGGAGGTTCTGTTTTGTATGCTGGCTCAAGTATTACTTCTGTCAATTTTTCACCATAAACTTCTCACAGGAGCCCTGTTGCCAGAAAGTGACTGTCACAGAAACAGAACTGAGAGGGTTAAAATGTTCAGAATTGTCCAAGCTTGAGAAGATGAAAACAGAAAACACAGCATTTGAGCTAAAGGAAAAGCAAGTTACCAAGAGGGGAGGGATGTGCTAAATTTCCTTTGAGGATAGGAAATCACATTTTCAAGGCACAGCACATTTTGAATGCAAGTCCTTCTACCACACGCAAAGAAGCCTGAGGCAATCTCACATTTAATTAGATTAATTTATTTTTCCCAAAGCTTAATTCACAGATATTTACTGGATTACACAGAGAATTTTAGGGGTGGGGGGAGTGTTTCAGCTGTTTTTAATTTTATTCCAGATATTTGACTAGGCAAGAGCACATGCTTCATAGAAGAATAAGTCATTCTAGAGAAAAACTATTAATATCAAATCTTTCCGGAAAAGGTGGACAACACTGGCAAAGCAATCTCCTTTTCAGAGGAGAATAGCCCAACAGGAAGCCAGTGCTCTGGGCTCTAAATACAAAGCCAGGAATATTTGTAAACAGAAAGCACGTATTCCCTTTCTATAGAGGGTGTGCCCCGCTCTTCAAATATATTCCCTGGTCAGTTAAGGCCATAAATGAATGGAGAAAAGGCTGGTCTAGAGAAGTAGTTCTTGAGTTTTCAGTCCATGGAGTTTTATATCTACAAAGGACATCCAGGAAAAATAAACAGGAGCCAACTTTAAGAGGCTTCTACTGGGCTTTGAGCTTTCAAAAAGATAACTGCAATTAAATGGAACCCATCAAATATGCTTAAGTCCACAAAGTCATGCATACACACACACACACACACACACACACACACACACCTTTGGAGGATGAAAGGGAACCAGATTCATGATTTTGAAACTTGGTAAATAAAAGAGTCAAATATTCATCTTGTCTCTCCTATGTGAACTATACCACTGGCTAATCAAAAAATAGATGAAGGGAAGCAATTCTTTATAAAAGTATTCCACATGATAAGTGAAAAAAAAAGTCTAAATTAGAATATCACCATTTTACCAACCCCAACAAATAAATGAATCTAAGCATTGAGCATCAACAATAGTTAACATCACAAAAAGAACAAGACAGATATCACACGCTTCCAGACGGAAGAACACTCTTATAGTGTTGCCAAAGGAATTGTATCTGAGTCTGATCAAGCCTCTAAATCCAGCTACCACTCTACAGGAATACAGAAGACAGAGGAACACAGTGAAATGTGCCATGACTATGAGAAACTCTACAGGTCAGAAGGCTGGGTTCATCCACAGATAAACTATAAGGAAAAGAAAAGGATGGATCAGGAATCTATAGATAAAAAGAATGGTGTATCAGTGTTTTTTTGATGAGTAAACTCATTTTCAAAAGCTGTTAAACTATAGTACCTAAGGATGCCCATTTGGGTGATTACTACTAAAACCTCGATAATGGTTACTTACAAAGTGAAGTAGGGGATTATGATTGAGATGGGGGCACATGGAAGGGGCTTCTAGAGTGGGTGGCAAATTTTTATTTCCTGACCTGGGTGGTAGTTACAAGTGTTTTTGCCTTATCAAATATATGCTTTACTAAGCTATATATTTGATTTGGAAGGGAGGTTCTATCTGTGTCTTGTTTTACAATAAAGTAGCTTGATTTAAAAAGAAGAAAAGGGCCTCCCTGGTGGCGCAGTGGTTGAGAGTCCGCCTGCCGATGCAGGGGATACGGGTTCGTGCCCCGGTCTGGGAGGATCCCATATGCCGCGGAGCGGCTGGGCCCGTGAGCCATGGCTGCTGAGCCTGCGCATCCGGAGCCTGTGCTCCGCAACGGGAGAGGCCACAACAGTGAGAGGCCCGCATACCACAAAAAAAAAAAAATAAATAAATAAAAAATAAAAATAAAAAGAAGAAAAGAAGAAAAGATTTTTCCAGTAAAGTCCTTAGAAGCATGAAAAAGGATCTAAAGAAGCATCTGATAATTTCCAAATTTGGGGGAAGTATGATAGGTATATAAGGCAATAACAAGTCATATTTGGGGAAGGTGAGTTTAAATATACTCAATACATTTCTGTAATCAATACTAGAAAAAGTCGACTAGGAAGGAATATAATTCAACTAAGAAAACTTGAAAGGAAAGATGTTGATTGATATGTAGAACCCTATGGCCTCCATTCCCCATGAATCTCCTCATGATCCCCAAAAGTGTTATAGCTCAACCCCCAGGTACAAAAGGGGACGGTTTAACAATCCTGGGGCAAGTCATATAAAAATCACAACTTTGAATACCAATATTTTAGAGCAAAACCAGCCTCTTCTGCTAATTTTCACCCTCTGAGAAATAGCTGCTGATTTTTCCCCTTGAAAGTCCATTCCTAGGCTCTTGTGGAGGCAGAACTTCTGGCCTTGGACACCTGATGACCACATGACCTGAGCTGCCCACCATAAACTAACCATGTCATTTGATCCACCAATCCATAAAATCAGTTAAGTGCAGTCACACTCTGTCACCAAGTGGAAGTGATATATATAAGATAGGTCTGTAGCAGGTCCAGAAGGTATAATAAGTTGCATGATTAGGAACTCAGATTCCTATGGCCACCTACTAGTGCTACATGGCTTTCTCTTTCTCAGCCCATATCTATGACCTCATAAGGAATTCCCTATAACCAGTTAATGCTGGGAAAAAAACTTGGGTATGTTTTATAGATAATTCTTCATTATATACCAGCACTAGCTCGAAATAGACTGTTGCATATTCACTCAGGGGTGGCCCTGAAAAATAGTGGAGAAAGAAAATCCGGTCAGTTGGTAGAACTTCACAGTACATGTGGATATCCACTTTGTCCAGGCTGAAAGATGGCCAGAAGTACAAATCTATACTCACTCATAAGTAGTAGTTAATGACTTAGCCAAATGGTCAGAGAATTAGAAAGAAGAGAATTGGAAAATTGGTAAAAAGGACGACTGCGGAATAGGTATATGGATTTTGGAATGGGCAAAGGGTATGAAATATTTGTATCCCATGTGAATACCCACAAAAGAGCATCCACTTCAGAGGCTCTCAATGGTAAGGTAGACAAGATAACACATTCTGAGGATGTCAGATGACAGTCAGCCTTTTTTTCCCCAGCTACTCCAGTGCTTTCTCCAAGGACTTATCTTCAGAGTGTCTATGGCAGCAATCAATCAGGCTGTGCATAGACTCACCAAGGCAAATCTTGCTACCACCATTACTGAGTACTCAACCTCCTAACAGCAGGAGCCAACAGTGAGCCCTGGCAGACCAGCTAGCCATCTGCTGGGGGTTGATTACCTTGGTCCCCTTCCAGAAAGAAGGTGGCAAAGATCTGTCCTCACTGGAATAAATACATTCTGGATATGGATTAGCCTTTTGCAAGCACCATCATCCACATATTTATTTACCATCATGGTACCCCTCACAACATTTCTTCTGAACAAGGCACTAATTTCTCAACAAAAGAAGTACAGCAACTGGCTTATGACCATGAAATTCTTTGGTCTTGCCACATCTCCATCATCCAGAAGCAGCTGGCCTGACAGAATGGTGGAATCACCAACTGAAGGTTCAATAATGTCACCAACTGGGAGATAATACCTTGAAAATTTATGGAACTATCTTACAGGATGCAGTATATGCTTTGAATCGACAACCCATATAGAGTGCTATTTCTCCCTAACTAGAATACATGGATCTGGAAACCAAGGATTAAAGTTGAAGGGTCTGCTTTTATATTACACCTAATAACCAATCACAAAAATTTTGCTTCCCATCCCTGAGATGTGGGGCTCCACTGGTTTAGAGTTATTAGTTCTCAAGAAAAATATTTCCATTATAGGCACAAAAATGGTTCTACTGAACTCAAATTTGAGACATCCCCCTGGTCATTTTAGACTCCTGATGCCACTGAACCAATGGACAAAGAAAGGTTTCACTGTCCACATTGAGGTGATTGGTCCCAACTTTAAAGATGAAATAGGATTGCTGCTGAACAATGGGGACCTAAAGAGGGATGTCTGTAATTCAAAGGATTCTCTGGGGTTCTGTTTATTACATGTTCAGTAATAAAGCTGATAAAAGATTTTACCAGTCCAATAAATGAGGGATGACTAAGGACACAGACTCTTCAGGAAAGAAACATCAACTCACCAGAAAAAGAATCCTCACAAACCAAAGGACTAGATAAAAGGAAAAGGAACATGAAAGTGGATAAGGGAAGAAGGAAAATATGTAGCTACAGATATAGATCTATATATGTAGATCCCCTACATATTTATCTATCGCTATATATCAATTATGGTCTTGTGATCAGTTACAGAGAACTGTAGCAACTATGTGTATTTTATTCCTAGATTTTTATGTACATATTTGTATATAGAAATCATTTTCTCCTTTTTCCTTTCCCCTGATACGTCATATAAGGACTGTTGGTTGATAGTTAACTTTACAGTTTAGTCTTGTGGGTTATAAAATAGGATTTGACTAACCTGTGAGAGTAACTAAGATCATTCAAATATGGACACACTTGGCTGATGAGACTCTGCATCTGCCTTATCGGGGAAAGGGTGGGCATGCCTTCATTGTGAAAGGGATAGTTGTATCAGCAGAAACACTGCCATGCTGCTGTTGTTGTTTTATCAAGTTCGTATGTGGGCAGAAGGCTGAGTGCGGATGCAGAAGAGACAAAGGGGTGGACTGTGCCTAACGGCACTCAACCCCACGCTCACTCTTTGATGTACCTTCCTCCAACAGCACACCATGTTTTTCAGACTAACTCACCACTTGGCTTCCTACTGGGTTCTATCAGCTGGGGCACTAGCAGGAGACTGGAAGACAGCAGAAGGGAGAAGCCTTTTTGTTCCTCTGGATTTCTGGCAGTGCCCACAGAGCAGGGGCAGTGATGTCGTCACAGCTCATGAGGGCCCTGGGCTCCTGGTCAGGCACCTCGCTTCTCACAGCAGAGGTGGGCTGTGAGCCAGCTGAGAGCAGGGACTGTCTTATACTTATGGCTCCCCTATAGTGCATGACCTAGGACGAAACCCATAGTAGGCACATGGTTGTTTCGTTTTAATTGTGGTAAAAAAATAAATAAAATAAAATTTACCATCTTGACCATTTTTAGGTGTACAGTGCAGTCATGTTAAGTATGTCCACTTTGTGTGAAACAGACCTCCAGAACTTCTCGTCTTGCAAACCTCTATACCCGTTAAATAACAACTCCCCTTTCCTCCTCCTTCCAGCCCCTGGTAACCACCACTCCACTTCCAGTTTCTGTGTATTTTACTACTTCAGAAAAGTAGGCACATGATTTTTTTTTTGGTCACGCCATGCAGCATGTGGGATCTTAGTTCCCTGACCCAGGGATCAAACCCCGGCCCCTGGCAGTGAAAGTACGAAGTCTTAACCACTGGACCAGCAGGGAAGTCACAGCATATGATTTTTTTAAATTAACATAATTGTAGAATCTCAGAGTTGGAAAAAACCTTAGAAGTAATCTAGTCCAGGGTCTTACCCAGTGCATGGGTCCCACCTCTTTCATCTTAAATCCAGTAACCATTACCTTTTGATCACCTTATCTCTGCTGGAAAAATCCCAGTGACTGCTTCAAAAAGGTGATAAAAAAGTTCTTCCTTACATTAAACGAAAATGTCGAACTGCTCCCCATTGATCCTGGTCTATTTTCCAGAACGGAACAAGTTTTCCTTCATCAAAGTTTACATGTTTTTTGTGCTATTTTAAAAACACGTTTTTATCATGTGTTTAGCCTGCCATGGCAATATTTGCATGGAGAAAATCAGTAACACAAATTAAGACTATCAACTGCTGTTGATATTCAATACTCAGCAACAGCGTATCACGTAGCCAGAGGTCTCCATAGCCAAAGGGAAGGCAGCAGAATTCAGGAGCTAATTTAAACAGTGAATCAGTGCTTGTTCCTGAGACCCGCTGTACATCTAGGCCTTTAAAAATAAATACTCCTCTCCACATGTTCACAAGATTACTGACAAGTTTCTCATTAGGTGACTACTTAGCTTTTTAATAAACCAAGGGATTCTCTCCCAGGTAGTCACAATATTTACCACGATGTAAAGACAAAAATTGTCGCTAATGAAATCTCATTCAGAAAAGCCCATCACCTCGAAGTGATTTCTGAAGTTACAGAGACAGGATATCATCTTGTCCTTGCAGTGTTTCTAGCAACACTAATGGCAACCTCTTCCCCGAATAACTGCACCATAAGTTCTTTACATGACAAATTTATGCTGTTGCCATAGAAATAAAACCAAATAATAATAATAACGAATTTGAAGAGCATGGAGGCTATGACAAAATGCCTCTGATGGAAGATTAGGGGCTGGACCAGCCTTGCACGAGAACTTAACTATAGGAGGCAGCTGCCTCTGTGGGTTGTGATAAATGCCTTGGGCAACTGTCTTCACCATCCTCCTCATCATCATTGTTAAGTGCACTCAATATGCCTTTGATATAGAAGAAGCACTTAATGTCAGTTTAAGAGAGAAATGTAAAAATCAGTAAAGGCCAGGAAGCAATAATTTATAAAGAATAAATGTAAATTGCAAATAAACACTTGCAAAAATCTCTCTCTGACTTGTAATCAAAGAAATGCCGATGAAAACAATGTAAGATACTACTTTTGTCTCAACAACTGAGAACAACAGATACTGTCAGTACCGTAGAAGTGTACACTGGTACAATCTTTCAGAGGATTAATTTGCCAATATATAACAGAAACCATAAAAATATTAATATATTTTGGTCCAGAAACTTTATTTCCTGAAACATAGGCTATAGAAACAATTTTTTTAAATGGGCACACAAAAAGTATATAAAGGGTTTCATAATTTGTAATAATCAAAAATCAAAAACATCCAAATAGCAAGCAACGGATGATAAATAAGTTATGGCTCACCCAGAAGATGGAATTCTATGCAACCATTAATAAAAGCAAATGTTACATAGCACTTACCATGTAGCAGGCTCTATTCTAAGCAATTTGTAAATAAATTAACTCATTTGATCTTTACTATAATCCTATGATGTAAGTATTATTATTGCCCCCATTTTATGGAGAAAACTAAGGCAAAGAAGTTAAGTAACTTGCCTGAGGCCACCAAATTAGAAAGCGCTGAGCTAGTATTCAAACTCAGGCAGTCTGATCTGATCCCAGACTCCGTGCTCTTAACCATCACACCATTATGCTATAGAAGAATATTTAATGCCATGTTAAAAATCTCAAAAAATACTTGTAAAAATCCTTTAAATGAAATTACCAAATTGGTGTGTGTGTCTATAATATACATCCATATGTATGCCAAAATACCAACAACTGTTATTGGAATTATAAATATTTTTTTAACTTTCTTCTATTTTTCTAATTTTTTTTTGCAATTAGCATGTACAGTTGGTCTTCCATAGCCACAGGTTCCACATCCATGGATTCAACCAGCCACAGATCCACAGATGAGGAACCCACCAAAACAGAGAGCCCACTGTACTAGGCAATTTTATACAAGGGACTTGAGCATCTGTGGATTTTGGCATCTGCAGGGGTCCTGGAATCAATCTCCCATGGGTGCCAAGGGATGACTATATATTACATTCATAATTTTAAAAATAAAAGAATGCTCTCAGTACCATCACTTAAATATTCCTGACAGGCCACTGCCTTTAGCCTAGAACTGGAAGGGATCCAATTACTTGAGCAAACTGAAGTGCTTCACATCAGTTTGCCTCCTTCTTGACCATGAGATACAGTTGTTGTTTTTAAACCTTGAGGAAAACTAAATAAAGGATCTTGACCTGAACTGATAGCATTTTGTATATAAAACATCTTACATGAATAAAATATTGATATTTAACCTCACCACAAAATTTCCAGCTGGTGAGGATATTGCTGCTTCTTATAGGGCCTTCTAGGGCCCCTGACTCATTGGAACTTCCCGATGGCCATTGCCTTACCGTACTAAGCTGACCCTGAGCTCCTCCGTGGTAATTCTCAACTGAACCAATTTGGGGATTTAAATTGCCCTCAGGAAATGGACAAGTGAAATGTGACAGAAATTAAACCAGCACCTTCCCACACAGGCTCTGTCCACACCACGCGGAAAGAAAACAATTGCCTGTAGGCCAGTGAGACAGAGGCAATAATTATATTCTCTCAAAGAACAATCCTTGCCCTGGATAAGGAATGTTTATCACATAGTACTCTGCATGGGGTTTGCAGAGTATGTAAGAAACAGGGTGAGCCTGTGAGCCTGCAAAGGATGCTGCATCAACTTTCATCAGAATCAAGTCCACAAACTCCCCTGACAATTCTTACCACCTGGCATTTGGTGGCCTTGATTATTCCCTTGGCAGCAAAGCCCCTAGAAGACTTAAGGAGAAGGCTCCAGATTCTGCAGCATTAACCAGAATAGCACGTAAATATGTTTGGGTGACGTATCCATATTCATTAGCAACCCATTCCACAATTTTCTAACATTCACTTTAGCAGTGTTGCTGAGAACCCTGTGGGCTCCCAAACCACAACAACTATAGTGGGCAGAATTCTAAGATGTCCACCAAGATTCCCTCACCCAGGTGTACACACCTGTGTAATCTCCTCCCCTCAAGTGGGAACCTGTGAATATGGTGGGATGGTCACTTCCTCAATTAGGTTACATTATATGACTAATGGAGATGGAACTGTCACTCCATCCTAGCCAACTAGAGGGAGATGCACTCCTGCTGGCCTGGAAGAAAGCAAACATCTATGTTGCAAACTGCCTACGGGAGCCAATTGGCAAGGAACCTCAGGTGTCCTCGAGGAGCTCAGGGCGGTCCCAGCCAACTACTAGCAAGAAGAGAGGGATGTCAGTCCTACAACATCAAGGAAATAAATCCTGCCAACAACCAGTAAGCTAGGAAGATAACCCTGTGCCTCAGCTGAGATCACAGTCCCTGCTACCAACTTGATTTCAGCCTGGGGAGACCCTGAGCAGCACCCAGCTAGCCTGTGCTGGATTCCTGATCCTCGTGAACTATGAGATAATGAATTTGTGTTGTTTAAAACCCAAGCCCCCAGCAATAGAAAACTAATACAATGACCATGATGGTGACATTGTCAGAACATGTGCTGCTGATGCTCTTTCTCACATTTCTACTGTCTTCAGAAGGAATGCCTGTCCATAACATTCTCCCCTAAGGAAGCCAAAGGAGAGTGATAACTGATATCTGTATAATCGTTTGGAGTTTGTTTAACTTTCAAGTACAATCTCATTTAAATTTTGCATCATTAGTCTGAGAAAGTCCAGGCAGTGATGATTAGAAACAAAGATTCAGGAGCCACGCTCCCTCTTCTCGCCACTTACTCACCAGATGAGCTCAAGCCAGTTCCTTGACCTCTCTGTGCCTCAGTTTCCTCACCTGTAAAACAACAATGTGATAATCCCTACCTCCTAGGAGGCTGTGAGGATTAAATGATTTTGCATAAAGTCTAGCTCCTAGTAAGCACTGGATAAGTGTTTATTGTTCTTGTAATCAATGGCAGTATCTAAACACACCAGAAAAGCACAACTAGCTTTGTTCACTTCCCACTATAATATGCTTCAAGAATTAAAGCCTATAGTTTTAACAGGTTCTACAACATTGAGCTTGTGTGTTATCCTGGAGAAAAGTAACCCACAGCAAGGAAAGAACAGATCTCCACCATTTAGCTGTTGTCCTGAGTAGAATGGGGGGAGCACAGGCAAGAAAGAATGAGCTTTCTGCAGCCCCTAGAAAGGACCACAGATCCAGGAGCAAGTGGGAGTGTAATGGTTTCCTTCGGTGGCCAGGTAAATCAAACCCTGGTTCCAACAGAATTCTGGATTTGAGATGAGAATACAGACACAAGTGGGCTCCTGCTGCTATAATTAGACTCACACAGCCCACATCACACACATTCTGGAGCCCAGACGGGCTGTCATGTTGACCAGCTCCAACAGGTGTTCCTTCCAGGTAAGCTTAGTAATAGTAAATCCATTAAAAGGCAGTTGGGATGGGCAGTGGAGGGTTGGTAATGCCTCCTGAAGGGCTGCCAGTTCCATATGTGGCAAAGACAACAGTCGTCTTGTCACTGGGACTATTCAAGGTGAGCTGCCCGTGTACCCACCTTCATAACATGGAGACAGGCTCATAAAAGGACACTTTCTAGTTCAAAGAGTACCCCGCCAAGCTGTCCCAAAGGTCAGGGCTGCTGTGGACATGGTGGTGTTTTGGTTCATGGGCACTGCTGTGGTTATACTCTGGAAAAGTTTAAGGCGTAGTTAAAGGTGTATTTTCCCAATGTGGTTTTGGTCCCATTAAAGTATCATTGACCAAAGGCCTACTTAGTCATCCCTCACCTGTTTTACTAATTTCTCAATTTAAGTGTTAAAGAATTCTTGTCAGTGGGGGGAAAATATGTGGGTATATCTTTTGTTGTTGTTGTTGTTGTTGTAGTAAATGCCCCTCTTTTGCCTTAGCCCTCACCTGTGCAGCCTTCATGCCACAGAAAGAGACGCGCCCCTTTCTTTTTGGTACTTTCCCATCACTCCTCTTCCCCCAAAACAAATAAATCATTGACAAAGGAAATGGAAAACTACAACAGAAAGTGCTTTTACCTTATCTCCCAATTACTCAAAGGCATATTGGTTTGTTTCAGTGAGTTTACCTTAATTCACACTGGAAAATATCCTAAAAGATCCAAAAAGAGGTAGTAAAGCTTGAATGCCTACAGGCATGTGCAGTTAACACACAGGAACTGTGCGAGCTAGGTTGAAAGGAACAGGCCTAGATGACTTGCCTTTTTAAAACACTGTGCAGACCTAACAAACCAGCCAAACAAATCTCTCTCAAGTGGGCCATGTGTGGCTTGGGGCCACATTTGTAATGACCCCTGACCTAGAGAGTAGGAGGTTCTTTCAAAGCCAGTTTGATACAGGGAATGTAGACCCCCCAGGCCAAGGCATGAGGACCTCAAAGAGAAAGTCAAAGCAACTGGAAATGCTCTCTGAAAACTGCCATCCTAGCTGATTGGTGAGCTCAGAATTCTCCACTTGGCATGGCCTGGAAGTCCAGAGGAAGGCTGCAATAACACACCAGTCTAGACACAGAGGGCCACACAATCAAGAGGAAATGCCTCCTTGCTGGCACCCAATTACCCTTGAGACTTTGATCAAAGAAAAAAGGTTTCCTTTTTCTAATCAAAAAAATCCAATCACCTACTATGGTAGGGTGAGTTTCAAGCCATTTAGCAGCAAGCTCCACTAATCAGGGCATTACCCATTGATTAGAGGTCTTTTTCTTGGGAGGAATTCCCTGCTAAAATCCCTTGAGAGCACATTTTGCCCTAGCAGAGCTTGGTCTAGGCCTAAAAGTACACACCGTCCTCAATGAGTTTGGTGGGTTTATTACATGTGTAACAGCATGTCAACGTGGAAACTTTTCTCTCAGTTTAGAGACAATAAACCCAAGGCAGAATTTTAAAGTTAGTGTCCAAGAACTAGTTAGAGGACTCAGACCCCTCACCTACAACAAGAATATCAAAGAGAGAGATGAGAGGAAAACAACTGAGAAAAGAATGTGTGAGGAGGATTTATTTGGAGAGAGCTGTACTTCAACCCTTGGGAAAGGGGTGGAGGGTGTCTATTTTCACTTCAAGCCTGGTGAAGGGCAGTTCACTCCTGCATCACAGAAGTCACCGTGGATTGAAAATCCTAAAGTGTGGGAGGTAGACTTGTTAGAATCCGGATGGGCCTTCACTAGAGCTCATCAGTCCAAAGGATGCCTGCATGTTTCCCGTGATGAGGTGGAGATGGGGCCACACACAAGAGGGCTGGTGTGAGGTCAAGTGAGGGCCTGTTGTGTAGGGTCTCCTAGATGCTTGATGAAAGCTGGATGTGACTCCAGACTCCTTGGGATGAAGAAGGAGTAAATGAAGAACCAGAGGAGAGACCATGCATCATGTGCATCAAGAGAGCTCCAGGCGAAAGGGTCTCAATGATTAGGGCAGCAAGTGGGGATGGTGGTGGAGGTGAGGAAGTGGGTAGTCTCTGGAACATCCATAAAAACACCCAGGAGAAAAAAAGTTAGCCTTAAACACCTGCCAGGTCCAGAGAGTATAAAGCTGTCTAACAGCAGTGACATCAAGTCAAAACTTTCCAGCTCCCCTTATCTTTCCATCCCAACACAGAGGACTTGGCGAGTCCCTGGGATGGGAGGGAAAAGGGAACACAAGGGAAGGAGCCAACCAAACCCCTTCTCTGTGTGTGCCAGCAGTGGACCCACCACCAACAAAATGCTGCTCCAACAAGATCTCCTGAGACTTATCTTAGACTTGCTGTCATCAAGGTATTAAAGCAAAGTATAAACTCACCTCTCATACAAGGAAGTCACTTTGGTCACACCTGCTTGTTCTTACAATATTTTAAGTTTCCTTTACACAATTATGGACATTTAACTAGATTCCTCAATTAGTGTATGGCCCATGTGAGTCCTTTATCATTTCCATTTGAGGATAATATTTTGTTGAAGTTTAAGCTTTGGAAACTTCTTTAATGAAAAAGAGTTTAGAGAGGGTTTTTTGTTTTGCTTTATTTTTTTGATGTTCTTCCTGCTGCTTTCTATAACTGTTCCCATAGAGTTGACAGCTGTCTTGTCCTTAATCCAGCAGCAAGTATCTGTATTGTTGATTAAATATTAATAGGCTGTCACAGGTTGAAAATCTGGATGTGAGCAAAATGCTGTAAAGATAATTAAAGGCTGAGGATTGGGAGCTTGGACAAGGAGAAGTCAAAGGAGTTAGGACTATTAAGAAGTGACCTGAAATTGGAATTAAAGTGTAAAAGGCAAAATGTGAGGAGGTTAGCAAGTGGCTATTCTCCATTTCTATTATAGACAAGACAACTTTTTAAAATAAAAAATAAGGCTACCTATGTTGTACTAAATCGGGCTGGAGTAATAAGAAGGGGTTGGAAGGGGAACGTTTTGTAACTGCTCATTTTCTTTGCTTCCTTGTCCCTACCTGAAAGGCCAAGCCGGAAAGAAGACACCTGGTAACTACTCCTAAGCTCTAGGACTCTGGTTGCATCTCTATTGGGAGGAAAAATAATTCCATCATTGGTTCAAGAACTCCAGTTTGCCTCAAATGACTGATGTTAATATATTACCAGAATCTCTGAGCATCAACACTCAGAAATACGTTAGAATGTCAACATATTTTCAGTTACTTGCAGTCAGTTACGGCCTTCATTTTAAGCAGGACATGTTAAAACAACACATGGAAAATTGCTACATGAGTTACTTAAAAATAGTTCTTTTTTAAAATTTTTAAGTCTGATAAAATACTAGAAGAGACAGAGAAGAAGAATTTGAGAAGACAGTTGGAGAGGCTGTAAGAGTATTATTTACAACTTTAAATGATGAATAAACTGACCAAAACAATAGTTCATCCTTGCTAGGGAATTTGAGGACTCAGAGAAATGGATTCAGGAAGAGAGGAATATTTGGGAAACTGCTCCTCTGGGCTGAGGAAAAAGCTAGCATAACTTCTACAGGCATGGGATGGAAAGGACCATAATTCATCCCACAAACGGAGTTAGCAGGGAGAAGAGTGATGATTCACACTACTGAACGGATGTTTCTATAAGTTAGAAAGAAATTTCATGGCCAATCAGAAGTGGCTCAGAAAGGCATTCAAAGAGCTGAATGGGGGAAGTTTAAGAAGGATTCCTTTAACATGTGGAGAGGATCTTTACTGTCATGGTTAAGTACATAGCTTTGGAGCAGGTCTACATGGACTGGATTTCAGTAATGTCACTTAGTAGCTCTGTGAGTCTGGGCAAGTTACTGGTCCTCTCAAGCCTTCAGTTTTGACACTAGTAAAGCAGAGATGCTAACAGAATCTACTAGGTAGGGTTCTGTGAGATTTCAATGAATTAATACATGCAAAGTGCTTACAACAAGGCCTGGCACAGAGTAGGTGCATTTACGTGCATAGGTTCAATAGACAACAGCTCTACAAAAAAAAAAGATTTAGAAAATAGAGGAGAAATCCAAGGCTCACAAAGGTTAGCAACTGTCTCTATTTCTTAACTCAGGGCTTCCTACCATAATGCACTGCTGCCATGAAACCAAGGGGCCATAAGGAAAAGAGATCAAGTCTGGTTTCACCTCCTTTTGCTTCTATTGGCTGTACTCTGATGGAAGGGTCACTGAGTAATGACCAAAAGGTTGAGCACTGCCTTGTTCAAAGGCATCTTAAAGGAAAATATGGTGACTCTAGTCCACTGACCCTGGAGACAGAGAGTCTTGGTTCAAATCTCAGCTCAACTTCTGCAGCACCTCTATGATCCTGGGAAGGCATTTTATTTTTATTTATTTATTTATTTATTTATTTTGCGGTACGCGGGCCTCTCACTGTTGTGGCCTCTCCCGTCACGGAGCACAGGCTCCAGACGCGCAGGCTCAGCGGCCATGGCTCACGGGCCCAGCCGCTCCACGGCATGCGGGATCCTCCCGGACCGGGGCACGAACCCATGTCCCCTGCATCGGTAGGCGGACTCTCAACCACTGCGCCACCAGGGAAGCCCTGGGAAGGCATTTTAACCTCACTGAAACATAGCCTAGGAGTATTATGTGCCCATCTGGGTGGGTGTATGTGAGAAAAACATTTTTAAAAATCCTTTCATTTTATTCTTTGCTACATAACTGAATTTTTTTGAGCAGTATAATTTTTAATTATCCCAATGATATTTATTTTTTTTAATTTTTATTGGAGTATAGCTGCTTTACAATATTGTGTTAGCTTATACTGTACGGCAAAGTGAATCAGCTATACATATACATATATCCCCTCTTTTTTGGATTTCCTTCTCATTTAGGTCACCACAGAGCACTGAGTAGAGTTCCCTGTGCTATACAGTACGTTCTCATTAGTTATCTATTTTATACATAGTATCAATAGTGTATATATGTCAATCCCAATCTCCTAATTCATCCCACCATCACCCCTTCCCCCCTTGGTTTCCATACGTTTGTTCTCTACTTCTGTGTGTCTATTTCTGCTTTGCAAATAAAATCATCTATACCATTTTTCTAGATTCCACACATATGTGTTAATATACGATACTTGTTTTTCTCTTTCTGACTCACTTCACTCTGTATGACAGTCTCTAGGTCCATCCACATCTCTGCAAATGACCCAATTTTGTTCCTTTTTATGGCTGAGTAATACTCCATTGTATATATGTATCACATCTTTATCTATTTCTCTGTTGATGGACATTTAGGTTGCTTCCATGTCCTGGCTATTGTAAATAGTGCTGCAATGAACACTGGGGTACATGTGTCTTTTTGAGCATAACTGAATTATATATAATGTTTTGCAAATAAAATGTGATTTGTCTAAAGAAATAAAAGCACTGGTACATGGTAAACATTCAGATTTTAGCTGTTTTTGTCATCATCAAAAACAACAGAGTTCAACTATCCAATTGATACTTGAATTTCCTCTACACCACTGGCTTTTAAACATTTCTCACTGCAACCCACAGAGGAAAAAAAGAATTCACTGTGACTCAGTATGCTCATATACACTTATTGGAAGCAAATATTTTACAGCACAATGTTTTCCCTTAATACATGCAACATACTCTGGTATTTCCCATTCTATTTCATTCCATTTCATTTTTTAAATGTTGGTCATAACTCACTAAACTGATTCTATGATCACAAATTGGTCACCATGCACAGTTTGAACCATGCTGCATTGCACCGTTTCTGCCAGCCATTTCTAGGAATGCACAGGGACGTTTGATTTAGTTCCCCCATGTTCATTGAGGCTATAATGTGCTAAGTTTAAATAACTTTAAATTACATAATCCACTCCCCCAAATAATCTAGCCTATGTGATAAAAATTATTCTTGATACTTCATAAATAAGCAGTGCTGCTATTAATCTTGCTTTTATAGGTCACTGTTTACTTTGAACCCTGTCCACCAAATACATTTAAATAATTCACTATTGGATTGATGTTCCCTGATATTGCACCAAGCATCTATAAACTCTATTTCACCAACTGAGAACAATGTATGATAAACCTTCCCAGAACCTTAAAGGATCCTCCTAAAAGACATAAACTCAGCTCTTTACCAAGATGATGTTGATCTCTCCTTTACTGTACCTGACCTCCCTGTATCTGTTTAAACTTCTGTGTCTGAATCATATACTCGTAAGTACTTCCCTTACATGTTCTTAGACAGTATTTACAAACTAGAAGAGTGACTGCAATGCCTTCCACTGTCCAAAAAGTTTTACCAGGTAAAGAAACATTTAACCCTCTGGCCACATTTATTATTATTATTATAGCTTCATTCTGATTATCTCACAATGAGTATTTTTTTAAATGTTATAGAGGTCATATCAGACATGGTGTAAATCATTAATTATCTGATATTTGAAAGACAACCCTTGGCTTATGAGTTTATAATGCCATCGGGTATACTCCAGAGCAGCAATAGAACGTACTTGGATGATGTAAAGGTTCTATGTCTGCACTATCCAATATGGCAGCCACTAGCCACATGTGGCACTGAGCCATTGAAATGTGGCTAATGCAACTGAGGAACTGAATTTTTACTTTTAGTTTATTTTAATTAATTTAAATTTAAAGAGACGCAGGTGGATAGTAGCTACTCTATTAGTGCAGATCTAGAACAGTTATCCACAGTACCTACTAATGACCCTGATGATAAAGAAATTGATAACAAAAGGTGCCATTTATTGAACATTTATCAGGGGCCAGGCATTAGCCTAAGCCCTTTTTATATACATTATGTAATTTACTTCTCACAACAATTCTACCTGGTAAGGACTATCATTATTCTTCCCCGCTTTTGATTGAAAAAACTGAGATCACAGCCAGTAAGTCACGAAGCTGAGGTTCTAACCCAGGTCTACCTCCAGAGCACAGAGCAGAAGAGCTGTATTCCTTCCCACGCAGTAGCCACTGGACATGGGTGTGTCTGTTTTTAATTTCAATGGAAAGGAAAAAGAGCTGTGCAAAAGACTGGTGAATAAATGAGTTTTTCTCTATCCTTCTGAAAATTTCCTCTACTTAGTGCCCCAGACTGGCCTCTAAACAAAGGAAAATTCTCTGAGTGAGGACTCTTCCAGTTCTAAAAACAAATGTCTCTGTGATTTAAATACAAGGTTTGAGATCAAGAGGTGAACTAGAATTCAAATTGCATTTATGGTTTGGAGACTCTTTTCCCACTTGAGGATATGTTACTATTTTTGCATTTACTTAAGGTTTTTTTCTTGTCTGCTTCTGAGAGGATTTGAGGGGGCTTATAGATTAAGACATTTAAGGATCATAAACAGCAGAGGTCACTTGAAAAAAAATTAATGGGCTAAAGATTTTAAGCACCCAATTTCTGAGACAGAGGACTGACTAACGCTTTCTAGCTAAGGCAGAATAATAATAATAATGTACTATTGTTATTAACTAATTAATAAAAATGTAGAGGTATTAGGTTATACACAGAATCTGTTGTTCTTTGGTTTTTTTCTAGACAATGAAATCAATCAAATTGGTGAGCAGTTTTCACTAAAGACATGGGTTGCTCATGTAATTCTCATCTCTCTTCCTCTAAAAAAGCAGACAATATTGCAGGAAAATACAACTCAGTAAAGGCAATTCTCTGAGGAGAAAGCCACATAGCCCAAGAACTCATTTTTTGAGAGCACATGAGTGTCCTTCTACCCATCCAGCGCTAATTCAGACATGGCTTCCCTGCCAGGTCCTCTCTGAATGGCCTCTTCTGTCCACTGCTGCTCCTGACCACTCAGAACTGGACTGGGGGGTTAGTGGGCCCCTCCACTACCAGAAAGGAGGAGGCCAATTAAGAAAAGTGGCCACTTGGCTCCACAAGTATGTTCTTTCATGTCAACGTGGGAAATCTTTATAAATGAAGAACTGCCTGTTGTCAGTTACTTGCAGTTGAACTGAATTTGTGCGTGTGTGTGTGTGTGTGTGAAAGTTTTAAGTGTGCTTTGAATTTTTTTGTGGGTTTTGTCTCATTATGTACTTTCTTCTCCCTATTTGGAGAAGAAAAATAATCACAATAATCACACACACACACACTCACACACATGCACACTTTCTAACTTGAAACAATAACTTCTATGGGGATTTTCTAAGGAGGGAGGCTTTGTCTTTATCAGATCAGGCAGTAAAGAACTTGGTTGTCACTTACCCTTCAGTTCACAGCTGCCTCTAACCCACTTTTTCCTTCCTGTGTTCCTGGAGCTGGTTATAGAGGGAGAGTTAAGTTAAAGAGGATAAAGAAATGCAGAGCCTTTGACAGCCTTACGTACTTTCAATTCCAAAGGGAAATAAAAGGAAACACTAATCTATAACTTGTATGCTTATTATGTGAGGTGCTTTATATGCCTAAATTCAATGCTCACAGGTCTGTCAATGGTAGGTATGGTCCTTATTGCCATATTAGAAATGAAAAACTGAGGTAAATCACCCAAGATTTCACAGGCCATAGGCATCAAGGCTAGAATAAAAACCAAGATTGTCCACCCCAAATATCATGATCAAAGTCACTAAACTGTTAGTCTTTGACAGGAGGGACCCTGTCTATACTGAATACCTGTGCACCGGGCCCAGCATACAGTAGCATTCAACCAATATTGGCAGACTGACCAGCTGAGGGTTCTTTACCCCTGCATGTTTTTGCTTTTACCACAACTGTGCTCTAAATTGCTAACTTGAAAGGAATATAAATTCAAAAAATTTTCCAATTATTGCTAAAACACTTTACAAAGCTTCAAGAGTCTTCTTTATTCTAAGGAAAAAAGGATCTGTCAATCTACTCCATTCATTCTTTTAGCCCATTCTTATCCATTCAACTCAACAAATATTTTAGTACAATGTGAGCAACAGTGGGAATATACATTCTAAAATTTACGTCTCTTGGATATATACGAGTGGCTGAATTGCTGTTCTTCCATAAACGGGGTTGAGAGCTTCAAAACTTAATAAGCATCAACAAGAAGGGAAATAAAGACCTAGATGTTGCTATTGTACACTGTTTACTTGTTTTTAATTAATAACTCCATTTTTTAGAGCAATTTTAGGTTTACTGAAAAACTGAGCAGAAAGTACACAATTCCCATATACACCTCCTCTGTTGCTCCACCCCACACACAATAAATTTCCCCTACTGTTAACATCCAACATTAATGTGGTACATTTGTTACAACTGATGCATCCATACTGATAAGTTGTTTTTAACTAAAGCTCATAGTTTACATTAGGGTTCCCTTTTTTGTGTTAACTATTCTACGGGTTTTGACAGATGTATCATGGCATATATCCAGCACTACAGTACATACAGAACAGGTCCACTGCTCTGAACATCCTCTGTGCTCTACCTATTCATCCCTCTCTCTAACCCCAGGAAATCACTGACCTTTTTATTGTCTCCATAGTTTGGCCTTTTCCAGAATGTCATATAGTTGGAATCATACAGTATATAGCTCTTTCAGATGGGCTTCTTCCATTTAGCAATACACATTTATCACTGAATAATATTCCACTGTATCAATGTACCACAGTTTATCCATTCACCTACTGAAGAACAGCTTGGTTGCTTTCCAGTTTGGACAATTATAAATAAAGCTGCTATAAACATTCATCTGCAGGTTTTGGGAGGGACATATGTTTTTAATTCATTTGGGTAAATAACAAGGAATGTGACTGTTGGATTATACTGTAAGAATATGTTAAGTTTCGTAAGAACCTGCCAAACTGTTTTCCCAAGTAGCTGTACCATTTTGCATTCCCAAGAGCAATGAATGAGAGTTCCTATTGTTCCACATCCTTGCCAACATTTGGTGTTGTCAGCGTTTTGGATTTTAGGTGTGTAGTGGTATCTCATTGTGTTTTAACTTGCAATCCCTGATGGCATATAATGTTGAACATATTTTCCAATGCTTATTTGCCATCTGTATATCTTTTTTGGTGAAGTTAGATCTGTTAGCTCTTTTGTCCATTTTTTACTTGTTTGTTTTCTTATTGTTGAGTTTTAAGAGCTTACACTCATTTTTTTCCATTTTTATAAAAACATAAAGCCTTAACACATATATGTGGAATCTAAAAAAAAAAAAATGGTTCTGAAGAACCTAGGGGCAGAACAGGAATAAAGACACAGATGTAGAGAATGGACTTGAGGACATGAGGAGGGGGAAGGGTAAGCTGGGACGAAGTGAGACGATGTGGCATGGACATATATACACTACCAAATGCAAAATAGATAGCTAGTGGGAAGCAGCCGCATAGCACAGGGAGATCAGCTCAGTGCTTTGTGACCACCTAGAGGGGTGGGATAGGGAGGGTGGGAGGGAGACGCAAGAGGGAGGAGATATGGGGGTATATGTATACATATAGCTGATTCACTTTGTTATAAAGCAGAAACTAACACACCATTGTAAAGCAATTATACTCCAATAAAGATGTTTAAAAAAAACAAACATAAAGCCTTGCTCTCTGCTCTTTAATTTTCTTCCTGCTTTTGTCAACTAGACATGGTAACTCAACTGCTGGTTTTCCAGTGTTGCAGAGCTCTATGTCGACATCTGAGTTAAAACCCTTATAGAACAGCACTGTACTCCAAAGGGCTATAGGGATAGGACAACTGGAAGAAATAAGGGAATCATCTAAACAAAGCCTTGAGAAGTCTTAGCCCATGACCAAGCCATCAGAACACAGAAGTCAAAAACCACGCTGCACCATGCAGAATCCAAACTACAGTGCATCAGGTTAACACAATGCCCCATATTTCAATATTTTTAAAGCATGAGACTTCCTGAAGGTATCATTTCTCTAGAGTGTTCATTCCAAGCAATAATGAGGAGCTATGTTAAAAAATTTTTCAACAAAAATTTAAATAAAGTAGGTCTTCAAAAGGGCAGAAGAATGAACTTTCTAAACTGCAACTTGCCACAGAGAATTACATCCACCAGAATTTTTCTATCTGGAAAGAAACTGAATTTAATGTTCTTTGTATTTTTATCAGCAGCAAGGTAAACAGGAAGAATCTCTCAGAAGCACTTTTATGAAGTTACACAAAGAAATAAGTTTCAAGCATTTTATGGTTGGCAGCTTAAGATAATTTTTCTTATTTTTAACGAAAGGGTTTCTCAGTTCTTTTGACATGTTGATAACATGTACCACAGATCTCAGTAATTACAGCAGATAAACCCTGATGAAGCAGTTGAGAAGATTACCGCCTAAGAATGTCAGAAAAGAAAAGGAAAAACACTCCCACTGGGTGGTGCTCTTTTTATCTAATGCATTTGGGCCTAAAAAAATTACAGACTACAGACCTCTATTCACAGACTCCCTTTTGATTGCCTAAGTAGCAGGCCCACCTGCCACTGGCAACCTTTTGATATCAGCTCTGAAGCCATTTACCTTTCTCTCATCCAGGGCTCCACTGTCTCTAAATGTTCTCACTTGTGCTACCTCGGAAGGTAAGGATGACTTAAAGTAGTTAAATCCACACATAATCCAGGAAGTTTATTTTACCTAAAAGCTTCTCTGACCTCACTTGCTAACAGGTTCCAAAATGAATGAAGCTGAATTTGACCTCTCTGTTCTACCACATTTGGAACTGGATAGGTGCTGGCAAACTTTTCCTATAAAGGACCGGGTAGTTAATATTTTAGGCTTTGTGGGCCATACAGTCCTTGCTGCCACTACTCAGCTCTGCAGCTGTACCATGAAAGCAGCTATGGACAAGCCGTAAAGGAATCAGTGTGGCTGCATTCCAATAAAACTCTATTTAGGGACACTGAAATTCTAATTTCATAGAATTTTCACGTCATGAAATATTATCCTTCTTTTGATTTTTTTCCCCCCCGGTACGCGGGCCTCTCATTGTTGTGGCCTCTCCCATTGCGGAGCACAGGCTCCGGACGCACAGGCTTAGCGGCCACGGCTCACGGGCCCAGCCGCTCCGCGGCATGTGGGATCTTCCCGGACCGGGGCACGAACCCGTGTCCCTGCATCGGCAGGTGGACTCTCAACCACTGCGCCACCAGGGAAGCCCTGGATTGATTCTCTTTTCACCAAATTAACGAAGAGCAAGAAATGATTAGTCATCAGTTAATCAGCTGGTGTGGACTACACCATCTTACTCTTAAACACACAACACACCATTGTCTGAAATTTCACACTGAAAAGTTGATAGAACAAAAGCAAACTAAAACCTAATTTCTCTTTCAGCTTTCTTGCGGCTCTCTTTTTATTTCTGAGTGGATCTTGGTAAACCAAACTATTATTAGAACCCCATTTTTTCCCACCTCTTTTTGTTGTAGAACAAAACAGAGCCCATGAGCACACAGGAGGCACAAAACAAACACTCAGAGGTGACTTTCATTACATCCTTAGTTATCTTTTGGATACAGGTTTGTATGAAGAACATACATTTTAGGAAGTAATTTGGTACTCTTCTGGGAGGTCAGTAAGCCAGATACATTTTTAAAGCCTTAACACTTTGTACACCTTTTTAACTAACCAATTACACTTATCAGAAATTATCCAAAAGGAAAAATAACATCATAAAATATGTGAAAAGACATAACTATGTTGTTCATTTTCTAAAATTTTTACAAAGAATGTGTGTCACTTCCCTAGTAAGAACAATGGGGCTTATGCTTTTTTTGTTTGTTTTAAGAGCATGAACTTTGGGATGAAACAATCCTGAGTCAGAACTCAGAAGCTGCCCCCTTAATAACTACATGACCTTGAGGAAGTCTACCTGGCTTCTTGAGTGCCAGCTTTGAGATCTGCGAAATGCGGATAATATACACCTCCCTCAAAGAGGATTCACTATCAATAAATGCAGTAAGAGTACTTTTGAAAGAAGGGATGGATGAGTGAGCAAACAATTGAACAAACGATCCCAGAGGCTCTATGCGGGGCTGGTTGGTGGTGGTGAGAAGAACAGATCAGCAGGGAATAGTGAGAACTGTCACAAACTCTAAATCAACACTATCATAGTATAAGTGCACCTTGTCTTGAAAATATTCACTAGTGAGCTCGAGCCTGACCACTCACATTTCAGGGCAACCTCAGCAGGTCAAATCAAAGACCAATCCCAGGTGTCCTTGAGATCTGACCATCCAGGTAACCAGTCTCCAAGCTGGCCTCCACCTCCCTGTATTCACACCTCTGCGTAAGTCTCTCCCACATTAGAGCAGGGCTGATCACCATTTGTCTCTGTAACCAATAGAATATGACCGAAGTGATGGTATGTCCCTTCTGAGGTTAGATTATGAAGGACTGCAGCTTCAATCTGGGGCTGTCTTCTCTTGGATCACTCATTCTCGAGGCAGCCATGTCATGATCAGCCCTATAAAGAGGCTCATTAGGTAAGGGACTGAAGCCTCCTGATGGTAGCCGTGTAAGTGAGCTTGGAAGTAGATCCTCCAACCCTACTCAAGGCTTCAGTCCCACCCAGCAGTGTAACTGCAGCCTCATGAGAGACCCTGAGCCAGACCACCCAGCTAAGCCACTCCTGGATTCCTGACCCTCAGAAACTGTATAAGATAACAAGTATTGATATTTGTTATATTAAGCTTCTAACTTTTGGGGTAGTTTTTTGCACAGCAATAAATAACTAATACACAGGGCTTCCCTGGTGACGCAGTGGTTAAGAATCCGCCTGCCAATGCAGGGGACACGGGCTCGAGCCCTGGTCCGGGAAGATCCTACATGCCACAGAGCAACTAAGCCCGTGTGCCATAGCTACTGAGCCTGTGCTCTAGAGCCCGCAAGTCACAACTACTGAGCCCACATTCTAGAGCCCGCAAGCCACAACTACTGAGCCCACATGCCGCAACTACTGAAGCCCACACGCCTAGAGCCCCTGCTCTGCAACAGGACAAGCCACTGCAATGAGAAGCCCGCGCACCGCAACGAAGAGTAGCCCCCGCTCACCGCAACTAGAGAAAGCCCCACGCAGCCAAAAATAAAAATAAATTAAAAATTTTTTTAAAATTTAATAAATAAATAACTAATACACCATTCCAAGTAGAACAGGTCTTCAGACTTCAGTATGTATTATTATTGGACCCAATTTACAGATAATGACACTGAGGTATGACGAGGTTAAATGACCTTCCTAAAGGCTACCCAGCTAAGAAGGGGTAAAACCAGGATTTGAACATAGCTTTGCTTGGGTCCAGAGCCAGTGCTTTATAACCACTACACTATACACTTCTTCCACCTCCTCCTTACCATCCCTAAGTCTGGGGTAGCAGCCATGTGCTCCCATAGTAATCCGTATTTCCTCTGTCACAGATAGCACTTACTACATCGTATTTTAATTTTATGTTTGAGTCATAGACTACTAGACTGTAAATTCCTGGAGGGCAAGAACCTATCTATATTCATTCATCCAGTTGACAAATGTTTACTGAGAGCCTACGCTGTACTGGGCACTGGGAATACCATGACGAACACAGTCAAAACTCCACCCTTGGACAGCTCACAGTCTAGTGGAGGAGACAAGCATCTCTCAAACAAATATAAAACTACAACTGCAAAGTGCTACACGGGGCTCTGTGACGCATTTTACCTAGTCAGGAAGAGCCCTGAGAGGTGGTCACCTCAAATGAGGCAGCAGTTACCCAGGGGAAAGGGAGAAGCAGGAGCCCCCCAGCAGAGAACGCACACACCCCAAGTTCTCAAGATGGAGGGGAAAAGCCATGCCTGACAAGCTGAAAGGAGTCCAGTGGGAAGGAGCACAGAAGCCCAGGGTGAGGAGCAGGAGGGAGAAGCAGCAGGAGGAAGTACCTGGGGAGAACATGGGTTGTCACCTTCAGACCATGTTCAGGAACCTAACCTGCCCCTAAAAGCAGTGGGAGCAGTGGCAGGGGTTGGGAGTGCAGGGGTCACAAGACCATCCTTGTGGCTTAAAACAGGCACTCTGGCAGCAGTGCAAGGGACAGCCTGGAAGAAGGCTGGAGTGAAAATGGGCAGATCTTTGAGAAGTGACGGGAGCTCCTTCACGTTGGACCCCCAATGCCTTGCACAGCGGCTTGCGTAGGGTTGGCCCTTCACAAGTAGTAATGGAAATGAAGTACTTGTTAAAATGAGTGCACAGTAACCTGCAGCGAGTAGGACAAGAGAAAGAAACAGCACACAAGAGCTCTCAGACCTTCAACACCTCGGGAGCTCATAGGAATCTCCTTGGCTTCAAAGGGGGAGGAACGATATAGATCAAAACACTCAGGGTGGAAAAGCCTATCAAGCTTGTCTGGTACATGTCAGCCCTGGTATATCAATTTCTTCTTCCAAAACTCACTATATGTAAGTCATCCCTCTGATTACACATAAAAAAAGAAACAGGGCTTCCCTGGTGGTGCAGTAGTTGAGAGTCCGCCTGCCGATGCAGGGGACACAGGTTCGTGCCCCAGTCCGGGAGGATCCCACATGCCGCGGAGCGGCTGGGCCCATGAGCCATGGCTGCTGAGCCTGCGCATCCAGAGCCTGTGCTCCGCAACGGGAGAGGCCACAACAGTGAGAGGCCCACGTACCACAAAAAAAAAAAAGAAAAAGAAACAAATAAGGATTGTCCGAGACATGAGGCATAGCCTGGGCAGTATTTAAGCCACTCTAGGATCCACGAACGTCTGCCATTCAGTCAAGACCACCACTGTTTAAAAGGTGAAACAAAACATGAAACTGAGTGATGCTGGGCAACTCTACAGTGTATAGAACTTTGTGACTACTTGGCCAATTTTCTCCAAACCACAGTTACGAAGAGTTACCTTTAGAAGCTTTAATTTCATGCTTTTTCCTTTATGATTTAATATCTCACAGTCATATATATGAAAAAATTATTTATTGTTTATAAACCCCTACTAGATTTAAATAATCTTCAGTGAGTCTTGACCCTTAAAGGGTTTCTTTTCTGCTGAATAGGGTGAAGGGTATGAGTTTACGAGTTTAAATAAGGTTGGATTATGCAAACCTACTGTGCGTAGAAAAGGGAAAAACTGAGAGATGGAAAGATCTGGAAGGGGAAGGAAGAATGGTGGAAGGGATGGGAAGAGATTCGGTTACTGATGAGCTAAAATCAGAGACTGAGGTGAAATATCTAATGGGGATTTTTTTTTTGGAACGGAAAAAACCTACAGATTATGTGATGTTAACTTCCCACGCCATCCCTGGACTCCATCATGAAATCGTCAATAAAATCTAAGTGGGTTCTGTGGAGGGAATGAAAAGAAGTGCCAAGTCTACCTTCATGGGCGACATGAGGGAAGACAGGGGCTGCCTGGAGGGGTTATTCTTCACTGAAAGAAGCAGTGAACTATCTGATTGACAGCTGGGCAGCAGTGGGTAGCGGGCTCCGCCCTCTCCTCTCTGCAGATGTGCCTATATCTGCAGAGAGTGTGTGTCCCCAATCCTCTTCCCTCTGCCTTTGAGGTGGACACATTCTCATATTCTAGCACTGCCTGTGACAGATGCTGGGGAAGGAATCCACAAACCCACCGAGCCTCATGCTTAAAGCCTGATAAAAACTAGACTGAAGAATCTGGCTTTAGACTTGAGGTTAAGTGGGTTTAGATGTGAGGCTAATTTTTTTCATCTGTCTGCCTCCTGTGTCTCTTTCTTAATTAGCTCCAAACTCACACAGGAAAGAATGTTATTTATAGAATTTCTCAATTTCTGACCTCAGCATCTGTGAGTGTACTGAAGAGGGTTCACAAGAAAGCGCAACTAGATATTTAATAGAAGTTATCTCTGTGTAAGTAAGTTTGACTATATGTTATAGTTTTCCTGTTAGAAACATGTATTGCTAAAATTTTCAAATTCCAATTATTAAAACAGTTGTTAAAAAATATAACTGTTTCATTTTACATTTGATGAGCCAGGATTTAAATTCAAGTCAGTGTGTCCTCCAAGCCCACACTCGTGTATTTATGAGTTTCTCCCTACCCTGACCTACTATTCTTCTCAGTTTGGGTGAAAATTACTTCTTTTGACTCCACACCATCTACATTTATTTCTCAGATCCGTCTAACATTCACTGTCCGATTTTCTTCTCTCTTATCTCTTCTCAATGGTGAAGTATTAAGGGAAAAATATTTTTTAATAATAATAATAATAATAATAAGTTACTTACATTCCAGACAGTTTTGCTGCATGAAGCACTTGAAGACCAAGTAAAAATCTGAGCTTTAATACAATGAAACATTTGAT
Organism: Hyperoodon ampullatus; assembly: GCF_949752795.1. NCBI lineage: Eukaryota > Metazoa > Chordata > Mammalia > Artiodactyla > Ziphiidae > Hyperoodon > Hyperoodon ampullatus. The sequence continues at coordinate 44,805,287 of NC_136930.1, forward strand.
GGAGACTGGATCAGAAGAGGGTGTGTAGTTTATGGCCAACCTAAAGTCCATTATTGCTCATAAGTATTCGATAAATGTTGGCTGATGACTACTTGAAATTGCATTCTAGAGCACACTAAGGAAGATGATTTCCCAGCTAAGGGACTTAAATGTTAGGGACCTTAATACAGTCAGCAACTTCTCCTTTTACGATATGCCATCTTTACCTGGGAAAGCAGCTAAAAGAACGAAGACACAGGTCAAATGTGGTTAGAAAGGAAGGTGAGCAAGATTTACTGTTATTTCATTGCAGAGGGATACTCTGTCTGGCCTGGATATACCCCTCAGGTACTGTGAATATAAAGTTGATGTTTTTTTTTAACTATAGATAGCAATGCAATGCTAGTTTTTACTGACGAGCAAGTCTACTGTACCAAAACTCCTGTGATTCACAGTGGCTTACCTAATAAATTTCTGGTGGGTGAGACAGATAAGCAAAGTAAGAAAAACTAGAAAAAGAAGAAATGGAATTTTTCTACCTACCTCTATCTGTTCCTGTGGCCAGCATCCATTTTTTTCTTCTACAAAGAAAGGAATTATTTTTCTAAAATAGTAGGCAACTGAATTAACTCAGTCACTAAAACTTTTTAAACTTGGGCCTCTGCTGAAAGCATCTCTGTTCCATTCTGCCATATGCATGTTTCCACTTCCGTTCTCAGCAGCACTTCCTCCCTCACTCCTGGCCACAGCACCACTGCACGGGGCTTTCTTGTTCTTTCTGAAATAGTCTCCACGCTCAGGCATCATGCTGTCCCTGCAGGAGGAAGAATAATGGCCCCCGAAGATGCTCTAATCCTCAGAACATGAGACTATGTTACCTGACGTGGCAAAGGGGTCTTGCGGATGTAATAAGGTTAACAGCCTTGAGAGGGGCAGATTATCCTAGATTTTGTAGGTAGGTCCAATCTAATCATATGAATGCAGACCACCAGATAGGTGGCAGCATGAAAAGGATACCACCCGCCATAGCCGGCTTTGAAGATGGAAGAAGGATGCCACACACCGAGGAAGGCAGACAGCCTCTCTTTTAGCTATGGAAAAGACACAGAAACACACTGTCCCCCAGAGCCTCCAGAGAGAAATGGACTCGGCCAACACCTTGATTTTAGCCCATGTCAGACTTCTGATCTACAGAATAATATATAATTTTATATTGCTTCAGCTACCAAGTTTATGGTAATTTCTTACAGCAAATACAGTCCCAGATGTATTCTCTCCACCCAAAACATTCCTACCTATCTTGACTACCTGGTAAATGTTTTTGTTCCTTTAGGTCTCTGTTCAAATATTGCCTTCTCCATGAAAATTTCCCAAAGGCCACCCTCACTTCAGGATGGGTGATGGAGGATGGGTCACTCCATCCTCTTTGCTCCCAAATCTCTTTGTATTCACTGTAACTGAGCATATTGCGATTATCAGTATAAATAGACATCATACCCCTACCCTACCTATCCTTGACAGCAGAGCATGGGGTCTAGTACATAACAGTTGCTCCACGGTATGTGAGTGAATGGGTGAATGAATGAACGAGTATTTAAAAAACTGAAGTCACAGGCTTGAGTTCTGAAAGAATTCAGGGCAACCATGAAAGAAATCAGGCTATAAAAATGTAAAGCTATTAGTGAAGTATCAAAATATGATCTAAGTACCAATTTTTCTAAGTTTACAATGTGCCATGAATCACTGCCATGCTAGTATAACACTTAGGGGACATAAATGAATGAGTATTTAGTGGTCTCTTAAAAGTGACCATTCTGCTAAATGTGTTAACTGTTGAGTAGGAGGGGGAAATTTTTTTCATGATTAGCCCTGGACAACCACCCTCCAACCCTGGGTGACAGATTTGGGATCCCTGATGCTCTTTTTAGGGCTGTGATTCTTCAACTTAGGATCTGCAGAGGGCTTGTTAGAACAACCTGTCTGAAGTTCCACACCCAGGGTGTCTGATTCAGCAGGTCTGGAGTGTTTTTAATAAATTCCCAGCAATACAGAAGACACTGGTCAGAGAGCACACTTTGAGAACCACTGCTCTAGGGCAAGGAAGGCTCACCCCAGGCCTCTGGTTCTGAGCCCTTCTCTGGCAGTCAGTCTAAGGAGACCTCACTTCCAAGTCCAGGCACTGGCCAGAATCACTTGGCCCAGGCCCTTGTGGGAGGAGAGATTAGGTAAAAAATCATTTCCTTCCTTCCCCTTCCCAAGCACATGGAGGTCTTTCTTATGAAACCAGACTCAGTTCAGCTTCAGTTTCTCCAATGCTTGATCCTTTCTTCCTGTCGCTGCAACACCCTGACTGCAACCCAGAACCTGATCATTAAAACAGATCAACCAAAGCATCCAGGCCCTGGGAAGCAGTGGGCTACCAGAGAGCCCGGGAAATTCAACAGCCTTGAGAGCAGATCCTACAAGATCACATTACAATTTGACATCTTGTCCTGAGTACTTTGGGCTTAACTCAATCAGTAAGAAACCATTAATGTCTTAACCTAGAAATAAAACATTGTTTCTAAATGGCTGAAAAAACACACCCCACATGCTTGCAAAACCATTCCCTCCCGACTTCCCCAAAAAAGACAAAGCAGAGGTTCTAAGAAAGAACAAGGAACATCATCCCAAAGATTATGGTGAGTCAAGTCTAGCCAAGAGTACAACTACAGAATGGGCAGAGGGGGAAACTAGCTTCTCTCTGCGAACCAGACTTCCACTTACCAGTGGATCCCCACAGTGGATGGAGAAAGGCCTTTCATGTCTCTGAGGGACACTCAAGTACTTCATGACTGTCCATAGGGTTACCTCGCCTGCCCTAGACCACTGACATTGGAGACCTAGACAAAAGAGAGTTGGACATCAAAGCAAAAAATACCAAATTTCACCACATTCCAAAGTGCAATAAATTATTTTTCAAACTCCCTGCTACTTGTTAATATCTATCTAGGACTAACCTGGACAAGCAAGCCTTACATCCTTAGAGTTAAACCTAAAATGGGCCTTGCAGGTTTAAGGCCTCTGAGAATTGAATACATATACCTGCATTTCAGCCCTGCTCTCCATGAAATAAGAAATGTGAATTTTTGCCGCTGATTCCCAACAGTCCCAAAAGTCATAAAACTGAACTTTTCCGTCATTTGAATAATATTTTTAAATGTATTCAACATTACATTCAAATTCCCTTCCCAGGATGATGTTTTCATTCCAGAGCAGCCGCCACAGACCTCTACAGTCGGCAGAATTTTCAGACATGCATAAATATAAGCACACACACAGCCATTTACCCTGATGAAATTTCACGTACACAGGGAGATTATTTTTAGTTATGGAACCCAGTCAAAACTTCGCATAAAGCAAAATCGAGCAAGAGCAAAATTGGTAGACAAAGTGATGACGCTCTTATTTTTTCATCCATTTTTATATTCTTTTGTAGACATTTCTGGACATGAGTTGGGAGAAGTAAATGCCTTAACAAAGGCAGTTTTGATGATAATGGTGGCAACATCAATAGTCAAGTTACTTCCTGACTTTTTTGTTCAATATATGACATATATGTAGATAAGGTCACACATGTAGACAAGATCACCTCTATCCAGATAATGGTCACTTTCCAAACATGTCAGTACAAAGTTAGTTTGCCTTTTTGGAAAAGGGAAAAAACAAAGCATCCCTCAGATACATAAACAGTCGAGCAAAAGTTATTGAACATCCACTAGAATGTGCACTCTCTAAGGACTGAGACTTGGTCTGTCTTGAAGACTGCTGTAGCCCCAGCACCTACAGCAATAACTGGCACATAGTAAGTGTTCGTTAAAATCCAAGCATATACACCCTAATGTGGCTAACTAATCAATGTGCTAGACCCCATCAGTCAGTTATTGCTACAATAACGCTGTGTCGCAAACCACCACAGAATATCATACAACAATAAGCATTTCTTTTTTGCTCACACATCTGTTGGTTGGCTCAGCCAACCTAGGTTGGGCTCAGCTGAATTCAGGTCAGCTCTACGTGTCTGTCATTCTCTTTGGACCAGCAGTACCTGAGCCACTGTCTTTTCCCAGAGAACGGGAGGAATACAAGAGGCCAAGCCAAACTATCAGCTCCTTTCAAGCCTCTGCTTTCATGGCCAAAGCAAGTCACATGGCCAAGCCCAGCAACCCCCGGGGTGGGGAAGTGTACTCCCCCCCATGGAGGTGGGGTGGGTGGGAAAGCAAGTGTCTCCCACAGACCAGCATTCCCAAAACTTGACTAAGAGACTTTCCTTTTAAAGAAGAAAATATTCCTCAAGGACCTCCAGGGCTGACCAAAGTTATTTTTATTATAATTCACTTAAATACATAGAAATACAAAATGACTTTATATTTATATATAGATCTATATCTTGTGCTGGTAGTCTCATACCACTATAAAAAAAGTGTACAAATTAAACTCAGACAAAACCGCAAAGCCAATAAAACTCAAAATACCATTAGTGCATGTAAAGGATTATGTTGTTTTGTGGAAACTAAATTGCTGCTTTCAGTTTGACCATGGTGCTGACTGCTGCAGCCCAATTTCCCTTGCATTCAGCATGCCTGTGCTGCTACATGCCATGTGAAAACACCATTTCCCAAACATTTCTCTCTCTTCTAAAAACAGCACTCTGTGGTATCATTTGGTCTGCAGTTGATGCAAAGATTGTTTTTATATTAAGCCTGCTTCTATTTTTCTCTCAGACCATTACAGTTAATAAATTTCTATCAGAACCAGTGCTTCAGAAAACCCAATGCACCAAAATGAATGAAGAGAGAGCTCAGTGCTCATGGTGTTAAGTATCAACAGATGATCCAGAACAAGTAGATAAAGGGACCACTTTTTATGATTCTTATTTAAGTGAAACATCAAATTTTTGAAGTTCTCATTGAGAGTCCCCCAGAGAAATGCAGACCTCCGTTAGAGAAACACTGAGCTAGCCCACCATCTCCTCTATGGCTTCCTAACCACAGTGCATTATGAAGCCACTCTGAGTGCAGCCTCCCCTTCTGGGGTCCACAGCTCCACCTGTCACCTCCTGTTGCTCATTCAGAGTTACCAGAATGTCCACTAAAACCCCAAGCCATGCACTAAAAGATCAAAAGTACTCTGATAGACAACCTACAACTAAATAGGCCAGAAAGACTAGGAAGTAGGCAGCCTGAGAAATACACCATCAGTTCATGGTCAGAGGTAGACATCTGTTGTGTCTGCCTTCCCAGCATCCACCAGGACAACGTTCCTTGGCTGCTTGCAGTCTCCGCCTTCTGTAAGTGGATGGGCAGAATGACCCAGCTGACCGTTCTTCCAGGAATTTGAATCTCCAGAGAAAGAATGTCAGGATGGAAAACAATTGTTGCCCATGCATCCCAACGTGAATGCTGAAAAGACTATCCCTTAGTTGCCCAACATTTAGAACCCCAGAACTGTCCAACTTCTTTTCTGAGGCCAGGTCATGTACAATTCATTCTTTTCCTTCAACTCTGGGAGCTGCCCTATAGCCTTCCAGTGGAATCCTTTTTTGGCTTAAGTAACCAGAGCTGGTTTCTGTACCCCAACTGATAAATATTCCAACATGAATTTCTAAACATAAACAATCTCAAACAGGGCCATGATTACACGAACAAATGCAACTGTGTTTGCCTTTATGTTCCCAAAACAGAAGTGATCTCATCCCCAAACGCTGTTTATGCTGTATATTCAGTTACTGCAGCCCCAGGATTAACCCTTCTTCTTCCACCCTCCGGCCCCAGAGCTTGGAGAATCTCCCACCAAGAGGAGAGGACACTGATGAAGGTCAGTCCCCCACGCTGCCAGGGTGCAGGGCAAGTCACTGGATGCTCATGTGAGACAGGTTTATGGTCTTCTAACCCATCCCCAGACCCTTCAAACATGTGCTACTGGGGCAAGGAGGGCTGAGGGGGAACCAATGGATAGCTCCCCACATCTCCATGGCACAACTAGGTTCAAATACAAAAAATATCTGCTGAATCATTTTATATTCTTTCACTCTTTTTAGGAACATTGTTCCCTCCCCTCCTGCACATCTGTAGAGCCATTTCTACTTCTACAATTGATGCAGGTCAAAAACAAACAGCATTACACAGACAGAGAGCTCCTTAGGGTTAGGGACTAAATCTTACTGGCCTTGGAAACCTCAGGGTCATGCACAGTGCCTACATGTAGTACCTGTTCAATGAACCTGTTCATGGTGCTAGATGATCAATTACTCGATCAATCCCAGGATATACACAGGCACTTCTAGAACATCATCATCATCATCACCACCATCATCATCATCATAGCAAACACTGATACAGCAACTCCTCTGTGCCAGGCACTGTTCTAAGAATCTATCACTGAGAGACACAATAAAATGTAATAGATATTAAGCCAAAGCTGAAGTTTCTTTGTTATTTTTGGATAACATGAGAATATTTATTATTTTCATCTTATGTCTAAAATAGATAAAAGGGAGAATATATAAATACCCTCCTATAAGAGAAAAGTCTTTTCATTAATTGTGGCTTGAAGATGGGAACTGAAACAGAAACTTCAACATCTCTTACTGTCATTAATACTGTAACTAACCAATTAAAGGAAAAGTTAAATCAAAAAGCACTCAGTACAAGTTAACAGACAGATACATGTAAGAGATTAACCCTACGGTACTTTAACTTAGCAAAGTTAGCAAGATTGTCCCTTGAGAGCAAAAGGAAAGGAAAAGATAAGGAGTTTTGGAAATTTTAGTGTTCCTTAGAAATAAAATGTCAAAATTAAAAACAATTCTATATACCCAATTTCTTTATCCCTTGCTTGAAATACTAGAAAGAGCCAGTACTTCATTGCTCATGAAATGCAATTCAACAATTTTTGAGTTTTATTTCTCTCAGTTGTCCCATCCTAGTAAATGGCCAAACACCTGCACAGCTGTTCAAGCCAGCAGAGGCACAGAGAGGGGGAAAAAAAAAAAATATATATATATATATATATATGACATAGACATAGACATATATATGACATATATATATATATATATAACCATTGTCTATAGCAACTAAACTGAGTTTCTGCTGTATTGATGATATGAAAAGCACAAAAATTACATACCACACAGGAACACAAACTTTCTGTCATGGATGTTTGAGCTAGTGTGTAAAGTTAAAGGGTGTCAGTGGGCGGTGCTCTTGCAAAGTGCCCACGACTGAATGAGTCTCTTAATAGAATTTCATGCTTTATTCTTTGGTGCTTTGTTCCTTTCTGTATGTCTATCCTCATCTGCTCATGTACTCACTCATTCAACTAGCATTTACGGAGGACCCAGCCTGCTTCAATTTGAGACTCCTTCAGTGGAGTCCAGCCTATGATAAAATATCAGATTCATCAATTCTTCTCACCCCAGGCAGTTGAAAAACCCCAGGCAAGACACTCCACAGCACTGGGAAAATGAAAAAGCTAAAAAGCAGAAGGGGCTTTGAGGTCTGAAGGGGGAGTGGAAAAAAGAAGAAAGAAACAGTTGGAGAGATGCTCTCAAGACCCAAAATAGAAATGCTGAGCCGAGGCAACAGATTTCAATCTGCTAATCTGAAAAGTCACATTATTTTGTCCTGATGTGAATCAGTGAGGCTTTTTTTTTTCATATCCATCCCAGTATTTCCACTGCCCCATACACAGGCACCACCTCCCAGTGAAGCCCATCTTCAGGCTGCCTGTTTCCTCCAGAACATGAGGGGACAGGGATAGAGTGACAGTGGGTAGGGTGGGGATGTGAACAGTTCCAGGAACCACCCGAGCCCCTGTCCCAGCTACTGGCAGATCCCCAAGGAATGTTCACATCAAACCTTTGAGAGGTTATTCCTCCATTTTCAAAGGTATAAATATAAAGCTGAGGCCTCTACTGTTATCCAATGGAAAACACCAAGGGCAGGGACAGTGAGTCTTTGGGGTTTGTTTGTTTGTTTGTTGTTTTTGTTTTTAATTTTTATTGGAGTATAGTTGATTTACAATGTTGTGTTTCTTTCTGCTGTACAGCAAAGTGAATCAGTTATACATATAAATATATCCACTATTTTTTAGATTCTTTCCCCATATAGGCCATTACAGAGTATTGAGTAGAGTTCCCTGTGCTATACAGTAGGTCCTTATTAGTTATCTATTTTATATATAGTAGTGTCTATATGTCAATCCCAATCTCCCGATTTATTCCTCCCCTCCTTTCCCCCCTGGTAACCGTAAGACTGTTTACTACATCTATGACTCTGCTGCTGTAAATAAGTTCATTTGAACCATATTTTTTAGATTCCACATGTATTTGTCCTTCTCTGTCTGACTTGCTTCACTCAGTATGACAATCTCTAGGTCCATCCATGTTGCTGCAAATGGCATTACTTCATTCTTTTTTATGGCTGAGTAATATTCCACTGTATATATGTACCACATCTTCTTTATCGATTCTTCTGTTGATGGACATTTAGGTTGCTTCCATGTCCTGGCTATTGTAAATAGTGCTGCAATGAACATTGGGGTGCATGTATCTTTTCGAATTATGGTTTTCTCTGGGTATATGCCCAAGAGTGGGATTGCTGGATCATACAGTAACTCTATGTTTAGTTTTTTCAGGTACCTCCATACTGTTCTTCACAGTGGCTATACCAATTTACATTCCTGCTAACAGTGTTCAGCTTTTTACCCCCATCACCTGTATCCTTCCTTCCTGACCTCATCTCCAATTTTAAACTCCTCCTGAGCTATAGGAGTCATCTATTGCGGCACTAATATTATAAACATCACCACTACCCTCCCCTCCCCCAAAAAATCCAGCACATTTCTACCCCACCACATTTCCAAGCAGATAGGGTTGTAGGGTTTTTCTTGGCAGTTTTTAATAATTTTATAAATATATATAATTTTATAACTATACATGACTCTCAATTATTCAAGAGAAAAAAATAAGTCTTTAGAAAACCCACCCAAATTCTTTGAGCTATTAGTTTCACCTTCCTGTACCCAACATACAGTTGTTAACAAGTAATGAAATGAGTCATTTTTCTTCACACTCCCTTTCCCCTGACCATGAGGACAATAAATACTGAAATGATCAAAATGCAGGCAGCCCAGAGAAGTCCAAAACATGGCAGGTTATGTGTTTGGGAATTATCATGAAGATGTTGAACCAGAAATAATTCTTGCCCCAAGAAGGACAGCTCCCTCCTCACTTTCTCTCTCTAAAATGTATTTTATGTCTTGAGTTCTGATTTCCTAGGACCTTATTTATTTGCTGTGAAGATCAACTGAAACTTCTGGCCCAAGGTAAGAGAAGGTTTGTATCTCTAACATCACGTTGCAGTTCATCAGAGCTTTGTTCAGAAGTTCCAGAATCTTTATTGCGCCCCTACTCTGTGAGTGGCGTGGTGCTGGGCCCAGAGGACACACCACAAACAAGACAGAGTTCCGCCCTTGTGAGGCTTGGGGCATAGCCTGGGAGGCAGCCATTAATTACATAAATAGCCATTTAATTACAAGCGTGAAATAGTTCTAAGAGAACACTAGTGAAAACCATTTCCTTTCAAGATGTGTGCTTAGGGAGAAGTGAGAAAATCAGCAGTGAGGCAGGCATATGCCCACAGGTTAATGTCTGACTGTGAGACATGTCTGAAAAGGAACCTTCCACTTAATTTTTTCTCATACTCTGAGAAAGCAGCATGAGCATTACACCCCACGTCATCAGTGCAAAATGCAGAAATTTATGTTAAATTAAAATACTGGAGGAAAGTCCTGCTCTGACCTCCTTTAAGCTTTACCCCTCTCCATCTGCCCCTGGACACCTACCCTTAAGCTCATTTCTAATAATTCCAGCAGAAACATTAACTGATAACGTGTGTATTGGGTGATCATGGCCTGGCTCTGAATTATTTGCATTTTAAAAGAAGATTCCTGAAGACTGAAAGAAATCTTTCTGATTCTAGAAATTAAAATGATAAAACGATGTTCTCTGCTGAACCCATCAAACCTCCCCCAAACTGCTGTCCAGTCCTAACCACATCAAGAAATGGGCTCACCCCATGAGTTCTGCCTCCCATTGTGCAAACCCCTGATTGTTCCCTTATTTCTATTTCTGCTTATTTCCAGCACATTGGCTTCTGGGGCACCGAAAATGACAAGGAAACACATGAAGCCATTTTAAACAAAAACTGAATCTAAATCTATAGCCAGTGTCAGGATATCAAACTCAGATCGTGTAACACTGAAAAAAAAAAAAACATAATTCAAACATTTAACTCTGCTATGGTTTTTTTCTCATCCTTCAACTGTGTACTTTTAAGTGACACAGACTCATCCTGTTCCACACACACACACACACACACACACACACCCCAATTGTCCTTATACGACCCTGACATAATTTCCTTTTAACAAGGACTTTCCAGAAAGAGAATCTAGTAAAGTACCAGTAGGAGTTACCTTTCTGAATCACCACAACTGCCTTCTGATACCACAGAACACTAGTATTTTGAACTGTGAAATAATATAAACCAGATTCAAAAAGTTAAATATGAACCTTTCAGGCAGCCTAAGCAGTATCATTTGTCCCTTGGCTTCACTGAGGAACTTGTAGCTCAAGATCTCATTCCAGATATTGTTACATTAACACACCGCACAATCGTGCAGCAGGAAGCAGGAGCCCATCGAAAGAGGGAGCAGACATACAGAACAGAGAACTAAACCGAATCACAGCTAGCAAACAGACCTCCCCTTTCATATTATACTGGGGCCTGTTTTTCCTGCCCTTCTATCTTTCCTAGTCTAATAACATTATTTTCCATCTGGCTTCCCAACGCCAGAATTCTTTTCATCACATGCTCCACATTTGCTCCACTCTGTTGAATTACAATTTACGTTTCCAGTCCTCCAGTTTTATCACTCTTGTTCTACACAATTGGCTTTATCTTCGGTGTTTCAGCCACAGACTCACATGAGAACTAATTTTGTGGTCTACCATGATCGAAAGCTCTAAATGTTTAAAGGAGAGAGAGATGATACTTCCTGCATTCCTGGGCCGGGTCCACGCTGTTGAGGTTTATCAGGTTCCTCAAGAGGCTGGACACCCACCTACAGGTGCAGACCAAGAGTGATCAGGGAGATCTCACACCGCAGCTTCAACCCTCCAGAGGCTGCCCGCTGCACCCAGAAAATTCCACTACTTCCACGGCCCACAAGGCCCTAGGTAACCAGTGTTCACCTCCATCTCCAGCCTCACTTCACATCATGCGCAATTTCTACCTTCATGTTCAAGCCACTCTGGCCTCCCTTCTACTCCCCTCACAAACTAAGCTGTACCCCACCCAGGGCCTTTGCACTTGGTGTTTTCTCTGCCTAGAATGTTCTTCCCACTGCTCTTCAGAAGGCTAGAGCTACTTGTGTCTTGGATCTTAGCCTAAAACTCATCCTCTAGTCCCCAAAGGGGCTTCTCCCGATACCCAACGTAAAGTCACCTCCCCACCCCAGCCCAGTTACTCTCAATTCGATCACCCTGCCGATTTCCTTCATTCCATGTATTATTTATGAAATAATCTAGTTTTTTTCCCCACATGTCTGTCTTGATCACTGCTGTATGTCAATGTCTAGTTCATTGTAGCTACTCAATAAATATTTGCATGACAAGATAATTAAGAAATTAAGTTGTTTCTTCTCTTTGTATTTCTCTCTCCCTTGTTCCATGAAAGTAGCCAAGTCAACTTCTCTTAGAAAAATCTTGCTTTTCAAAGTGCAAAGTGAAGCTGTTAGGAAGATATTTCCTTCCTGACATTTTCCCCTAAAGCCTGAGTTCATTGAAGGTATTAGATAAATGCCTTTAAATACAACAAAGGGACAAGTGAAAAAAATTAACTGACACTGGCAAAAAGAGATGGGATGTGGCAGAGATAGCTGATCTACCACCAAAGATTCATAGTCCCCTTTCTACAGTGTAGAATGGCTGCTGGGAAGCAACTGCTTCGCCAAGGACCACATATCCAGCCCCGCCGGTACCCAAGCGAGGCCATGTGAGCAGTTTCACCAACAGAAAGTGGGAGGAAGTGATTGGGTGCCTGTCTGGCCAAGGGCTTCATCCTCCATATTCTTTTTCTCTTTCCACATACTGGGAAGCAAAGGACTCTGAAGCCCAGGAGGATGGTGAATTCATAAGATGGAAACACCTTGGGTCCCTGAGTCGGCACCAAGGGAAAAAATAAATATTTATTATGGTAAGCACTCAGGCTCATTAGTTGGTTGCCTCAAGAGTTGCCCACCATGGCCAGCACAAGTTGGGCAGGGCTGAGAGACATAGAGAGGGAAGAACCAGACCACCCCCTGGTAACAATGCCCTGAGGATGTGGTGAGGTATATGTGTGGTACAGCTAAGAAGTCTGGGCCCTATGCCCAGGCCCAGGTTCCACTGTTTGTAAATTAGAGGCTTTTTGCCTGTTTTCTAAGTGCTTTAACCATAAGCCTCCTCGATTCTGGTGCAGCCCTGTAAGGAAAGGGGCCTCAAGAATGGCTAAGATGGGGCTTCCCTGGTGGCGCAGTAGTTGAGAGTCCACCTGCCGATGAAGGGGACATGGGTTCGTGCCCCGGTCCGGGAAAATCCCACATGCCGCGGAGCGGCTGGGCCCGTGAGCCATGGCCACTGGGCCTGCGTGTCTGGAGCCTGTGCTCCGCAACGGGAGAGGCCACAACAGTGAGAGGCCCGTGTACCGCAAAAAAAAAAAAAAAAAAAAAAAAAAGAATGGCTAAGATTATACTCTCAGCTCCAAGTCAAATTTAAATTAATTTTTAAAACAAGCACGTAATAGTTCTTACATGTCTGTATTTTTTAGACTGAAATTTCTACCTGCTACATTAGTTGAATAAATAAACTGAGAGTAGTAACCCCACAGTCACAAAGGTCAGAAAGCCAAAACAAACAGAACATTCTTAGCAAAAAAAGAGTGTACATTTAATGAAATTCAATTAATCACCAGTCCCCCAGTGCCACAGCAGGGAGAATTTCCTAACTGGAGCAAGTATGTCGGGGCGGTGGTGACATAGGAAGATCCGGAGCTCACCTCCTCCCATGCACACACTGAGTCTACAGCTACATACGGAACAATTCCCTCTGAAAAAGACCTGAAAACTAGCTGTGCAGCTGCTTCACATCTACAAACAAGAAGAGTCACATCGAGGCAGGCAGGATAGGCTGAGCCGTGGTATTGCCATAAACCCCACCCCAGGGCAGCGACCCACAATCGGGAGGGAACTCACAAACCCGGAGCATCCCCCTGAGGAGAGAGGGGTTCATACCCCACATCAGCACCCCAACATTTAAGACCTGCACTTGAGAGATGAGCCTCCACAACATCTGGCTTTGAAAACCAACAGGGCTCATATCCATGAGACCCAAAGTGCTGTAGCGAACTGAGAAACACCTCTTTAAGGGCACACACTCACTCACCAGGGTCCAGCTCAGAAGCAGCTGTTTGAGAAGCACCCAGACTTTATGTCAAAGAGTTCATTTGCAAATATTAAAGCACTGGCCTGAGGGGTTGGGGCCAGTTGGGATCCTCTCCGGGGACGGAGGGCACCGTGTTAGCACTCTCCCTCTAGGTAAAGCCAGCAGGCACCATGTTTTTTTTTTCTCTTTTTCCTTGGAGGGTGTCATCCTTGCACTCTCCCTCTGCCAGGCTCCACAGCACCACTGTCTCCCAGAGGGGAGTTGTTACATACGTCTGGTGTCCTGGTTTTTATGCCCAGTATCTCAGTTTTTACATCTAGTGTCCTGGTTTTTGCAGCTTCCACCCAGGGGACATCCCTTGAACAGCTGGCTCTAGTGACCAGGGAGGCTTTCCTTTCTGGGTCCCATAGGACTATAAAAATCAGAGAGACAGTTCTTGGCAGGCTACCACTCAGGACACCACACAGACAGCAGACTGAAACACAACCCCAGACTCTCTGTGAAAGACGCCTATTTGCTTGTCCTGGGCACTTCAGCCTGAGAGTCAGGTTTCAGGTTGGCACACAGCTGGAGGCTACAGAGGGGCTCTCAGGGAACACAGTCTAGGGGACACCATCTTTTCGCTCTCCCTCTGCCTCACTATAGCTCACCAGGATCTCCCAGAAAGGAGCTTATATGCTCTTCTAGAGCACTGATTTTTGTGACTGTCACCCAGGGGACACCTCCAAATCACCTGGTCTGGTGGCCAACAGTGCTTACCCTTGTGGTCCCACAGAACTGTATATATTTGCATACTTTGAAAGCTGCTGCCTGAGGGTCTGGCTTCCAAGCAGGTGCTGATCTAGGTGCTGACTTGAGAGCTCAAAGTCATGGTCATAACGATGTTCATCAACTTGGAAGAAGAATGGATGGAGCAAGGATGCTGCTGTCCTTTAGACCCCTTTATCTGGATTCCTGAACACAATTACAGCGGACCCTTGAACACGGGTTTGGACTGTGTGGGTCCACTACGTGCCGATGTTTTTTCACTAACTGCGAACTACAGTTCTACACAATCTGCAGTTGGTTGAATCCGCAGATGTGAACCATGGATTTGGAGGGCCAACTGTAAAGTTATATGTGGACTTTTGACTGCTTGGAGGGTCGGTGCCCCTAACCCTTGTGTTGTTCAAGTGTCACCTGTATTTAACAAACATTTATTGAGCACCTACTATATACCAGACACTTTTCTACAAGCTTGAGATATATCAGTGTGCGAGGCTAACAAAAATGCTCCCCTGTGGAGCTTAAACTCATGCAGTAGTAAAAATATATATATCATTTACTGTTTTTAGAATAAACTGAGTTGAACTACAGAACTGATAAGAAGATAAGACTTTGTTAGACCAGTAGTGACTTTATAATAGTACATAAAAATAATCCACATGATCTTCTAATTGTTAAGTAATAGCTCCAATTGCCAAATGAAATGTATATTTTTTATTAAATGTACAACCACAAGCCAAACAGAACCTTTAGAAGAAGTAAAAACTAAGAAAACTTGACACAGAGAATATAACTTGTTGCTGTTCTTAGGTAAAGCAAAAATAACATATATAGGGCTTCCCTGGTGGCGCAGTGGTTGAGAGTCCGCCTGCCAATGCAAGGGACATGGGTACCTGCCCTGGTCCGGGAAGATCCCACATGCCGTGGAGCGGCTGGGCCCGTGAGCCATGGCCACTGAGCCTGCGTGTCCGGAGGCTGTGCTCCGCAACAGGAGAGACCACAACAGTGAGAGGCCCGCGTACCGCAAAAAAATAACAAATAAAAAAAATAATAACATATATAAATGGAAGCACATTCTGAGAGCAATTCTGATGGGGAAAATAGCAACCAAATGAAACATTTTTGTTATAAAATGTCTGCTAAGAAATGCAGTTCTGAGGGAGACTGAGACTTCAGTTTCAGTTAAGAATGTTAGGACTTCGTTCCCGGGAGAACACACCACGCGCCTCAGGCTGATGCAACGTCACGCCGGCCTCTGCCTCCACAGACTCACCCTGCATTCCGTGCCCCTCCCTCCCCCCGGCCTGAGTGAGCCAGAGCCCCCAAATCAGCTGCTCCTTTAACCCCATCCTGTCTGAGCGAAGAACAGACGCCCTCAGGCAACCTACAGGCAGACACAGGTCCAAATCCAAAGCTGAACCCCAGGAGCTGTGCGAACAAAGAAGAGAAAGGGAAATCTCTCCCAGCAGCCTCCGGAGCAGTGGATTAAATCTCCACAATCAACTTGATGTACCCTGCATCTGTGGAATACCTGAACAGACAACGAATCATCCCAAATTCAGGCAGTGGACTTTGGGAGCAATGATATATAATTTTTTATCCTTTTTCTCTTACTGTGACTGTGTATGTGTATGCTTCTTTGTGTGATTTTGTCTGTATAGCTTTCCTTTTAACCATTTGTCCTAGGGTTGTGTCTGTCAGCTGTTTCTTGTTTTGGGGATTTTTTTTCGGTTTTTAGGGGGGGTTGTTTTCTTTTAATAATTATTTTTTAATATAATAACTTTATTTTATTTTATTTTTCTTTCTTTCTTTTCTTTTTCCTCCCTTTTCTTCTGAGCCGTGTGGCTGACCAGGGTCTTGCTGCTCTGGCCGGGTGTCAGGCCTGTGCCTCCGAGGTGGGAGAGACAAGTTCAGGACATTGGTCCACCAGAGACCTCCCGGCTCCATGTAATATCAAGCAGCGAAAGCTCTCCCAGAGATCTCCATCTTAACCATAAGACCCAGCTCCACTCAACAACCACCAAGCTACAGTGCAGGACACCCCATGCCAAACAACTGGCAAGACAGGAACACAACCCCACCATTAGCAGTGAGGCCGCCTAAAATCATAATAAGGTCACAGACACCCCAAAACACACCACCAGAAGTGCTCCTGCCCCCCAGAAAGACAAGATCCAGCCTCATCCACCAGAACACAGGCACCAGTCCCGTCCACCAGGAAGCCTACACAACTCACTGAACCAACCAACCTTAGCCACTGGGGGCCAACACCAAACACAACAGGAACTACGAACCTGCAGCCTGTGAAAAGGAGACTCCAAACACAGTAAGTTAAGCAAAATGAGAAAACAGAAAAACACACAGCAGATGAAGCAGCAAGGTTAAAAACCCACCAGACCAAACAGATGGAGAAGAAATAGGCAATCGACCTGAAAAGGAATTCAGAGTTATGATAATAAAGATGATCCAAAATCTTGGAAACAAAATGGAGAAAATACAAGAAACGTTTAACAAGGGCCTAGAAGAACTAAAGAGCAAACAAACACTGATGAACAACACACTAAATGAAATTAAAAATTATCTAGAAGAAATCAATAGCAGAATAACTGAGGCAGAAGAACGGATAACTGACCTGGAAGATAAAATAGTGGAAATAACTACTGCAGAGCAGAATAAAGAAAAAAAGAATGAAAAGAATTGAGGACAGTCTGAGAGACCTATGGGACAACATTAAACACACCAACATTCAAATTATAGGGGTCTGAGAAAAAGAGGAGAAAAAGAAGGGAACTGAGAAAATATTTGAAGCGATTATAGTTGTAAACTTCCCTAAAATGGGAAAAGAAATAGTCAATCAAGTCCAGGAAGCACAGAGAGTCCCATACAGGATAAATCCAAGGAGAAACATGCCAGGAAACACATGAATCAAACTATCAAAAATTAAATACAAAGAAAAAATATTAAAAGCAGGAAGGGAAAAACAAACAGATAACATACATGGGAATCCCCATAAGGTTAACAGCTGATCTTTCAGCAGAAACTCTGCAAGCCAGAAGGGAGTGGCAGGACATATTTAAAGTGATGAAAGGGAAGAACCTACAACCAAGATTACTCTACCCAGCAAGGATCTCATTCAGATTTGATAGAGAAATTAAAACCTTCACAGACAGGCAAAAGCTAAGACAATTCAGCACCACGAAACCAGCTTTATGACAAATGATAAAGGAACTTCTCTAGGCAGGAAACACAAGAGAAGGAAAAGACCTAAAATAACAAACCCAAAACAATTAAGAAAATGGTAAGAGGAACATACATGTTGATAATTACCTTAAATGTAAATGGATTAAATGCTCCCACCAAAAGACACAGACTGGCTGAATGGATACAAAAAAAAAAGACCCATATATACGCTGTCTACAAGAGACCCACTTCAAACCTATGGACACATACAGACTGAAAGTGAGGGGATGGAAAAAGATATTCCATGCAAATGGAAATCAAAAGAAACCTGGAGTAGCAATTCTCATGTCAGACAAAACAGACTTTAAAATAAAGACTATTGGGCTTCCCTGGTGACGCAGTGGTTGAGAGTCTGCCTGCCAATGCAGGGGACACGGGTTCGTGCCCCGGTCCGGGAAGATCCCACATGCCGTGGAGCGGCTGGGCCCGTGAGCCATGGCCGCTGAGCCTGCGTGTCCGGAGCCTGTGCTCCGCAACGGGAGAGGCCACAGCAGTGAGAGGCCCGCGTACCGCAAAAAAAAAATAAAATAAAAAATAAAGACTATTACAAGAGACAAAGAAGGACACTACATAATGATCAAGGGGTCAATCCAAGAAGAAGATATAACAATTGTAAATATTTATGCACCCAACACAGGAGCACCTCAATACATAAGGCAAATATACTAACAGCCATAAAAGGGGAAATCGACAGTAACACAATCATAGTAGGGGACTTTAACACCCCACTTTCACCAATGGACAGATCATCCAAAATGAAAATAAATAAGGAAACACAAGCTTTAAATGGCACATTAAACAAGATGGACTTAATTTATATTTATAGGACATTCCATCCAAAAACAACAGCATACACTATCATCTCAAGTACTCCTGGAACATTCTCCAGGATAGATCATATCTTGAGTCACAAATCAAGCCTTGGTAAACTTAAGAAAATTGAAATTGTATCATGTATCTTTTCCGACCACAACGTTCTGAGACTAGATATCATTACAGGAAAAAAATCTGTAAAAGATACAAATACATGGAGGCCAAACAATACACTACTTAATAACCAAGAGATCACTAAAGAAATCAAAGAGGAAATCAAAAACACCTAGAAACAAATGACAATGAAAACACGACGACCCAAAACCTACAGGATGCAGCAAAAGCAGTTCTAAGAGGGAAGTTTACAGCAATACAATCCCACCTCAAGAAATAAGAAACATCTCAAATAAACAACCTAACCTTAAAACTAAAGCAATTAGAGAAAGAAGAACAAAAAAACCACAAAGTTAGCAAAAGGAAAGAAATCATAAAGATCAGATCAGAAATAAATGAAAAAGAAACAAAAGAAACAGTAGCAAAGATCAATAAAGCTAAAAGCTGGTTCTTTGAGAAGATAAACAAAATTGATAAATCATTAGCCAGACTCATCAAGAAAAAAAGGGAGAAGACTCAAATCAATAGAATGAGAAATGAAAAAGGAGAAGTAACAACTGACACTGCAGAAATACAAAGGATCATGAGAGATTACTACAAGCAACTCTATGCCAATAAAATGGACAACCTGGAAGAAATGGACAAATTCTTTAAAAAGCACAACCTTCCAACACTGAACCAGGAAGAAAGAGAAAATATAAACAGCCCAATCACATGCACTGAAATTGAGACTATGATTAAGAAACTTCCAACAAACAAAAGCCCAGGACCAGATGGCTTCGCAGGAGAATTCTATCAAACATTTAGAGAAGTGCTAACACTTATCCTTCTCAAACTCTTCCAAAATATAGCAGAGGGAGGAACACTCCCAAACTCATTCTATGAGACCAGCATCACCCTGATACCAAAACCAGACAAAGATATCACAAAGAAAGAAAACTAAACACCAGTACCACTGATGAACATAGATGCAAAAATCCTGAACAAAATACTAGCAAACAGAATCCAACAGCACACTAAAAGGATTATACACCATGATCAACTGGGGTTTATCCCAGGAATGCAAGGATTCTTCAGTATACGCAAATCAATCAACGTGATACACCATATTAACAAATTGAAGGAGAAAAACCATATGATCATCTCAACAGATGCAGAAAAAGCTTTTGACAATATTCAACACCCATCCATTTATGATAAAAACCCTTCAGAAAGTAGGCATAGAGGGCACTTACCTCAACATAATAAAGGCCATATGTGAAAAACCCACAGCCAACATCGTTCTCAATGGTGAAAAACTGAAACCATTCCCACTAAGATCAGGAACAAGACAAGGTTGCCCACTCTCACCACTATTATTCAACATACTATTGGCAGTTTTAGCCACAGCAATCAGAGAAGAAAAAGAAATTAAAAGAATCCAAATTGGAAAAGAAGAAGTAGAGCTGTCACTGTTTGCAGATGACATGATACTACACATAGAGAATCCTAAAGATGCTACCAGAAAACTACTAGAGCTAATCAGTGAATTTGGTAAAGTAGCAGGATACAAAATTAATGCACAGAAATCTCTTGCATTCCTGTACACCAATGATGAAAAATCTGAAAGAGAAATTAAGGAGACACTTCCATTTACCATGGCAACAAAAAGAATAAAATACCTAGGAATAAACCTACCTAAGGAGACCAAAGACCTGTATGCAGAAAACTATAAGACACTGATGAAAGAAATTAAAGATGACACAAACAGATGGAGAGATATACTATGTTATTGGATTGGAAGAATCAACATTATGAAAATGACTATACTAACCAAAGCAATCTACAGATCAATGCAATCCCTCTCAAACTACCAGTGGCATTTTTCACAGAAGTGGAAAAAAATTTTCACAATTTGTATGGAAACACCAAAGACCCCGAATAGCAAAAGCAATCTTGAGAAAGAAAAATGGAGCTGGAGGAATCAAGCTCCCTGACTTCAGACTATACTACAAAGCTACAGTAATCAAGACAGTATGGTACTGACACAAAAACAGAAATATAGATCAATGGAACAGGACAGAAAGCCCAGTGATAAACCCACGCACATATGGTCACCTTATCTTTGATAAAGGAGACAAGAATATACAATGGAGAAAGGACAGCCTCTTCAATAAGTGATGCTGGGAAAACTGGACAGCTACATGTAAAAGAATGAAATTAGAACACTCCCTAACATCATACACAAAAATAAACTCAAAATGGATTAAAGACCTAAATGTCAGGCCAGATACTATAAAACTCTTAGAGGAAAACATAGGCAGAACACTCTATGACATAAACCACAGCAAGATTCTTTTTGACCCACCTCCTAGAGAAATGGAAATAAAAACAAAAATAAACAAAAGGGACCTAATGAAACTTAAAAGCTTTTGCACAGCAAAGGAAACCATAAACAAGACGAATAGACATCCCTCAGAATGGGAGAAGATATTTGCAAATGAAGCAATTGACAAAGGACTCATCTCCAAAATTTACAAGCAGGTCACGCAACTCGATATCAAAAAAACAAACAACCCAATCCAAAAATGGGCAGAAGACCGAAATAGACATTTCTCCAAAGAAGATATACAGATTGCCAACAAACACATGAAAGGTTGCTCAACATCACTAATCATCAGAGAAATGCAAATCAAAACTACAATGAGGTATCACCTCACACCAGTCAGAATGGCCATCATCAAAACATCTACAAACAATAAATTCTGGAGAGGGTGTGGAGAAAAGGGAACCCTCTTGCACTGTTGGTGGGAATGTAAATTGATACAGCCACTATGGAGAACAGTATGGAGGTTCCTTAAGAAATTAAAAATAGAACTACCATATGAACCAGCAATCCCACTACTGGGCATATACCCTGAGAAAACCATAATTCAAGAAGAGTCATGTGCCACAATGTTCATTGCAGCTCTATTTACAATAGCCAGGACATGGAAGCAACCTAAGTGTGCATCGACAGATGAATGAATAAAGAAGATGTGGCACATATATACAATGGAATATTACTCAGCCATAAAAAGAAACGAAATTGAGTTATTTGTAGTGAGGTGGATGGACCTAGAGTCTGTCATACAGAGTGAAGTAAGGCAGAAAGAGAAAAATAAATACCGTATGCTAACACATATATATGGAATCTAAAAAAAAAAAAATGGCTATGGAGAACCTAGGGGCCAGACAGGAATAATGACACAGACGTAGAGAATGGACTTGAGTACATGAGGAGGGGGAAGGGTAAGCTGGGATGAAGTGAGAGAGTGGCATGGACATATATACACTATGAAATGTAAAACAGATAGCTAGTGGGAAGCAGACACATAGCACAGGGAGATCAGCATGGTGCTTTGTGTTCACCTAGAGGGGTGGGATAGGGATAGTGTGAGGGAGATGCTAGAGGGAGGACATACGAGGATATATGTATATGTATAGCTGATTCACTTTGTTATAAAGCACAAACTAACACACCATTGTAAAGCAATTATACTCCAATAAAATAATAATAAATAAAAGAATGTTAGGGCTTCCCTGGTGGCACAGTGGTTAAGAATCCACCTGCTAATGCAGGGGACATGGGTTCGAGCCCTGGTCCGGGAACATCCCACATGTTGCAGAGCAACTAAGCCCATGTGTCACAACTACTGAGCCTGTACTCTAGAGCCCGTTGGCCACAACTACTGAGCCTGCATGCTGCAACTACTGAAGCCCACGTGCCTAGAGCCTGCGCTCCGCAACAAGAGAAGACAATGCAATGAGAAGGCCACGCACCACAACGAAGAGCAGCCCCTGCTCGCCGTAACTAGAGAAAGCCCGTGTGCAGCAACAAAGACCCAGTGCAGCCAAAAATAAATAAATAAAAATAAATAAATTTATTTTTAAAAAAGAATGTGAAATGCAAAGACTCCTCAACCACACAGAAAGTTCAAGGGAAAATTAACCAACCCCTCTGGAGAAAAGGGAACCCTCCAGAGAAAAGGGAACCCTCCTACACTGTTGTTGGGAATGTAAATTGGTGCAGCCACTATGGAAAACAGTGTGGAGGTTCCTTAAGAAACTAAAATAGAGTTACCATATGACCCAGCAATCCTACTCCTCGGCATATATCTAGAAAAGATGAAAACTCTAATTCAAAAAGATACATGCACCCCAGTGTTCATGGCAGCAATATGTACAATAGCCAAGACATGGAAGCAACCTAAGCGTCCACTGACAGATGAACGGGTAAAGAAGGTATACTCTGTGTGTGTGTGTATGTGTGTGTGTGTGTATACACACACACAATGTGTATATATATACAAAATGTATATATATACACACAAGGAATATTACTCAGCCTTAAAAAAAGAATGAAATGATGCCATTTGCAGCAACATGGATGGACCTAGAGGTTATCATACTAAGTGAAGTAAGTCAGACAGGGGAAGACAGATATCACGTGATATCACTTATATGTGGAGTCTTAAAAAAAGATGCAAATGAACTTATTTACAAAACAGAAATCAACTCACAGACATACAAAGCAAATTTATGGTTACCAAAGAGGGAAGAGAGGGAGAGATAAATTAGGAGTTTGGGATTAACAGATATACACTACTACACATAAAAGAGATAACAACAAGGAATGGCTGTATAGCACAGGGAACTATATTCAATATCTTGTAACAACCTATAATGGAAAAGAACTGAATCACTTTGCTGTACACCAAAAAATAACACATTGTAAATCAACTATACTTCAATTAAATAAATAAATAATTTAAAAATAATAAACCACTCTTTCCAGTAG
The DNA here is from genome assembly GCF_949752795.1 of Hyperoodon ampullatus. Lineage (NCBI taxonomy): Eukaryota > Metazoa > Chordata > Mammalia > Artiodactyla > Ziphiidae > Hyperoodon > Hyperoodon ampullatus. Next base: position 44,828,545 of record NC_136930.1, read on the forward strand.
GCCCAGTGTCATGGGTCATCTCCACAGGAGACCACTCCTAAGGGAAGAAGGAAAATTTAAGTCAGATCAGAAAAGCACAGCAGCCCCCAAAGTAAGAATGTATCTGATTAAGGAGGAATTGATTAGCTCCAGGTCTGAGGTTTGAAATAAACACCTTTTTTTGTCCTTCTGACCCTCACTTTATTTCTACTCCCACCAGACAGAACCCTTCCTCTTCTCTCTTTTATTCCCAGTCTCATTCAGTCAGGCGGTTACCATTACAATCTATCATACATTAAAGACCCCTGACTCCACAATCCACACAGACTCCCAACCTGAGAACCATTTGGATGTCTACTTGGCATCTCCACTTGAATATCTCACAGGTACACAGAGCTATAGCATCCAAATCTGAGGCGGCTATCTTCCCCCACCAAGCCTGGACCTCTTTTGGTTGTTTCTCATCAGTGGCCTCACTGTCCACCCAGGAACCTGGAGTCAACCTAGACATTTCCCTCCTTTCATTCCCACTTGCTTAAAATCAGTCCCCAATTCAAACAATTTTTCCTCTGAAATTCCTTTAACATCTGCCTACTTTTCTTCATCTCCACAGCCAACACTTATCTGATAAAGGCCCAAACTGCAAAACCTCAACCACACCCCAGGTCCCCAGTGCTCCAAGAACAAAGTCCAGAATCATTTACCTAAGCCTGTACTGCCCTACTTTTCTCTACCTTCATCGTGTTCTGCCCCCAGCCTTCTTCTGGTCCCTGAAGACACCCATTTTCTTTTCATCTCAGGTTTCACACATGAGGCTCCTGCTGCACTGATTTCTCCCAACTGGCCAACTCCTCCTTATTCTTAGTTCTCAGCTCCCTGCCGTCACAGCACACACCAGACCAGGTCCCGATACTATACTTCATTGCACACTGCACTTTTCCTTTCTAGCATTTCTTATAATAAATATAATTAATTAGTTGTTTAATTATTCGTTTTGTGCCTGATTTCCCTGCTAGATAGGACATTTCAAAAGGGAAGAGACTGTCTGTCTTAATTCCTGTTTAACACACAGTAGGAACTTGATAGGTAGTTGGAGAATGAATGAACATATAACCTCATTATCACTCACACTCTGTTGAATTCTCTCTCCTCTTGCCTTTGGGTCTTGGCTCAGCCTGACCCCTATGATGGCAGCAGTCCATTCTCATCACTCCATTAGTAATAAATGAATCCTTACCAAATTAACCTGGAACCACTCACCACTCCCACATAATCCCAGATCATGATTCTGCTCTCTTATTTGGATGTCCATCTCCTGGAAGGTAATTTGCATGTAATCCATGTACAAGAAGACAGTGTTAAGGTAAGATGAACCTCCTAACTCACAGTAATTCCTGATAACTATATGGTATTAAATCCATTTTAATGCATTACCCACATCATTTAGCTTATTATCCATAAACACACATAGCAAAATAGTTAAATGGCTTGTTCAACATCTCAAAGTTAGTGATGAAGCTGAGACTGGAGTCCAGTTTCCCAGGGCTCCTACAACTTGTTGAGTCCAGTTTGCCCAGGGCTGCTACAACTTGTTGAGTCAGTCCTGTGCGAGGCCTAGAGGAAAGAAGTTTACCCTAGAAACACCCTACAGAGGTAGGCCATGGTCACACCCATCACCATAACTCACATTTTAGAAGTATCTAGAAAGGGGGCTTAGGGATAGAAGATGTGGGTAAAGGGAATTCCTTCCTTGTATCACCATCTTTTCCTTCTCCTTCAACACCAAGTTCAAATGTAACTTCTCTTCTGAACACTCCTGGGACTAACTGTGTTGCCTCTTTCAACAAATAAACATTGACTGGGCACCAGGCCCTATGCTAGGACCCAAGGAAAGAAAGACCGTAAGACTCCTGGCCCTCCCAGAGCCTACAGTCTTCCCCAGTGCTTATCTAATTCTGCTCCAGCATGTACTGAGTATAAATATTTGTTTATCTCCCTCACTAAACTGACAGGGTTTCAAGGGTAAAGACTCCCTCTGTCCCCTCACTCCAAGTTCAGAGCATCACAAAAGGAAAGAGGTAAAGGAGGAAGGGTAGCAGTCAAAGGTAAGTCGTATGGTTTCCACATCAAACCACAGAGTCCAGGACACTGACCACTAGCTTTCTCCATGGTAGGTTTGACTTTGTGCACAGGCATTTTATTTTTATTTTTATTTTTTTTTTTTTTTTTTTTTTTTTTTTTTTTTTTTAATTTTATTTATTTATTTTTTTGGGGGGGGGCTGTGTTGGGTCTTCATTTCTGTGTGTGGGCTTTCTCTAGTTGCGGCGAGCGGGGGCCACTCCTCATCGCGGTGCGCGGGCCACTCACTGTCGCGGCCTCTCTTGTTGCGGAGCACAAGCTCCAGATGCGCAGGCTCAGTAGTTGTGGCTCACAGGCCTAGTTGCTCCGCAGCATGTGGGATCTTCCCAGACCAGGGCTCGAACCTGTGTCCCCTGCATTAGCAGGCAGATTCTCAACCACTGCGCCACCAGGGAAGCCCTGTGCACAGGCATTTTAAACTAGAGTTTGTCCTAACTCTCTACTCCTTGATAAGATCCCTAGGGGTGGGAGTTATAGCTGATCTGATTGCTAGAACCAAGTTTACCTCATTTGCTCAGATAGTACAGTGTTCCATGTATTTTACAGAACTTAATGAAATTCTAACCAACACATTAGGAACAAGTTATTAACATAATGTGTCTGTGTGATATGAAATTACAGCAGGAAGCACACAAGGCCACAAATATGAACTGTTTAATAAGTAAGATTAGCTACTTCTGCATATTAATGTTAAAAAATGTTGCAACTTCTTATCCATTCATTTTGTCATGTCACTTGCTGACAGAATAAGCAATAGTAGTCACCAAACTTAATTTCATTAAGTAAGTTAACTTCTTTCTTTAACATGTGGAAAATATCATTCTTTGGTTCAGGCTGGGAAACAGAGAGTCCAATTCATGAAATCAATGTTCTAAGGAAGCCTAGTTTGGGATTCACTGCTGTGAAAAATCTAGCAATTCATCCATCACATCCATTCTATGAGTGTCCAACAAAGCTTTCTGAATGCTGTGGAAGCCAGCAGGTGGTCAAAGCATGCTACATTACATTTGCCTGGATCCCCAGAGGGAACTCTAAAATAAAAAAGATAGGCCCTTACACCCAGACTCAAATCCTAACCAATAAGCAACTATGTTGTAGTCTTAAGTTGTTGACCAAGTAGCTTCCACCCACTTAAGATGATAACCTCAGTTCACCTGAGTTGGAAGTCTCTTTTTTGCTTATAGGATAAGTGATTTTCCAACCACAGGAAAGTTTAGAATTTAAGATGGGAATGAAATCACTCAAACTTACACTTACGTGTTAAATTTAGGAGTAAGGTTTGTAATCATCAGAACACTTTGCATGCATTTGGTATTTATCTGTCAAACTTAAGAACATCTTACGTTTTAAAATCTGACAGATTTTTTTTAAATTTGTTTAAAATGTATGATGACTTTAAGAGTCTGAAGGTGAATGTGCATCATTTAATTTAGCACTTATTCACTTATTAGCAATTATTAAGCATATGCTTTGTACCCAGAACTAGAAGAATTCAAAGGAATTAATATAGTATTTTAGGGCTGAAAGGGCCCTGTTCTAAAGAAGTTTATATACTGGTGTTTGGGGTTGAATTCTGGGCCCCAAAACTTCATATGTTGAAGTCCTAATGCCCAGTGTCTCAGAATGTGACCTTATTTGGAAATAAGTCATTGAACGTGTAATTAGTTAAATTAAGATGAGGTCATACTGGAGTACGGTGGGCCCCTAATCCAATAAGACTGGTAAGAAACACCTTAATCTCTGATTTCTAGGCTCCAGAACTGTGAGACAATAAATTTCTGTTGTTCAAAGCCACTAGGTTCCTGGTACTCTGATATGGCAGGCCCAGCAAACTAATACAACTAGTTATTTACTTATTGCCTCTTAGCTCCAAGCCCAGCATTCTCCTTTCTTCTGTGATGTTGAGGATGGGACTCTGCAAAACTGATTTCACTAACTCTCTTGTCAGCTGGCTTCCTGGAAGTTTCTGCCAGTACAAGGCACTAGAGAGAGACTGGAAGCTGAGAGGAGAAAGAAGGGACTTCCTTCTGGTTTCTCGTTTCTGTCAGCATTATACCAACAACAGTACAAGGCTGGTCTCAGTCCCCAGTTTCTCTCCACAGTGCCAACACTAACTATCCCATGTCTCCCTGGATGTGCTGGCAGCTGGGCCGCACCCTCCCGGCAGTCAAACTGCCAGCTGCTGCACAACATCACCAGCCAGGCTGCACTCACCTGAGGTCCAGCCCATCCCCTCCAGGCCCCTCCCCAGAGCTCCTAGGTCTCATCTTCCTACCTCTTCCCTGCTGCTTCTTGCAGTTACTACCTCTGAGTGACTTCAGCATTTCCTTTTTGCACTTTCTGATTTCCAGTACACGCGGAACCAACTCCCTGTGTGAAATCTCTGCTATTTGAAATACTTAGTGTGGTTTTGGGTTTTCTGAGTGGATCCTGACCGATTTAGCTTACAACCCCCATGGAGAGACAAATATACAAAAATTTAAAAATATAAGCAGGTCAAGATTCACGATAAATAATGTTTGCTATGGTGCAGGTAAACACTCCCAATTTGATGTTGATGAGAATAAAAACTAACTCACATTTTCTGCAGGGAAGTTTGGGGAAATGAATCTAAAGATAAAATGTACACAGACTGAGTCCTATAATCCCACTGCCAGAATTGTATCCTAAGGAACGAATCAGATAAATGCTCAAGATTCATGTACAAGTATGCCCATTGCAATGTTGTTTATAATAGTAAAAAAAAAAAAATTTACCAAAGATGTCCATCAACAAATCACTGATTAGTTAAATTATTTTACATACATACACACACACACAAATACACACACAAGAAATCCTAAGAAGCTATTAAAATAATGGACCTCTGTATTTTTTGACATGGAAATATACTCATATCACAGAACATTACATGACAAAAGCAGATTTCCAAATAGCAGGTATAGCATTAAAAAAATGTGGAAAATAATTATAATTATTTCATAACAAATAAGTACAAAAAGTAATTATTTCTGGGTGGTAGGAATTCTGGTGATCAGACAAAGTGCCAGTTGCCTTGGGGCAAAGAGAAGTGTTCTATTAGTAATAGTCACATAGCCATGGGGCAACCTGGTCCTGCCCTTCAGCAGGTCAGAACCAGCCCCATGGCCCCATGGTCAGCTCAAACAGCCATGTGGGCACATAGTCACACCCGGTAGGTGGGCAGCTACCTAGTGCCTCCCCAGGCCACACAGGAAGCCTACTCTGCAACCAGTGGCCCACAGCCTCCACACTAGGCTTCACAGCCAACCAGGCCAGGGGCCAGCCCTGTCTACCAGTGAGTCAAAGTAGTCAGCCCCTCCACAACAGGAGGGTACACACAGCCCATAAGGGGGGCACCCTCAGAGCATACAGCTCTGGTGACCAGAGGGGAGTGTGCTGCTGGGCCCCACAGGGCTTCTCCTACATAAGGCCACTTCTCCAATATCGGGAAACAACTGACCTGCCTCATACCTAGAAATAAACACAAAGAACTGGGCAAAATCAGGAGACAAAGAGACAAAGGAATATGTTCCAAGCAAAGAAACAAGACAAAACCTTAGAAAAGGAACTAAATGAAATGGAAATAAGCCATTTACCTAATAAATAGTTCAAGGTAATGATTTTAAAGATACTCACTGAACTTAGGAGAAGAATGGATGAACACAGCAAGAATTTCAACAAAAAGTTAAAAAATATAAAGAAGAACCAAACAGAGCTTAAGAATACAATGACTGAAATTTAAAAATACCCTAGAAGGAGTCAACAGTAGATTAGATGATACAGAAGAATGGATCAGTGATCTGGAAAACAGAGTAGTGGAAATCACTCAAGCTGAACGGAGAAAAGAAAAAACAATTTTTAAAAATGGGGATAGTTTAAGAGACTTCTGGAACAATATCACACATACTAATAAAATTCACATTATAGAGGTCCCAGAAGGAAAAGAGAGAAAGGGGCAGAAGAAATAATAGCTGAAAACTTCTCTAACTTGGGAGATGAAACAGACATCCAGGTCCAGGAAGCACAGACAGTCCCAAACAAGATGAACCCAAAGAGGTCCACACCAAGACACAATAAATTAAAATGTCAAAAATTAAAAATCTTAAAAGCAGCAAGAGGAAACCAGCTACTTACATACAAGGGAACTCCCATAAGACTATCAGCTGACTTTCCAGCAGAAACTTTGCATGCCAGAAGAGAGTGCACAACATATTCAAAGTAATAAAAGGGGAAAAAAACTACAACCAAGAGTACTTTAGCCAGCAAGGTTATCTTTAGATTTGAGGAAGAGATAAAGAGTTTTAGAGACGCACAATGCTAAGAGTTCAGCATTACCAAACTGGCTTTACAAGAAATGTTAAAGGGACTTCTCAAAGTGGAAAAGAAAAGGCTACAATTAGAAATATGAAAATTATGAAAGGAAAATCTCATTGGTAAAGGCAAACATACAATAAAGGTAATATAATCAATCACTTATAAAGCAAGTAGTAAGGTTAAAAGACAAAAGTAGTAAAATGATCTATATCTGCAATAAGTAGCAAAGGGATACACAAAACAAAAAGATGTAAAATATGATGCCACAACATTAAATGTGGGGCTAGAGGAGTAAAATGTAGGGCTGTTAGAATGCATTCAAACTTAAGATATCATCAGCTTAAAATGATCACTGATATATAGGTTGTTATATATGAACCTCATGGTAACCACACACCAAAAATCTAAAATAGATACACACCCACACAAACAAGAAAGGAATCCAAACATACTACTAAAGGTAGTCACTGAATCGCAAGAGAAGAGAGCAAAAGGAGAAGAAACAAAAAAGAACTATAAAAACAACCAGAAAACAACTAACAGAATGGCAATAAGTATGTATTTATGTATCAATAAACACACAGAGTGGCTGAATTAATTTTTTAAAAGCCCCATATATATGCTGCCTACAAGAGACACACTTCAGATCTAAAGACATACACAGACCAAATGTGAGGGGATGGAAAAAGGTATTCTACGCAAATATAAACCAAAAAACCCAAAAAGATTAGTGAGGATGTGGAGAAAAGGGAACCCTCATGCACTCTGGTGGAACTGTAAATTGGTGCAGCCTTTATGGAAAACAGTATGGAGGTTTCCCCCACCAAATTAAAAATAGTACTGTCATATGGTTCAGCAATTTCTCTTCTGGGTATTTACCCAACAAAAACAAAAAAACTAATTCAAAAAGATATATGCACCCCAATGTTCACTGCAACATTATTTACAGTAATGAAGAGATGTAAGCAACCTAAATGTCTACTGATATATGAATGGATAAAGAAGATGCATGTACATATACACAATGGAATATTACTCAGCCATAAAAAGAATGAAATCTTGCTATCTGCAACATGGATACTCCTAGAGAGTATTATACTAAGTGAAATAAGTCAGAAAAAGCAAAATACCATATGATCTCACTTATATGTAAAATCTAAAAAACAAAATAAGTAATAAGCAAAAAGCAAAATGAAAACAGACTCATAGATACAGAGAATAAATGGGTATTTATTCGCCAGAGGCAAGGGTGTGAAAGGGGGCAAAATCAGTGAAGGGGATTAAGAGGTACAAACCTCCAGTTATAAAATGAGTAAGCCATGGGGATATAATATACAGCATAAGAAATATTGTCAATAATATTGTAATAACTTTGTATGGTAATAGATGGTTACTAGACTTATCCTGGTGATCATTTCATAATGTATGCAAATGTCAAATCATATGTAGTACAGTGAAACTAACATAATATTGTCTGTCAACTATGTTTCAATTAAAGAAATAAACAAATGTCATAAAAATACTTACAGAACACTGTTTTAATGTCAGTATGTAAATGCTTAAGAGAACCAAATATATAAAATGTTGAAAAATTCAACTATTTGGAAAAAAATCACCCTGCATTTATATTATTTAATCCAAATTTACAAGGGTATGCATTCTTTTATTTTTCTCATTTCTATTATTTCTACCACTCTCATTTGTTTCAAGGTGATCCACATGTATTTAACACCAATAACATAGTTTATTCATATGCTAGCTCTTAATCGATGTGTGAGCCTAATCTGACAGTAAAATGTCAACCAATATGGAGGAAGACCAGAAGACGACCTGTGGCCTCAATTCAAAACTGCCTTAAGTATTTTATCGACATACTGCTTAAACTTCTAACAGCATCTCTGCTGCTTGCAAAGAAACAAAGAAACAATGGAATTACCTCCTTAGAAACAAACTCATCATGCAATGGAAGAAACATCTTTTTCCAGCCACATGGACAACAGAATCCATGAAAGAAATGGCTACTTGCAATCAAAATGCAAAAATAGGTATCAAAGTCCTATCAGTGCTTTTCCTCCTAGGAGTCATCGCAGCTCCCAGGCTGCCACTTCACAGTCCCATGAATCTTCAGAATGGGCAAGAGCCGCTGTGTACTGGGAAAAGACCTCCACCCACTCACACGAGCCCTCATCCTCACTCTGTAACACAATCTCACTCACAAAATCCAAGTGCATACTAGAGATCTAAAAATAACATTGCTCCTGGAATTTAAAAGCTCAAAACTGAAAATTTCCCAGGCTTCACTCCAGTAATATTAAAAATGCACATTTTTTTTTCCTACACCAACAGAAGCTTGGGGAATTGGGACTGAAGGCAATGAAGTCCAGGAATCCATCTGCTCCATGATATCCTGGGGAGAAGCAGTCACTGCTTTTTCAGAAGTCTCAAAATGCTTAGCAAGAGTAGTATAGAACACAAATAATATGAACATACCATCAGAGAAGCATCCTGGAACTGGGAACCACAAACCAGGCAGAGTGACCTGGAGAATCTTCAAAGTACCTATAGCAACCCTTACAAATCTAGATGTACCAACTCACAAAAAGTGGGTTTTAACCAGCATCCTTTCTGTTGGTGGTGGTTTACTGATCATGTAGAATAGTAAATCGCAGCTTTAATTTCATTGTTTTCCCCATCATTGTTTAAATAGTCAACCAAAATTCTCTTAATATCTCCCATGTTTAACGTACTATGGCTTTGCCTCAAGAATCATGTCCCAGGTAGCTCACAATCTGGTGGGGGAAGAAAGAAGTGTACAAGAATGTTGCAATATGACAAGAAAAATTTTTAAATAAAAGGCATAAATATTAGAAAGGAAGAAGGAAAACTTCTTTCTTAGCAGGTGACATAATTATGTGCCTTGAAAATCCAAAGGAATGTATCTACAAACAACTATAACAACTAGTATGTGAATTAAGGAAGAAACAAGATACAAAATTAGTATACAAAAGCCAGTTGCATTTCTATATACTAGAAATCAACAATCAGGAAATAAAATTTAAAAAGTAATACCACTTACAATGGCATAAAAAATCAGATACGTGGGAATAAATTTAACAAAAGATGTGCAAGAACCCTACACTGAAAATATTGCTGATGATGAAAGAAGACCTAAGCAAGTAGATTGGTAAGATATCAATTCCCAAATTGACCTATAGGTTCAACAGAGTTCCAATCAAAATCCCAGCAAGCAATTATTTTTCAGAAACTGACAAGCTTATTTTGAAATTTATATTGGAATTCAAAGAATCCCAAATAGCCAAGACAATTTTGAAAAACAAAAACAAAGTTGGAGGGCTTAAACTTCCAGACTTTAAGATATACTAGAAAACTATAGTAATTAAGACGAGTGAAAACTTGAACAGGCACTTTACAAGAGATGATATACAAATAGACAATAAGTATATAAAACGTGCTCAACATCATTATTGATAGTGGAATTAAAACCACATGCTTCATTAAAATCACAGTGAGATACCACTACACATACAATACAATGGAAAAGATGTATACCACCATCAAATGATGGTGAGGGTATAGATCAACTCTCATAGATTTCTGGTAAAAATGTAAAATCAAGTAACACCTTTGGAAAACTATTTGGTGGTTTCTTGTAATGTTAAACATACACCTACCCTATAATCTAGCAATCCTTTTCTAGGTATATGTGCATGAGAAAGAAGAATTTGTTCAAGAGTATTTATAGTATCTTTATTTATAATTGTGAAAAACTGTTAACAACACAAGTTCACCATCAGGGGAATGTATAAACAAATTGTTATAGAACGGAATTCTACACAGCAATAAAAAAAAAAAAAGGAACAAATAACTGATGGACACAATAGGGTGGATGAAATTCAAAAGCATTATCTTGAGCAAAAGTAGCCAGGCAAAAAAGGGTACATAGGGCTTCCCTGGTGGCGCAGTGGTTGAAAGTCCGCCTGCCGATGCAGGGGAGGCGGGTTCGTGCCCCAGTCCGGGAAGATCCCACGTGCCGCAGAGCGGCTGGGCCCGTGAGCCATGGCCGCTGGGCCTGCGCGTCCAGAGCCTGTGCTCCACAATGGGAGAGGCCACAACAGTGAGAGGCCCGCGTACCGCAAAAAAAAAAAAAAAAGGGTACATATTGTATGATGCCACTAATTTGAAGTTCAAGGACATGAAAACTAATCTATGATGACAGAAATCAGAACAGTCATTACCTTTGGTAGCTGGCAGCAGTTATTAACTGGGAAAGACCATAAGGGAACTTACTGAGGTGATGAAAATGTTCTGTCTTGATCTGAGTGGTAGTTGCACAAGAATATGCATTTGTAAAAATTCACTATGTTGTACAATTAAGATTTTTTCATTTACTATACATAAATGATATCTCAACATGAAAGAAAATATAGAAATAACCAGATGGTAGGAGGATAAAAAGTTCCAGAAAAGATGTGCATGTAAATGGGTATTAGATGGTGAAATTTCTATCTGAGGTGGTAGTGAAGAATGGGGATGGGGGCATTACATTTAAAATGACTCTTGAAAGAAGGAAAAGACTTGAATCTAAAGAAATGTAGAGTGAAGGTGAGAGAAGGAAGAGGATACTGCAGGAGAGAAAACATTACGCATTGCTATGGTCTGAGTGTTTATGTTCCCCTCAAATTCATGTGCTGAAATCCTAACCCCCGAGATGAGTACTGGGAGGTGGTGCCTTTGGAAGATGCTTAGGTCATGAGGGTGAAGCCTTATGAATGGGATTAGTGCTCTTCTAAAAGAGACCTGAGAGAGCTAGCTTGCCCCTTCCACCACGTGAGGACACAGTGAGAAGGTACCATCTATGAGGAAGCAAGCCCTCATCAGACACTGAATCTGCTGGTGCCATGATCTTGGACTTGCAGCCTCGAGAACTATGAGAAGTGGACGTTTGTTGTTTATGAGCCATCCAGTTTATAGTATTTTTGTTATAGCAGCCCAAACACACTAAGACACACATTAAGTGAGAATCGGAACTGAGGTAGATATGACAGGAACAGAGAAGATGTGAAGAATATTACAGAGCCAGAGTGTACCTGATTTGTCAACTCATAAAACACAACTGGAGCTCAGGAGAAAGGTCAGAGCTAAAGATGGTTAAGAGAGTGAGTCATTCTTAGAGAGGTGATGTGTACAGCTGGTTAATAAATATTTGTTGGGTGGATGGATAGACATAGAGGATGGACAGATACGAGATTGAATCAGATTGTCAAAAGAAATATACCAGGCTTAACCGTATAAAACTGCTGGTATCTAACCACTTTTCAACCTTCTAAAAATTGCAGAAAAAAGAGCCGACAGGGAAAACGCAAAATAATAATGATAATAGTAATAACAAATGTATTGCCTTAATTTAAAATTTTCTAAGTAAAAACTCTTGCCTAAGGGTATGAACTGACAATTTACAGAAGATACACAAAGACAAAATTCATACAAGAAATATTCAGCATCACAATAACCAGAGAAATAAGCATTAAGACGATGGGATACCGGGGCTTCCCTGGTGGCGCAGTGGTTGAGAGTCCACCTGCCGATGCAGGGGATGCGGGTTCGTGCCCCGGTCCGGGAGGATCCCACATGCCGCGGAGCGGCTGGGCCCATGAGCCATGGCCGCTGAGCCTGCGCGTCCGGAGCCTGTGCTCCGCAACGGAAGAGGCCACAACAGTGAGAGGCCCACGTACAGAAAAAAAAAACCACGGGATACCATTCCAAAGATTTTTTTTTTAATAACAGTACATGTTTCTGGCAAGGGTTTAGGAAAACATTCTCACACATTTCTTTAAAAAATATAAATTCACACAGACTTTCTAGAGAGCTACTTATCTGTATGTAAAACTTCTTTAAATTTTGCACATTTATTATGAATTTATTTTGTGTATAAATGTATTATGTGTATAGTAAAAAATTTATTATGTGTCTAGTAAAAAATATGCATATATAGACTATATGTAGAAAGATGTTTACCACAACCTGATTTATAATATAAAACATATTAAAGTAACCTAAAGCTCCAATAATAAGGAATTTTAGATTATACAGTTATTTTTGTAAAGCCACCCTTTTATAAGATTATTCAATAATATAGGAGAAAGTTCACTATATAGCTAATCTTCAAAATAACACTTTGAAGTTGTCCCCTTTTTACAGATGAGGAAATATAAATATATAAATATATAAATACACATATATATTCAATAAAAGAACATCTGAAAGAAAATACACCAAAATCCCTACACAGTAGTATTACGGTAAATTTTTTTTAATTTTTAATTTTCTTTGTTTTTAACAACAGCATGGATTACCTAATTTTAAAACAAACTAAACATTATTTATTTTGAAAAAAACTATTGCCCTCAGACTGTCAGGTAGCATACAAAACAGTCCAAAGGCACACAGATGGGTTTACCACAAAGCTTCTTTAGCTTTAAGCTTCAGGACCATTTCTGAGGGCACATGGGCCTTCCCAATACTCTAGGTGGGTCCTAACAGTGTGCTTACATGGTCATTTGTTTCTTTGTTTAATTTTGCACAAAGAAGCTATTTTAAGAGCAACTGGTTAAAACAGTTGTCTCACCCACAATCTCTCCTCCATAATACTTTGTCTCAGTTTAGGTGGTGTGGGAATTGCCCTGGGCATTTTTGGGTCTGGATAAAAGGAAGTTGAGTTGGGATATATTTAGTTTGGGGCTTCACAGGATATATTAATAAGGTTTATGATCATTTCCAGGTATAGTTAAGTTATTGCTGGCTGTCCCAGGGTAGATATGGTTTTCAGGAATATTCCCACCACCACGGCGCTGACTCACCCATTGTCATTTGATGAAGGTGCAAGGCCAGAAGATGTGAACATATCTTAGGACCTTAGGCACTTCAGGGTACCCAGTACTGGAAGTATGTAAGCTGAAGGAGAAACAAATTTTGAAACATACAGAGCCAGAAGCTAGTCTATAGAAAAAAATCTTCCAATCACCAGAGGTGTAACAGAAGTTTCAGCTCTCATTGACATCTACAGTCATTTTTCAGGACTCCATGGGACTACAGAAGTACTAAGGCAGAGGATAAGCTAACAGACAGATCTGGTGAAGGAAATGGCACCAGAAACAAAGCCTAGCGTCCACAGGTTGCTTCTCTAGTGTTGATTCACGCATCTGGACAAATTCTTGTTCTAATCTGTGAAGTCCTCCCTGTCTTTAACTTTTACCTCAGAAGTTCCTGACCTTGGTATAACAACTCATTCTGAACCCCTAAGAGTCTGATCTGACTTCCTGTTTGTCACATTTACTTCCTTTCATATCTTAATCCTTGTGCCCCAAAGCCAGACTGGTTACCTGTATCCTTCTCCTCATTGGTCTCTGGGTTTCAGGAATTAGGCTTCATGGTCTTCAACCCTGACTGAACTTGTATCAGCAACTTTCATGTCAGTTCCACAGGAAATCCTCAGCCTCTTGCTGTGGGCATACTGACTTACACACAATACTTATGATTTATGGGCATACAGATTTATACACACCTCTTTCTACAAAGGACTTGAAGAAACTATAAAATACATGCATAAACTAGAATTTTTCTTAATCAATTATGGGCATTTCAGTTGTGGTTACATTCAGCTATGAAGCTTTGATTACTGCTACTCCACATTCCTTATGTATCGCTTTCTTCCACTGCTCATAAGATGGCTGCTGTATCTCTCAACATCATAGCTGCATTCCAGGCAAAAGGAAAGAGGAAAGTGAAGACAGCACCACAGGCTTCTACTTAACCTCTCTTTGCTCAGAACTGAGTCCCATGGCTACCTTTAAGGGTATGGAATTGAGGGTCCACTGCTGCCCTGTACAAAATCAGGGTTCTGTAAGAAAGAAGGGTGACACATAGCAAGTAGCCAACTAACAGCAAGTGCCACACTAAGGAAAGTACAAACCATGTAGATGTTACCGAAGCCTGTATGGTTCAAAAAATTTGTCCTTATGTGTCTGTGAATATTTATATAATATTATATGCTTCTATGATTATGTCAATCTGCTAAAAATTAAAACTCAATAACCTAGATAAGTACTTACAGAACATCTTAGAGTTCCCCTTTTCTCCTTCATATCTCTCCCTTCTGAAAATTTCCCCTCCTTATTTAAATCAATAATAGAATCTTAATGATAAACTTGAGAAGTTTGACAATGTGTATCAAGACTCACATAATATTCCTACATTTTGACTCATAATTAGGGTTGCCAGATTTAGCAAATAAAAATGCTGGATACCCAGTTAAATTTGAAATTTAAATAAAAATGAATACTTGTTTAGTATAAGTATGTACTGAATATTACATGGGACATACTCGTACTAAAAAACTACTCATAGTCTATTTGAAATTCAAATTTAACTGGCATCCTGTGTTTTATGTGGCAACCCTACCCATATTACTGCTCCTGGGACTTTATCCTATGGAAAGAACGCAAAAGTAAGGAAAAGAGCCCTGCAGTGACATAATAGTGAAAAACTGAAAACTAAGTAAATGCTCTCAAAGAAGAGAACAGTAGATAAACTCTGGTCATTCTAATCTATGGAATAGTACACAGGAAAAAAAACCCATTAAATTATTTTTAAAATTACAGAAGCAATGCAAGTTTTGTGTATGCTATAATTAAAACACTAAAAATTCATACAAATAGCAGGAAGACCAAAAAGAAATAAGGAAAGAAAAAAAACTTGTGTTTAGGGCTTCCCTGGTGGCGCAGTGGTTGAGAGTCTGCCTGCCGATGCAGGGGACACGGGTTCGTGCCCCGGTCCGGGAAGATCCCACATGCCGCGGAGTGGCTGGGCCCGTGAGCCATGGCCGCTGAGCCTGCGCGTCCGGAGCCTGTGCTCCGCAACGGGAGAGGCCATAGCAGTGAGAGGCCCGCGTACCGCAAAAAACAAACAAACAAACAAAAAAAAACACTTGTGTTTATTAGGAAAGATCTGAGATTTTCTCTCCTTCTCAACTTTTGAAATATCATGATAATCTTTGTAAAATATCATGCTAAGAGAACACTGCTGAGTTATGGTTAGTAACCAAGTTGAGCTGATCACAGACGTGTGCAGATGAGGGAAATCAGTGTCATCCCCAGGAAGGTGCTGAACCACCTGGCTTCTAGGTCATGGTTTTGCTGGTTCTAACAGAATGCCTCCCTGAAAATGAGACCGAGGGGTTGGGAGCAGAGAAACAGAATAAGATTTTAGCAGCCGTGTAGCACTTGCCACATTTCAAGGGTATTAAATCCAACAATCTGAGTGAGAAAGGTCAACTCTATTATCACAGTTGATATGTAGAAATAGAAGCTCAAAATTTGCCAGGGAGGATACATCCTCTCACAGCAAGAAGAATCGAGGGGACTAACACAAATAATACCTGTATTCATCTAAGAGGTTCTGGATTGACTGAGTTCTCTCTGTTTCTCTAAGCATGGACCTCTAACGCTGCTGATAAGGAACTGTAATTCCATACAATGAATGGCTTGCCTTCCTTTTTCAAGGATGCACGCTTTAAGCTGTTTTTCTAATGGCGATGGTGGATTTGTACAATCACCTACACTTCTCAGCCTGCTGTGCCTGTGGCCCAATTATGCCTCAAATCTGCACAGCAAACCTGCTGGCCAGGGCTTCCCTGGTGGCGCAGTGGTTGAGAGTCCGCCTGCCGATGCAGGGGACACGGGTTCGTGCCCTGGTCTGGGAGGATCCCACATGCCGCGGAGCGGCTGGGCCCGTGAGCCATGGCCGCTGAGCCTGCGCGTCCGGAGCCTGTGCTCCGCAACGGGAGAGGCCACAACAGTGAGAGGCCCACATACCGCAAAAAAAAAAAAAAAAAAAAAAAACCTGCTGGCCAGGAATGGACTGAAGCAATGTTAAACCAGCTCCCCCAAACACCCGCTTTCCTTAGAGGACCCCTCCGAAACCGAGTCTCTTGATCAACATCTACTCACAGCATTCCCAAAGCTAAGTCGAAGCTACGTCGTGCTCCCTCCTCTATCTCTCTCCTGAGGGGAACTTGGGACGCCTTAGCACTCTGAGTGAAAGATTTATTCTGAAAGAACCTGTATGAGGTTGAGAGGATCATTTCACAACTGCCTGGAGAAGTGCTGACTACGATGGTGGCCCCATCCTATGGTTCCTCCACGGGGCACAAGATACTTGATACTTGGGGTTACTGACACTGGATTGTATCCATGGATATGGACGTGGAAAGGAATTTTAAGGCTGGACCAAGAAAGGAGAAAAGACAAAAAGGTGAGAAGAAATCCAGACACTGGTGGTACCAAGGGCCTCTAAGACCCTTTGGAAAGTAAAAAATAGAACTAGTAAAAAGTCTGTAAAAGTGAGATAAATTTTTAAAAAGCTATGATATGAGAGAGAGAGAGAGAGAGAAGTAATATCCTTAAGACTGTCAACAAAATATCAACTATATTTTAGGCAGGTTTCAGAATCTCCAACCTGTCCTTTCTCCTTCTCAGGATATCTGATCCTGCCCACAAAACTCAGTGGACCTCAGCAGGCTTCATACCCCATTCATTTGGGCCACTACTGACTGGACCAGGGGTACTTAGCCAACTTGAAGGGGACCTGCACCTTGGTGGACTAGTTATCAATTGAATTCACTGTCTCTGGAATTTGACTTCCTCCTCAGTCTTTGCCGGCTCCTCTCCTCTTCCTCACCTCTAGATGGTTGGAGTGCCCCAGGGATGAGTCCTGGGCCTCCTTCTCTGTGCTATAAACGCAGTCTCTCTAGGTGATCTTCATTAGGCCCCTGGTTAGAAGTAGCTCCCAAGTTCCTGAGCTCTCCCATGCTCCAGATTTAAATAGCCAAGTAGCTCCTTGACATCTCCACTTGGGTGTCTAGGAGACATCTCAAAACTCAACATGTCCAAAACATAAATTTAATTTCTCCCCTCAGTCCTGTTCCTTTCCCAGTCTTCCCATGTCAGCCAATGTCAACTCCACTGCAGCTAACTCCTCTAGAAAAAAAACATAGTCATCAACCTTGATTTATTTCCATCTCAACACCCCACATCCACCTCACCTACAATCCTGGAATATCCCTAAGTGGCCACTTCTCACCAGCTCCACTGCCTCCACCCTGATCCAGCCACCATCACCTCTTGCAGGGATGACTGTAATAGTCTCCTACCTGGTCTCCTTGCATCCACTCTTGCCCCTTTACATTTTACTTTCATATAGCCACCAGAGTGATCTTTTCAAAATGTGAATCAGATCATATAACTCTCCAACTTAAGATCCTTCCAGTGGCTTTCCATTTCACTTAGAAAAAGTCCAAACTCCTAACTGTACTACAAGTCCCTTTGTAAACTGCCCCACTCTTCACCTTGCAGACCCCATCTGCCATCACTTGACCCCTCATTCATTACACTCCTGCCACTATGACTTCTAGCTGTTCCTTCAATCCACCACTTTCATTCCTGACTCAGGGCCTTCACACATGCTGATCCCTGTGCCTGGAATTATCTTTCCTAGATCTCTACATTGCTGGCTCTGCTCATCACTCAAGTCTAGTCAAATACTACTTGACCCGTCTTTAAAGTGGCAAAACATCCTCCATCTCTATCACTCTCTATCCCATCATCTTATTTTATTTTTTGTTCATTCATCTATATCTGAAAGTATATTGTTCATTTGTTTGCTTATTTATCTGATTATTGTCAGAACCTTCTGCTAGAGGGCAGGACTTAAAACATGGACTGGAGCATAGTAGGTGCTCATCAATACTTGTTAAATGAATGTATATGAGTCTTAGAATCTACGGACAGTCAGTGGTGAGTTCGACCTGGTAAGTCACAAACACTCAAGGTTGGGAGCCATAATGAACCTGGCAGAGGAAGCTGGCTGAGAGAAGACAGGGGCAAAGGTGAAAGAAGCCAGACAACCCCTAAGGGCTAGAGGCCACGGCTTCAGTTTCTAGTCATTTTCCTGCTGCAGCTAGCATGTGGCCTGGCTGCTTCCAGGACCTATGTCTGGGAATTAATCTGTTGTATCCTTTCCTCCTTTACCTGCACTAGCTTCAGGAGACATCTGTTTCATGCACACCAACAGCACTGAATCCAGCTGAGAGCAGAGACTACAAAGCGACCAGCTGCCTGTTCTTTGTTCCTTTTCTAACCCTCACAAAGCTAAAGCCTCCTGGGAAGTGAGCTGGACAAAGAGGATATTCTGCACAATCACAGTATTTCTCCATTTTACAGGGAGAGAAACTGAGACCCAGAAGTGTGTGTGTCTTTCTCGTGACAGCCAGCTAGTCCCTGGCAAAGTTAGAATTTGAAGATAGGAAGGATTAACTCTTCCTCTCATGAAACATGATCTCTAGACCCAGTAGGTGGAACCCACTCTTTTGAAGACAATCACGACATGATAGCCTTCACTTTCCAAAAAAGGGAGAACATAAGCAACTCTGCCACCCAGGACGCAATTTTCATTAAACAAGGCTTTATTTAAAGTTACAACTGTGTATTTCTTTAGAAGGCTATGGGCGTAACAGCAATTGGCTGTATCTACAGAAACAACTGCTGCGGTTTTAACAATCCTTTTCTCACGCACCTCCTACAGCTAATCACTTGACAGCTTAAAATGAATATTAACTGCAATGCATAATTAATAAATTGGATTACTTTCCCTTTGCACATACAAAGAAATCTGCCACCAATTAAGGAAATCCCATCATGCCACGAGGCGTTAAATCAAAGTTAAAGAAGTGAGAAATTAAGACAGAGAGATAATGGCAAACTTGTGTATTGGCAAACTTGTGTATTAT
The DNA here is from genome assembly GCF_949752795.1 of Hyperoodon ampullatus. Taxonomy (NCBI): domain Eukaryota; kingdom Metazoa; phylum Chordata; class Mammalia; order Artiodactyla; family Ziphiidae; genus Hyperoodon; species Hyperoodon ampullatus. The sequence goes on from NC_136930.1 coordinate 44,847,860, forward strand.
AAAGCACATCCAGCGAAGTGCCGCAGCAGTGAGGCAAGACTACTGCATCTTCTGCCTCCAGTTATTCATGTCTTGTCAAATAATGGGAAAGACCTGATTGCAAACACATAGCCATTTCATTGCACTTCGCAAACCTTTTTAATAAAAATAGATCCCTGCTGCCACCCACCTTCTTTTAAAAAAATAATCCACCCAGGAAACAGTTACCTCTCTTCCACTGACTTCACATGAAAAGTTCATGTGCTCCAGCAGCCAGCAGTGTTTGCTATTTTGACTTCTTACTTAAGAGTTCCATTATTCTGAACAATCCCAAACAAATACCTTTATTTAAACTACCCCCAACTGACCTTTATACCCTAATACTAAGTTCATCCTGGCAGTTTCCTATAAGCATTCATTTCAAGACTGACCTGCAGAATTATCCAAAAACAATCCACCGTGTCATACCGCAGTCTTTCAGAGAGCACGAATGCAGGGGAAAGTGGGCCAGATGCTTCACTGAGGATTTTAAGGGTTGGCTCCAGAGTACATCATTATTCTCTTCCTGTCAGAGCTGGTCATGGAACTTCAGGGGACCTCAACCCAAATGGGTTAACGTTTTCTTCTCAGAGGCTCTACAGGGCAGGGAATTTAGCAAGTGTTCCCGCTAATCAAAGGGAACACCTTGGAGTTTCATTTCACTTGGAAGGAAGGCCCTCAAATAAAAGCATGGGCTCCAGGGAGCCTCTGGGGGACACTAAAAGTCGGTGACCATTCCGCACAGGGGGCATGAAGGGCTTGGGGCTCCCACAAAAACTGCAAATCACAAGGAGACATCAGGACTGGCGTGTGTCATTCCTAATCAATGGCTGTCAAACTACATTCTGCCCGTGGGGTACGAGGGACTCGAGCTGAGACTAGGTCTTCAGCTCACTCACTAGGCATTAAGGCAAAGCTTCTAAGAGCGTGCAAAGGTTTAAGGGTTTGAGATACGGGAAAAGTGTTGATGTTAGAGAAGGTTTGGAGTTTTTTTTCTTTTTTTTGTTTTGGTTTTTTTCCCCATAGTGTGTTGTTCAGACTACCTGCATCATAACCACCTGTGGTATTTGTTAAATATTCAGATTAGTGGGCCCCTCTCCTTATGTTTTGAATCTAAATCAAGGGCAGGGGCCTGTTATCTGCATTTTCTGCACACTCCCCAAGTTTGAGAACTGCTCCCTTAAGAACAGAAGCAATAAAGGGGCTCTTTTATGACCCTTCTCTTGGTGGTTCATCCCTTATTGTCAAAAAAAAAAGATAGAACAAAATATTGTTTTAATAATGTTAGAAAATGTACCGTTTAAAATGTCAATAAATCACACAAATGACCAGCCTAAGCCAGGTCTGCTTAGAATTCAAATGCATTAGCACATTATTTTTGAGGTTAAATCTCTCATGAGTCATTTGGTTTTCACTACCCCAACAAAGCCCCTTTCGTACAGAAAACTGCTCTTTAAAATTATTAGTATCACACTGATGAAAAAAGCACTATCCTGTGGCACAAACAGTCCCTGGGCTTAAAAACAGTTTAGCTCATTCATGCCTATTATTGATTTAATGTTGAGGAGCTTTCAGATAATGGGAAGGTAAAAGCTCATTGGTCTTCCACACAAGCACACTCTCTCCTCTCCGAATCTGCACTCCTTTTCTATTATTTCTCCCATTGCGTCAGTCAGCCAGCCAGCTAAATTTCTGTGCCCATACTCTAAGCCAGACATCATGCTGATATTTGAAGATGACCCCCTTTTCATCATTAGAAGAAAAACAGCTAGAATACTGTTATGGACTGAATATTGTATCTCCCCAAAAAACATATGTTGAAGCCCTAACCTCCAATGTGATGGTATTAGGTGGTAGGGCCTTTGGTTAGACCAGGTCATAAGGGTGGAGCCCCTAAATGGGATTAATGCCCTACAAGAAGAAGACGCGAAAGAATTCTCTCTCCTCGTGGATGCACCAGGCAGCACAGAGAGAAGGCCATTTGAGCACACAGCACGATGGCAGCCATCTGCAAGCCAGAAGTGGCCCTCACCATACACTGAATCTGCCAGCACTTTGATCTTGGAGTTCTCAGCCCCCAGAACTGTGAGAAATAAATGTGTGCTGTTTAAGTCACCCAGTCTATGGCATTTTGTTATAGCAACCCTAGCTAACTAATACAGAAATAGTTTGGTAAACATAACAATTAAAAAAAGTTAAATGCTCATCTGCAAGCCCTTTACAAGGCACTGGAGAAACACTCAGTGGGCCATGGCTAGGGCTTTCTCCGACACCAAGCCTCGCGCAACCCACCAGCTACTGGACCAATCCTGGAGGCAACAATTTAGTCTATGAGTGGGAATGTGACCTAGTAGTGGCCAGTAGTCGCTGAACACATGTTGCATCTTAAATGTACCTTCACAACCCAATGCTCCCACCCCCTCTGTAAGGATACTCACTAATGCTACCACAGCCAAGTTAGCTGCTGGTTTTCTACCTCTAAGGGTACACAAAGGAATAAAAAGGCATCACAGTACAGATGCCCACTTCACAATCCCTAGCTGTAAAAGCATCAATTCCTGCAACATGAGAAGTTCAGAATGTTCTAATTAGTCCATCATTAATTGGGTCCAAAAGCATTCTTATCACCACTAACATGGTGTCATCACAAAATACTGCCAAGGAATCATCAAATGCATTGAAAAGAAAACGTGAAGAGGATGATGATGATGCCTACGATAATTTGTAATTATTTGTCCTGAGACACCTTCCCTTGGTGCTTATTATTTTCAAATAATAGCCCTTTAGATGGGCAGTTATTTGAAAGGTAAAGCTCTCTCTGGAGATATGATTGACACATGAGCTCTCTGTCCCTACCAGAAATTGATACAAATTAAAAGGCCTCTTCAAATTGCAGCTTCTCCCCAAATCCCTCTCCAACTAAAATAGACATGGAGCACCCACACCCCTCCCAAATCCCATTCCAAAGGGTCTAAATATGCAACCTCCATAAATGCTCCACAAAGAAAACTTATCCCTATGTCTTGTTTAATACTTGAAATTACTATTTCTTCAGTCACTGCAGGAATCATTGTCTTTATGTTGGAGGCATCAGGAAAGAAATCACCAACTTTAAAAAAAAGAATGAGAGAAAGGAGTCTTCGAGATAACATACGGTTGAATAGAAGGCTATTCAGTTCAGAAGACTTCCTGGCAATAAGAAAGTGAGCACTCCCTCCCAGCAGGGTGTATTTGTAAGGAAGGGGCAAATTCATGTGAGCATTTGGCCTGCCTCTCAAGCCCTGGCTGCGGCCATTCCTACTATGGCTCTGATTCAAATCATTCTCCAGTCCATGAGAGAAGAACACAATAGGGAGCTAGATGAAAAACCAAGAATTGCTACTGAGATGTGAACATCTCCTCCCCCTACTTCCAAAAGGGCAAAAGAAAAGTCAATGTGTTTCACTGCTTGTGCTTATTAACAGTGACTTTTTTTTTCTTTTGGCGCGTAAGGAACAAAAAAATAACTGCAGGAGGCAATACTTATAAAAGAGAAATACCACCTGAGTGTCTCCCCACCAATGAGTTCATGAAGTGTGACTCAACACCTAAATGGTAGCCAGCCCCACAACTTTAACACTGAAGTTGTCTAATTAAATCTACACATCCAAGCCAAGAAGATAATTTCCTTTAATTGAAATAACCCATGAAGAGCAGACTGGTATTTCAAATTGACTCAGCATGATTTGGGCTTAACTTTGGCAATAAACAAACCGTTCTGGAACCCTTTATAAGCCTGCCCATAACCACAGTGCGACGGCTGCAGTCATGAGTATAAAAGGAAGGTGCAGTGCCTCTGGATGGGCACAGCGATCCTTTCCTATGCAGCAGCTTAGAGTCCAACTGGGTGACCCAACATAAGGCTAAAGGACTCCTTTATTCTTTTTATCTTTGTTTGACTCATATTTTTTTTTTTTTTTTGGCGGTACGCGGGCCTCTCACTGTTGTGGCCTCTCCCACTGCGGAGCACAGGCTCCGGACGCACAGGCTCAGCAGCCATGGCTCATGGGCCCAGCCGCTCTGCGGCATGTGGGATCTTCCCGGACCGGGACACGAACCCGTGTCCCCTGCATCGGCAGGCGGACTCTCAACCACTGCGCCACCAGGGAAGCCCTCATATTTTTAATTAAGCTAACGTTTGTGTACTGTTTTAAAAAGTGAGATCACACTATAAGGCTAAGAGGAAAAGAGAGCAGCTCATTTTTACCCTACCCACTTCCCAGTCCCATTCCCCACAAGTAACCACTCTCAACACTTTGTAACTATTTCCTATGGTCGTAAACTCCTTATTTTTACGTTAACTGCTTCACTGCTATTTCTTGTTTCCTTTTTCTATTTAGACATTATCTACTACTTCCTACTATAAGTGATTAGAATTTAGCAGTTACATAGTTTCCCCCCATTTCTCCACCCCACCATCATCTTTATATAGGACTGTCACTCTTTTGATGAAAGCAATGTGGAAATTTACATTGTTCATGACTATGAACCCAGACTGCCTTGGTTCAAATCCTGCTTCGAACAGGCACAAGCTATGTAACCTTGTGTATCATTTTCCATGTTTATAAAATGAAAACAGTATTCACACCTACTTCATGGGGTTGCTGTGAGGGTTAAATAAGTCATTGTGTACAAACACTTAAAACAATGCCTAGTACAAAATGAGTGCTCTCTAAATGCACAATCAGAATAGATTTCCTTTCTTGTCCACTCTCTTTCGTTTTTACCTCATTTTTCATTTACTTAATTTTCTATATAACTTTCACTAATGTATCTTGAAAACTTCCACAAAACTAAAATTCCTCTCATTGGAGATATCACATTACGTAGTATTTGTTTGCTTTCCTTAAAGACATCCTTCTTGGAATGCTCCATCATCCTCTTACAATCTGCCCAAAGTGGGCCTGATGCACACTTTAAATCAGGCACTCTTTTCTCCTTTTACACAATCCCATGTCCCAAATCTTTCTCCCTCTTGATTATATTCCTTTTTGATGGAGCACATCCCCCAGCATATTCCTAACACAAGGTATATAGGTGGTAAATTCCTTCAGTCATGTAATTTTGAAAATGTCTTTATTCTAACTTTACGTGTGCCTGAAGTTCTGCAGAATATGGAATTCAAAGTGGAAATAATTTTCCCTCAAAATGTTGAGGGCAATGCTCCATCACCTTCTAACTTCCAGTGTTTCTGTTAAAAAATCTAGTGCCCCTCGTAACTGACTGCTTTTCCTCTCTGAAAGCTCATAAGATTTTCCGTTATTGCTGGTTTAAAATTTCATTGTGATTTACATCTCTGGTACTGGGCACCCAGTAGGACCTTTATTCTGGAAACTCATACCCTTTGGGGAAATTTTCTTGTATTTTTTCTCTTCTGATTTCCTTCCTTCCATGTTCTTTTTAGAATCCCTAGTAGTTGGATGTTGACCCCCTGGATTTTTCCCCCATTGCTATTTTTTTCCCCATCTCTCAGTCTTTCTGTTCCACTTTCTAAGCATTCCTCAGCTGTACTTTCCAACCCTTCATTTTTATTTCCACTCTCATATTTTACATTTCCAATAACTTCTTTTGTTTTCTCAATATAACTTTCTTGTTAATAGCATACTGTTCTAGTTTAAGAAGTGCAATAGCATCTCTTATCTCTCTAGAGGTACTATAATCCAGTTACTTTTGTTTTCTTCTGTTTCTTGCATTCTTTATTTTTCTACTAAATTCCTTTTTTTTTTTTTTCCTCTTCATTTTTCTCTCCATTTTTCATTATGAGACTGTCCTCAACTATCTGGTCAGTTGTGGCTCTCCATTCACATTTAAGAAAGTCTCAAAAAATGAATGAAAATTCTTGGAGAGTGGGTAGAACTCACAGTGGGTGACTGGCAGGGACCTGGAATGTTGGGAGATTTATAGATGTCAGTATCTTTCTCTTTGCTCGTCAACTTCCTAACAGAAATATTCTCCCATCTCCTGAACTGCCTGCGCATATACATGTCTGTGTTGGGTGGAGAGGCAGGGAGTCTCACCCTAGATTTGCACTTAATTCAGAATTTGTCAAGCTCAGCACTACTGACATTTGGGGCCAGATAGTTCTTTGCTGTGGTGGCTGCCCTGAGTACTGTGGAACATTGAGCAGAATCTACCCATTAGATGCCAGTAGCAAACTCCTGCCAAGTTGTGACAACAACAGGTATTGCCAAGTATCCGCTGACTTGTCCCACAGTCTGGGAGCTTCTCAGTTCATGCTCTCTAGGCAGTAAACTCCTACCTGTGCAGAGCGGAGGAAGGGCACTTGCCTAGCATCATGACTGGAGGGAGGGGATTTTTTTTTTTTTTTTAAAGTTTCTGCTTTATAACAAAGTGAATCAGTTATACATATACATCTGTTCCCATATCCCTACCCTCTTGCGTCTCCGGAGGGGATCCTTTTTAAGCTAATCCCCCTATCAGCCCCACCTTCAGAGGTATCTAGTGCCACCAATATCTGAGCCTGTCTGGGGTTTTGTGGCACAAATCAGCCTGCTTATTGTTGGCTACAGGCTTTAACCAAGCAGAAAAAACTAAAACCCAAATCAGTTATCATTCATCTATCTGCCTTCCATACCTCAAAAATTTGCTGGCCTCTTTTGTATGCAGTCATCTCCTTCCTTATTCTCTTTGTCCTCTTAGGGTAATGCTGCTTAATCCTTTTTCGGACATTTAGTGATGTTAAGGATGAGGGAGAGTCCACAGTAAACACTGCATTTGGGCACCATGTTTAATTTGAAACCTCCCAATTCTTTGATTCTCAAATTCTGATAAGTGAAAAAAAGCTAACAATTCTCAGAAGCAAGGAAAACATCACCTAAGCATCTCTCATCTTAGTGTACAAGAACCTACAAATCTTTGGTGTACATTTTATTAAAACACCAGAGTTTAGGATTAGAAAAATATACGAAATCCAAAATATTTTACTAAGACCAAACCAGGACCAAATCTCACCACAACCCAGGTCTGGTGAAGCCTGGGTTATTCCGAGTTTGAACAAACCTCTAGAACAGAACACTGTTACTACCAATAAATTTAATGTAAACAGTTCTCTTCCATATTAATGCTTTCTACCTGGAGCAGGTATCTCAGAAAGACACAGCTGGACCACCATCAGCCCTCAAAAGTCAAATGGCTCTATGAACTACTAAATCCATATACTTCTTTCACATCTACAATCATCATCATTCTGGATCAAGCCACAATTATCTCTTATCTAGGCTCTGGCATGGTCTGTCTGCCACCATTCAGTCCAGTCTGGTCCATTCTCCATCACAGTAATCTTTACAAAGAGCAAATAAGATCATTTTACCTACCCTCAACCTCCACCCCTACCTTAAAACTCAGTGGCTTCCCATTGCTCTTGGGAAGAAGACTGAAATCCTTAATGCTTCCTCTTGCTTCTTGTGCTCCAGCCACACCAACTAGCCTTTTTCCCATGGTCCTTCCACCACTGGCCTTCATCTGTACTATTCCTTCTTTCTGGAATGCCTGGAATTCCTGGAATGCTATTTACCCACACATCCCTTTCAACTATGTATTTCCTACTCATCCATCAAATTTCAACTCATCTATGGAGTCAGGAGCCTTCCCTAACTCTACGACCAAGAGAGTTTTTCTTATTGTATCTAAGACATATCATTCTTTGTCATCACAAATTCTTCTTGTCTTTATGCAATTCTTTGATTCATGTGTCTCTACTCCTCCACTGGACTGTAACTAGGAGAGAAGGGATTGTGCCCACCTAACTCATTGCTCTATCCTCAGGCTTCGCAACTTGATATCTAGGAAAAACACAAGCTTACTATTTGTTGCATAAATGAATAACTTCATTAATTCCCATGAGTTAAAGAACTGTCCTAGGTGCTCTAGAAAGAACTACTCTTTAGTTTTTTAAGTGACTCTTTTCATTGTGACGGATCATTTTGGTTGGATAGTAGGAAATGCATTTTAATCATGAAGGGGATGATCAAATGAGTTGAGGGAGTTAAGTCAGAGATCGTTAGTTTCCAACATATCAATTCTCTCCTATCTATATCACTGAGTGACAAAGTGCCCAACTAAAAATACTTGCATTTCTCCAGTCTCCCTTACAGACAAGTGTGGTGAGTGATATTTAAAAAACAAAACAGAAGGTAAAGCTTTCAGCAAAGATGATAAGATGTTGACTCAGCTGGGAAGCATGGCCATTTGCCTTTTACTTCTTTTCTCCATCCTTCTACCTAGAGGATGGATGTGATGGCTCCAGCTCCAGCAGACATCTTAGACTATAAGATTATCTTTTTTTTTCTTCCAGTTTTATTGAGATATAATCAACATATAACATTGTGTAAGTTTAAGGTGCACAAACTGATGACTTGATATACATATATATTCTAAAATCATTACCATAATAAGGTTAGTTAACACACCCATCACCTCATATAGTTACCATTTTTAGTGTGTACTGTAAGAACCTATAAGTTCTACTCTCTTAGCAACTTTCAAATATACAATACAGCATTGTTAACTATAGTCACAATGCTGTGCATTAGATCCTCAAAACTTGCACTCATCTTATAACTGCAAGTTTATACTCTTCGACCACATTTACCCACCTGGTGCCCCAACCCCACCCCTAGCAACCACCAATCTACTTTTTGTTTCTAAGAGTTCAGTTTTTTAAAAATAGAACTACCATACGACCCAGCAATCCCACTACTGGGCATATACCCTGATAAAACCATAATTCAAAAAGAGTCATGTACCACAATGTTCACTGCAGCACTATTTACAACAGCCAGGACATGGAAGCAACCTAAGTGTCCATTGAGAGATGAATGGATAAAGAAGATATGGCACATATATACAATGGAATATTACTCAGCCATAAAAAATAAATGAAATTGAGTTATTTGTAGTGAGGTGGATGGACCTAGAGTCTGTCATACAGAGTGAAGTAAGGCAGAAAGAGAAAAACAAATACCGCATGCTAATACACGTATATGGAATCTAAAAAAAAAAAATGGTTCTGATGAACCTAGGGGCAAGAGAGGAATAAAGACACAGACGTAGAGAATGGACTTGAGGACACAGGGAGGGGGAAGGGGAAGCTGGGACGAAGTGAGAGAGTGGCATGGACATATATACACTACCAGATGTAAATAGATAGCTAGTGGGAAGCAGCCGCATAGCACAGGGAGATCAGCTTGGTGCTTTGTGACCACCTAGAGGGGTGGGATAGGGAGGGTGGGAGGGAGACGCAAGAGGGAGGGGATATGGGGATATATGTATATGTATAGCTGATTCACTTTGTTATAAAGCAGAAACTAACACACCATTGTAAAGCAATTATACTCCAATAAAGATGTTAAAAAAAAATAACAGTTCAGTTTTCTTAGATTCTAATTATGTGAGATCAAACAGTATTTCCCTTTCTCTGTCTGATTTACTTCACTTAGCAAAATGCCCTCAAGGCTCATCCATGTCGTCACAAATGGTAGGATTTCCTTCTTTCTTTACAGCTGAATAATTCCATTGTGTGTGTATATATATGTATCACATCTTCTTTATCCATTAATCTGTTGACACTTCGGTTGTTTCCATGTCTTGGCTATTGTAAATAATTCTGCATTGAACAAGGGAGTGCAGATATCTCTTCAAAATAGTGATTTTATCTCCTTCGGTTATATACCCAGAAATAGGACTGCTGGATCATAGGACAGCTCTATTTTTAATTTTTTGAGGAAACTCCATACGGGTTTCCATAGTGGTTGTACCAATCTACATTCCAGCAACAGTGTATAAGAGTTCCCTTTTCCCCACACCCTCGCCAATACTTATCTAGCTCTTGTCTTTTTGATGGTAGCCATTCTAACAGGTGTGAGGTGATATCTCACTGTGGTTTTAATTTGCAGTTCCCTGATGATTAGTTATGTTGAACATCTTTTTATGTACCCGTTGGCCATTTGTATATCTTCTTTGGAAAAATGTCTATTCAGTTCCTTTGCCCATTTTCTAATCAGATTATTTAGTTTCTTGCTGTTGAGTTTTATGAGTTCCTTATATATTTTGAATATTAACACCTTATCAGATATATAATTTGTAAACATTCCCTCCCATAAAAGCCTATGAGAACAGAGGTGTGCACTAAAGATGGAACAGAAAACTGGAACAAACCTGAGTCCCATGGACTGAGATGCAGTCACACCTTCCCTGGATTGACTACCTCCAGATATTTTTTATAAAAAATAAATAATAAATCCTTATGCTTCTGAGCCACCAAAGTCAGCTCTGTTCCCAGCAGCCAAACACAATTCCTACATGATGTGATAGTTAATGAAAAGAAACAAATTCTGCCTGCAAGTACCTTACAAATTCCTGAGGGTAAGACAGATGGGCCCAGAGCCACAAGAAATCATCAGGGTTAATCAAGTCCAACCAAATCCCTAAGGCAGTTGTTTCTAAGTGAGCCAGGGTATTCGATTATCCGTAAAGTTGCCAGTGATTGATAGACATTCCACCACCCCCTTCATGATGAAAAGTCGTTTCCTACTGCATTTCCAAAATAATCAGTCACACCCAAAGAGAGTCACCTAAAATCCAAAACTTGGATAATGCTCACATTGGCTAATAATCTCAACATTAGCCATATAATTATTACAGTTGAACCTTGAACAATATATGGCATTTGAACTGCGCGGGTCCACTCATACACGGATTTTTTTCAATAGTAAGTAATACAGTACTACACGATCTGTGGTTGGTTGAATCTGCGGATGCAGAACCTCGAAAACAGAAGAACCACCTAAACGGAGGGCCGACTATAAGTTATATGTAATTTTTGGAGGGTTGGCACCTCTAACTCCCAGCACTATTCAAGAGTCAACTGTACTTTTGAATTCTATGAAGAGTGCAAAGAAATTTGCAAATTCATTTACATGAAGTCAGCTTGATTTAAAAAGGAAGTGAGAGATAACATTAATTGAACACTCAGTCTGTGCCAGGCACTGTGCTTTGTGTAAACCATCATTTGCGAAACTCACAACAGCTCAGTACGATAGACATTGTACTCATTTTATAAACAAGGAAACTGCAGGTCAGAAAAGGTAAGTGGCTTACCCAAGGCTTCTCCAAAACAAGTAGTAGGGCTAGGATTTAAATCCATCTGTCTCCATATTCTCTACTATTTCCACTATCCCATTCTACCTTGTGACTGTGGGTCATTTGTAGAGACATGGATGGACCTAGAGACTGTCAAACTGAGTGAAGTAAGGCAGAAAGAGAAAACCAAATATCGTATATTAATGCATACATGTGGAACCTAGAAAAATGGTACAGATGAACCGGTTTGCAAGGGCAGAAATAGAGACACAGATGTACAGAATAAATGTATGGACACCAAGGGGGGAAGGGGGGCGGATGAGTTGGGAGATGGGGATTGACATATATACACTAATATGTATAAAATGGATAACTAATGAGAACCTGCTGTATATCACAGGGAACTCCACTTTACTGTACAGTACAAACTAACACAACATTGTAAAACAGCTATACCCCAACAAAAAATAAATAAATAAAATAAAATAAATAAATATTTGGTCTTCAACCCAGTTCTTGGCATAGAGATCCTAAAGCCTTTGGGATTTCCTAAATGATGAGAGCAAAGAGGTGTCTTTTGTTACGTTAATGAGGTGACTTCTGGAAAGCGCCGAGGTCACCTAAGGATCGGGGCTGGTAACCACAGGAACCAACCATATGACTAGAGGGTTCCAACATTCAGTCCCACTGCAGACTTCAGGAGAGAGAAAAGGGGCTGGAGATCAATCGCCAGTGGCCAATTAGTGGCCAATGATTTATTCAATCACTCCTATATGATGAAGCCTCCATAAAAACCCAAAAGGATAGGGTTCAGAGAGCTTCTGAGTTGGTGAACACATGGAGATGCAGGGAGAGTGGCACCCAGAAAGTACGGAAGCTCTGAGCCCCTTTCCACATACCTTGCCCTGTGCAACTCTTTTATCTAGTTGTTCCTGAGTCATACCCCTTTAGAATAAACCAGTAAGTAAAAAGTAATCTAGTGAGTACAAGTTTCTCTGAGTTCAGTGAGCCTCTCTAGCAAATTAATTGAACCCAAGGAGGGGGCCATGGATACCTCTGACCTATACCTGATCGGTCAGAAGCACAAGTCACAACCTGAACCTGCAATCTGGAAGGAGGGGGCTCTTTTAGGACTAAGCCCTTAACCTGTGGGATCAGTCACTACCTCCAGATATATAGCATCGGATTCGAATTAATTGCTTGGCGGTGTGGAAAAAAAAACACACATCAGAGTTGCTGTCAGAATTGGAGCCTCGAAGCCAGCAGTTACTATTACCTTGAGTGTGTGGTTGACTTAACCATGTCCTATTAATGAGCTAATGCTCTTCTTCACAGGATTTATCAGTTCTTGTGGGTTGAACTGTGTTCCCTTGACAAAAGATATGAAGTCCTAGCCCCCAGTACCTGTGAATGTGACCTGATTTGGAAATAGGGTCTTTGCAGATGTAATCAAGTTAAGATCAGGTGATTCTGGGCTTCCCTGGTGGCGCAGTGGGTAAGAGTCCGCCTGCCGATGCGGGGGACACGGGTTTGTGGGCCGGTCCGGGAAGATCCCACATGCCGCGGAGCGGCTGGGCCCGTGAGCCATGGCCACTGAGCCTGCGCATCCAGAGCCTGTGCTCCGCAACGGGAGAGGCCACAACAGTGAGAGGCACGCGTACCACAAAAAAAAAAAAAAAAAGATCAGATGATCCTGAACAAGGGAGGGCCCTAATTCAATGACTGGTGTCCTCAGAAGATGGAAATCTGGACCCAGAGACACACAGAGAGGAGAACACTGTATAAAGATGGAGACACAGATGGGAGTGATGTGTCCAAAAGCCAAGAAAGCAAAAGGACTGCCAGCAACCACCAGAAGCTGGGAAAAGGCAAAAAAGAATTCTCCCCTAGACCTTCAGAGGGAGTATGGCCTTGCCAACACCTTGATTTCAGACTTCTGACCTCCAGAACTGTAAGGAAATAAAATTCTGTTGTTTTAAGCCACCCTGTTTATAGTGACTTTTTTTTTCGGGCAGCCTTAGGAAACTAACATAATAGTTAACCCTGTTAACTTTTTTTTTTTTTTTTTTTTTTTTTTTGCAGTACGCGGGCCTCTCACTGTTGTGGCCTCTCCCGTTGCGGAGCACAGGCTCCGGACACGCAGGCTCAGCGGCCATGGCTCACGGGCCCAGCCGCTCCGCGGCATGTGGGATCTTCCCGGACCGGGGCACGAACCCGTGTCCCCTGCATCGGCAGGCGGACTCTCAACCACTGCGCCACCAGGGAAGCCCTCTGTTACCTTTTAAGGCTGTTTTGGCCTTAGCAGTAACCCATCTGCTTGAGTGTGAAGTTATATCCATGACATGTGACGTGGGGCTGGTGCACTGGTCAGATGGAGCCGAGAATGTGTCCAAAACTTACCCGCCCAGTCCCGGAAGGCACTGAGAAGGATGCGAGAGATGGCGGGTAGCAGATGGAGCGAGGGAGGCAGAACCAGGTGCGGTGGGCGGCTTGGGCTTAAGAACTGAGCTGGGCCAGTGAGATGCGAACAAGTAACAAGTGTTCAGGATGGTGATGCAGGAGTCCTCATCATTACTGCATCCAAAGACCTGGAGGACCTCCTTTTTCCCACTCACCCAGAATGGGGCCATGTAAGGTAAACCAATTTAGTCCTGTGCTTAGATTTGAAACATCTGTTAGGTTTGAACCGGCTAAAACCCATTGAACAACAGCTGGCTCCAATTTTGTATTTTATACAATGCCAAAGTTACTGTTAGTGGGTTCATTAAGGAGATTAGCTGAAGCAAATGCTTAAAATTATTGGGGGGATAATTACTCAAAATGTACACCCTGAAATGTATGAAATTTTTAATAATACAAACCCAAGCCAAGAAAATATTCTTGTTTAAATGAAACTGATAGGAGATAATGGAACTGAAAGGAACGTATCTCAAACATGCTTTTCATTATTAGGCTTGTTTCACGGTGGAAGCACGCATTTCTAGATAGTTTCTAGGGAAAAAAATGAACATTTCTAAGATGATAATACTAACAATAGTTATGACATTCTTTTAAACCTGTCACCTTTCAATGAAACCAGTGAGATGAAGTAAATAAATCTTGCCAAAGCTTCCCTCTTATTAGGGCGACCAACCTGTCCTAGTTTGCCTGGGAAATGTCCTGGTTTTAGCACCAAAGGTCCCACATCCCAGAAACCCTTCAGTCCTGGGCAAACTGGCACACTTTGTCACCTCCCTCTAGTGAGCAACTGTAATGGTCATGTGAGCAAGCACCTCAGGGAAACTGATGCAAAGATCTAAACTGTGTATTCAAAGAAGAATCTTATGAGGTGAATAGGTCCAAGGGATGAGTCTGAAAGGAGGCTAACAAGCTGAAGACCAAAAGTCGCTTTTCAAGCACGCTCACACTGAACACACTGGCTTCTCACTGACCACTCCCCGTGCTCACCTCTCCGCTCAGCGCTCACTAACCCAGGGCTCAGCCACAGGCCCTCTTTTCCTATCCACACTCATCTCATCCAGCCCAGGACTTTAAATATACCTCTATGCTTATGACCTCCAAATCTCTCGCTAGCTTTCCCATCTCTCCAGGTCCATACAACCAACTGGTGACTTATCCTCACTGGGGGTGTAACTGGTGTTTAAGTTAACATATGTTAGTTTGCTAGGGCTGCCATAACAGAGTGCCACAGACTGGGTAGCTTAAACCACAGATATTTACTTTCTCACAATCCTGGTGGCTAGATGTCCAAGATCAATGTGTAGGAAGGGTTTTTCTTTTAAGCTCTCTCTCCTTGGCTTCCAGATGGCCATCTTCTCCCTAAGTCTTCATGTCTTCCGTGTGTGTGTGTGTGTGTGTGTTTGTGTGTGTGTGTCTGTGTGTGTGTCTGTGTGTGTGTCCTAGTCTTTCTTTATGAGGACACCAGTATTGGATTAGGCCCCACCCTAATGACCTCATTTTAACTTAATTACTTCTTTAAAGACTATCTCCAAACATAGTCACATTCTGCAGCACTGGGGGTTAGGACTTCCACGTATGAATTTTGTGGGAACACAGTGCAACACATAACACAAAACTCTGATCCACCAACCCACCTCCACAATACCTCCTCAAGATGCCCCTAGGCTTCTCCAGCTCAGAATAAAAGACACCACCATCCACCAAATCACTATATATAAAAACCGGGAATCATTCCTGAGTCCCCTCCCTCCTCCAACTCCCTCCTTATTTTAAGCCATCAGGACCGCACACGGGCTCTGCCTTTTCTCTATCTCCATTACAACTACGCGTCTTTTCAAGCCACTACCATTACTTTTTTTTTTTTTTTTCGGTACACGGGCCTCTCACTGTTGTGGCCTCTCCCGTTGCGGAGCACAGGCTCCGGACACGCAGGCTCAGCGGCCATGGCTCACGGGCCCAGCCGCTCCGCGGCACGTGGGATCCTCCCGGACTGGGGCCCAAACCCGTGTCCCCTGCATCGGCAGGCAGACTCTCAACCACTGCGCCACCAGGGAAGCCCCTACCATTACTTTTAAAACAAAACCTAATGAGTCTTGCTGCTTCATCTCCTACCTTCTACAGTTGATTCTTTTTTTTTTAACATCTTTATTGGAGTATATAATTGCTTTACAATGGTGTGTTAGTTTCTGCTGTATAACAAAGTGAATCAGCTATATGTATACATATATCCCCATATCTCCTCCCTCTTGTGTCTCCCTCCCACCCTCCCTATCCCACTCCTCTAGGTGGTCACAAAGCACCAAGCTGATCTCCCTGTGCTATGCAGCTACTTCCCACTACCTATCTATTTTACATTTAGTAGTATATATAAGTCCATGCCACTCTCTCACTTCATCCCAGCTTACCCTTCCCCCTCCCCGTGACCTCAAGTCCATTCTCTAGTAGGTCTGCGTCTTTATTCCCATCTTGCCCCTAGGTTCTTCATGACCATTTTTTTTTACATTCCATATATATGTGTTAGCATATGGTATTTGTTTTTACTCTTTCTGACTTACTTCACTCTGTATGACAAACTCTAGGTCCATCCACCTCACTACAAATAACTCAACTTCGTTTCTTTTTATGGCTGAGTAATATTCCATTGTAACATGTGCCACATCTTCTTTATCCATTCATCTGTCAATGGACACTTAGGTTGCTTCCATGTCCTGGCTATTGTAAATAGAGCTGCAGTGAACACTGTGGTACATGACTCTTTTTTTTTTTTTTTTGCGGTACGCGGGCCTCTCACTGCTGTGGCTTCTCCCGTTGCGGAGCACAGGCTCCGGATGCGCAGGCTCAGCGGCCATGGCTCACGGGCCCAGCCGCTCTGCGGCATGTGGGATCCTCCCGGACCGGGGCACGAACCCGTGTCCCCTGCATCGGCAGGCGGACTCTCAACCACTGCGCCACCAGGGAAGCCCTACATGACTCTTTTTGAATTATGGTCTTCTCAGGGTATATGCCCAGTAGTGGGATTGCTGGGTCATATGGTAGTTCTGTTTTTAGTTTTTTAAGGAACCTCCATAGTGTTCTCCATCAAAAGCAACCACTTTTAAAATGTAAAAAAGAATATGCCATTTGCCGGTGTAAGGTTCATCAATAGCTTCCCACTGCCCTTATGAAAACTCCAAACGCACTGCCCTGGCTGCCAAGCCCCTGGTGCACCTGGGCAACCTCAGCTTAAGCATTTCCCCTTTGCCCTCTAGGCCAAACACTCTGACACACTGACCTCTCTGCTCCTTCCCCACATCAAGCTCATTCCCATCTCTGGGCTTCTGCACGGCTCTTCCTTCATCCTGCACTGTTCTTTGCCCTGCTATTTTCATGACGTGTTCCTTTTCATTATTCATAATTAAGTTTCAATCCTATTTCCTCAAAGAGGTTTTCCCTGACCATCCAACAAAATGTGATGCCACCATCATTCTACTCTATATGAGCGGTCATAAAATTCTACTTTAATTCTACTTTAATTAGAATCCTACCTCTAATTCTCTTCAATTCTACTTTAATTCTATTTTCTTGAGGGTAAAACTCTTGCCTGTTTTTGGCACCCCCATATTCCTAGTGCCTAGAAGAGTGGATGGCACAGAGTAGGTACTTTGTAAATATTTGCTACTTCTATTGAAGACAATTAGTTACACATCCAAGGCAGGCGCCACTTTTCCTCCAGTGTGATTTAGGAAAAAGACACACCAGACACAATGGACTGGTTCTCTGGTGACTTCTAACCTGAAAACACAGACATAGCCAGAAGTCATGGATGTCTAGGGATTTGAGAAGATTGGCTTACCTAAGCTCCATAGTCTTAGCTTACATAAGTCACAGCTTACCTGAGTCCCATAGTCTAAGACACTACAAAAAGGTAAGACAAAGAATTAGGAACCCGGACTTCCCCGGTGGTCCAGTGGTTAAGACTCTGCCTTCCAATGCAGGAGGTGTAGGTTCAATCCCTGGTTGGGGAACTAAGATCCCACATGCCGTGGGGTGCAGCCAAAAACTTAAAAAAGAAAAAAAAGAATTAGGAACCAAATAGGAACTAGCACAGGAAAAATAATGGGTTCATTCACTACATCTAACATTCATTCATACCACACTTGACAGCCCGTACTTCCCACCTATTATTTCACTCACCTGCATAGCAAGCCTGTGAGCCAAGGTCCTTAATCACAACCAGGGGGCCCCAAACCTGTACCAACCCCAAGGATGACTAAGTGCAAGGTGATTTCATTACCTCTTGCTGTTGTATTTGTGCCCTCTCTTGCACAATATCACAAGATATTTATTCCATATCCCTTACTCCTGATAAGACTGACACACAGAGATGCTATTTCAACAGAAGTTGAGTCCGTTGTGAAGGCTAAGGCCAGAAGTTCTGGATGAGGCTGGATACAGCTAATCTGTTAGCACCCACCCTCTGGAAATAGTCAATAACCTCTTTTCAAAGTACCTCCTTATTCTGAATTCTACTCAATACTCTGTCATGACCTATATGGAAAAAGAATCTAAAAAAGAGTGGGTATATGTATATTTATAACTTATTCACTTTGTTGTACAGCAGAAACTAACACAACACTGTAAATCAACTGCACTCCAATAAAAATTAAAAAAAAAAAAAAGTACCTCCTTACTCTGGACTCTCATCAACTTATCCCATTATTTTTACTACTGAAAACTTAGTCCTCCTGCTCTTTTCCCCAACAGGATCTGCAGCCCTGACAGGTACATAGGTCATTATTTCCAAATTTAAAATTACGGCATAATAAGGCTTTGCGCTCTCTCTCTCTTCTTTTCTTGGGCCACACCCCCAGCCCCACCCCCAGACCACACAATTCAGAATGCAATGCAAAGACAGGGCCACAGAACAGGCCGAGCACTGCAGGATTTCAGAGGACCCCATTCACACGATGTGAATGGTGCTTCCTACACAAACCTCTGCTGTACCCCTGGCAAAGGCACGTGGTGTTAAGACAGTAAAATAAGTATAGTCTAGAGTGCTTGGGTAGGAGTTGGAGGCAGGGGATGAATACATCTAAGAAAATCTGCATTTAAATAAGGTCTGAAGAAGACTGAGAATGAGAAAGAAGACTGGGATGACCTCTATTTGTCCTCCTAGGTGCCTGGAGACTTATCTTTGTGTACTAAATGAACTAGGCTCTCTTGCCCTCTGGCTTCTCAGTGGGTTCAAGCAATGGGAACCCAATGGGAATCAAGCACAGCAGAGATGTGAGAGAGGTCAGGATGAGAAAGAGATTGCGGTATTCATCCTCCCCATCTCTTCCTTACCAGGCCATCGTTTGACAGTAGTGCATCTCTCTACCCAAGGCCTTGGCTCTTGTCAGGTCTCCCTCTCCCACAGCCACTGTTCTCTCTGATTCCAGGAGCTATTCCTCCCATTACTCCTCTAGGTCTGAGGATTTTAACAACTTCCAGCAGTTTCTGGCCCTGAGGTCCTTGTCATTCCTCAGTGGTTTCCCTTGACCTTGTTGACACCCTATAAATAATTCCTTAAACTCTCACCAATCATTAACTGAGCAACTCTGTTAAGGCTTGTGTCAACTAAAAGAAACAAAGATGAGTAAAACCAGTCCTTCCCTACAGAGAGATTTCAGGACACCTAAATGACGTCCTGCGCATCTTTCTTCTTCTTCTGACACCAGCCCTGTCCTTCCAATGAGAAACCCATCTCAAGCACTTGAAATTTAACCAACCATTCCCCAGCCCCTGATACAGTGATGGCCGTGGGACTCAAACCTGGCCAATTCATCTCCCCACCACAATTACTGGTTCAGGGATGATCATATGACGCAGGCCTGGCCAACCACTCATTACTCCCCCACCTCATTAACTGGCTCAGGGATGAGCATGTGACCCAAGACTAACTTCATCCCTCTCTTGTAATTCTGTCAGAGCCTCTGCAGAAAAAGTCTCTCCTTTTTCTAGGGTTGCTAACTGCCAGGGTGATGTATGCCTGGAGCTGCTGGCAGCCATGTTGGCTTCCACGTGGAGAGAGCCTGCTGAGAATTAGATCAACACAGATGAAAGCAGAGATGAGCAGAAAGTGTGAGAAAGACAAATTCCTCAGATTCTTTGAACACCATAAATGGGTCTCAATTCCACCCCTGGAATTTCCAGTTACTTGCGTTATTTTGCCCAATTTGAGTTCAGTATCTGTCACTTGGAAATAAAACAGTCCTGGGTAGTAAAAATGGCCTGCATTGCTAAATCCATGCTCACCAATAATCCAAGGCACCTAAGACTTATCATAGGAAAGTCAATTCCTTAGAATCATTACAAACATCTTTGGGGGGAATGGGGTGGGTGCAGGTGGAAAGAACGTTAAACTACAAAACACTTAGATGAGATGAGAATCTTGGATCTTAACTTTTAAGGGATTTCTCCTACGTGTCTTAAAATTTAAATGTATTAGTTTTAAAACAAGTAAATAGGAAGAGATTGGTCCTTATCAAGAGACAGTAGGTCTACATTAAGATACAAAATTTGTCCTTGAACTGTGCTTTAATAGTTAAGCCAACTTGAAATTAAAAATGTGCCCCCCCCAGAAAAAAAAAAAAGGAAAAGGGAATTCCCCAACCGTCCAGTGGTTAGGACCCCCGAGTCCATTGAAGGGGGCACAGGCTCAATCCCAGCTCAGGGAAGTAGAATCCCGCAAGCCACGGCGCTAACAACAACAGCAAAAAAAAATGTGCCCACACACATTTAAACTCATGTGTTTTCTTTTCTTTTTTTTTGACCGCACTGCACTGCATGCAGGGATCTCAGTTCCCCGACCAGGGAGGGATTGAACCCGTGCCCCCTGCAGTGGGAGCTTGGGGTCTTAACCACTGGACCACAGGGGAAGTCCCTGGCGTGTTTGCTTGAAACTGCAAATACACTGAAAATAATAAAAAATAATTACAGCAGAAATTCAGTAATTCAGATGAAGGTTTGCTGTATTAGTTTAAAAGTCCAGGTTATAAAACATTTTAAAGAAATGCAATCATAAACTTTTCAAGAAAATGCTAAAACGAGCCAGGCTCTAAAACAAATCTTACGTAGTAGGACAGGAGCTATGAGGGTCCAGCTTTAATGAAGAGGATTTGTGATTTGCATGTCAAATTATTTGTAAACTCGTACGTTTCATTATCTATAAGTACTTGAAAACAATTTGTTTTCTTAAAGAGTTTAATGTTCTCTGCACAACATTAGTTGCACTCTTTTTTTTTTTAACATCTTTATTGGAGTATAATTGCTTTACAATGGTGTGTTGGTTTCTGCTATATAACAAAGTGAATCAGCTATATGTATACATATACCCCCATATCACCTCCCTCTTGCATCTCCCTCCCACCCTCTCTATCCCACTCCTCCAGGTGGACACAAAGCACCAAGCTGATCTCCCTGTGCTATGTGGCTGCTTCCCACTAGCTAGCTATTTTACATTTGGTAGTATATATAAGTCCATGCCACTCTCTCACTTCGTCCAGCTTACCCTTCCTACTCCCTGTGTCCTCAGGTCCATTCTCTAGGAGGTCTGTGTCTTTATTCCCGTCTTGCCCCTAGGTTTTCATGACCTTTTTTTTTTTTCACATTCCATATATATGTGTTAGCATATGGTATTTGTTTTTCTCTTTCTGACTTATTTCACTCTGTATGACAGACTCTAGGTCCATCCACCTCACTACAAATAACTCAATTTCATTTCTTTTTTATGGCTGAGTAATATTCCATTGTATATATGTGCCATATCTTCTTTATCCATTCATCTCTCGATGGACACTCAGGTTGCTTCCATGTCCTGGCTATTGTAAATAGAGCTGCAATGAACATTGTGGTACATGACTCTTTTTGAATTATGGTTTTCTCAGGGTATATGCCCATAGATGAACATAGATGTAAAAATCCTCAACAAAATACTAGCAAACAGAATCCAATAGCACATTAAAAGGATCATACACCATGATCAAGCAGGGTTTATCCCAGGAATGCAAGGATTCTTCAATATATGCAAATCAATCAATATGATAAAACATATTAACAAACTGAAGGAGAAAAACCATATGATCATCTCAATAGATGCAGAGAAAGCTTTCAACAAAATTCAACACCCATTTATGATAAAAAACCCTCCAGAAAGTAGGCAGAGGGAACTTACCTCAACATAATAAAGGCCATATATGACAAACCCACAGCCAACATCATCCTCAATGGTGAAAAACTGAAACCATTTCCACTAAGATCAGGAACAAGACAAGGTTGCCCACTCTCACCACTATTATTCAACATAGTGTTGGAAGTTTTACCCACAGCAATCAGAGAAGAAAAAGAAATAAAAGGAATCCAAATCGGAAAAAAAGAAGTAAAGCTGTCACTGTTTGCAGATGACATGATACTATATATAGAGAATCCTAAAGATGCTACCAGAAAACTACAAGAGCTAATCAATGAATTTGGTAAAGTAGCAGGATACAAAATTAATGTACAGAAATCTCCTGCATTCCTATAAACTAATGATGAAAAATCTGAAAGTGAAATTAGGAAAACACTCCCATTTACCAATGCAACAAAAAGAATAAAATACCTAGGAATAAACCTACCTAAGGAGACAAAAGACCTGTATGCAAAAAATTATAAGACACTGATGAAAGAAATTAAAGATGATACAAATAGATAGAGAGCTATACCATGCTCTTGGATGGGAAGAATCAACATTGTGAAAATGACTATACTACCCAAAGCAATCTACAGATTCAATGCAATCCCTATCAAACGACCAATGGCATTTTTCACAGAACTAGAACAAAACATTTCACAATTTCTATGGAAACACAAAAGACCCCGAATAGCCAAAGCAATCTTGAGAAAGAAAAACGGAGCTGGAGGAATCAGGCTCCCTGACTTCAGACTATACTACAAAGCTATAGTAATCAAGACAGTATCATACTGGCACAAAAACAGAAATATAGATCAATGGAACAGGATAGAAAGCCCAGAGAAAAACCCACACACATATGGTCACCTTATCTTTGATAAAGGAGGCAAGAATATACAATAAAGAAAAGACAGCCTCTTCAATAAGTGGTGCTGGGAAAACTGGACAGCTACATGCAAAAGAATGAAATTAGAACACTCCCTAACACCATATACAAAAATAAACTCAAAATGGATTAAAGACCTAAATGTAAGGCCAGACACTGTAAAACTCTTAGAGGAAAACATAGGCAGAACACTCTATGACATAAATCACAGCAAGATCCTTTTTGACCCACCTCCTAGAGAAATGGAAATAAAAACAAAAATAAACAAATGGGACCTAATGAAACTTAAAGGCTTTTGCACAGCAAAGGAAACCATAAACAAGATGAAAAGACAACACTCAGAATGGGAGAAAATATTTGCAAACGAAGCAACTGACAAAGGATTAATCTCCAAAACTTACAAGCACCTCCTGCAGCTTAACACCAAAAATCAAACAACCCAATCCAAAAATGGGTAGAAGACCTAAATAGACATTTCTCCAAAGAAGATATATAGACTGCCAGCAAACACATGAAAGAATGCTCAACATCATTAATCATTAGAGAAATGCAAGTGAAAATGCAAGTGAAAATGAGATATCATCTCACACCAGTCGGAATGGCCATCATCAAAAAATCTAGAAACAATAAATGCTGGAGAGGATGTGGAGAAAAGGGAACACTCTTGCACTGTTGGTGGGAATGTAAACTGATACCGCCACTATGGACAACAGTATGGAGGTTCCTTTAAAAACTAAAAATAGAACTACCATACGACCCAGCTATACCACTACTGGACATATACCCTGAGAAAACCATAATTAGTTGCACTCTTGATTTCAAAAAGTTATGTCCACAACTGCCTTAGACCGAAATGCTAAATAAATATCAGCAATGCAAATTCTGGCCCAGTGCCTACCTAAATAACCAAATTCCACGTTGACATCAAGTTTTTGTTCTCATTATAATACAAGGGAATTGTCATATGCCTATGTCAGATAATAACATTTAGGCTGATGTTGTCATTAACAAAGAACAGATCAGAAATAGTACTCTCTCAAAAAGAAGAGCAAAATCTTTTGGCCTTTCCATTTAGCACTCAGTGGGAAAAATTTACATGTTTCCTAGCTTAGTGCAACCTGAAAGTTCGGAAATAAAATCTAAATTATTTTTATATTTGTCATCAGCACCTACAAGGAAAAGGTCTCATTAGCATACAGAGCACACCAAAGCAATACGAACAAGCTTCGTTCAGATCAAGAAGACCAAATACATTGCATATTTCTTCCTAAAACAGGAGTTTTCATAGCTAAACTCAAGACTGAATAGATCACAAAATGTTAGTTCCAGATATTTTTATTAATGTGACATTAAATTTTGAAAATCCCACAGAAACTACTTTTTACAATTTTAAAGAACCTAAGTCATTTTCATGAGATGGCTTGAGGATTTTTCACTGCTTCTCAAAGAAGTTAATGCATTAAGCTGAAGTCAGTGCCTTGCCTTTAGGAGACCAGTGAAAGAGAGGAAAGCTGGAGCAACAAGAGCATAGTGGGGAAATGGTCAAGAAAATTGTCCAAACAATGCAAATGCTTAAGGGACTCAAACAGGTATTTGAACACCCATGTTCACAGCAGCATTATTCCACCAAAATGGGGAAGCAACCGAACTGTCTACTGACAGATGAGTGGATAAACTATGGTGTATTCATACAACGGAATATTATTTAGCCTTAAAAAGGAAGGAAATTCTGACATCTGCTACATGGATTGACCTTGAAGACATTATGCTACATGAAATAAGTCAGCCACAAAAGGACAAATATATGATTCCACTAATATGAAGTACCTACACTAGTCAAATTCAGAGAGACAGAAAGTAGAATGATAACTGTCAGGAGCTGAGGGGCGGGGAAACAAGAAGTTGTTTAATGAGTAACAGAGTTTCAGCTGGGAAAGATGAAAAAGTTTAGGAGATGGATGGTGATGATGGTTGCACAATAATGTGAAGTACTTAATACCATCAAACTATACACTTAAAAATAGTTAAAATGGGGGCCTCCCTGGTGGCGCAGTGGTTGAGAGTCCGCCTGCCGATGCAGGGGATGCAGGTTCGTGCCCCGGTCTGGGAGGATCCCATATGCCGCGGAGCGGCTGGGCCCGTGAGCCATGGCTGCTGAGCCTGTGCATCCGGAGCCTGTGCTCCGCAACGGGAGAGGCCACAACAGTGAGAGGCCCGCGTACCACAAAAAAAAAAAAAAAAAAAAAAAAAAAAAAAAAAAAAAAAAAAAATAGTTAAAATGGTAAATTTTATGTTCTGTATATTTTACCTTAAAAAAAAATGCAAATGGTTACAGGGGCAGGCAGGCCTGTGGGTGAGCCGAGCAGGTCAGGGTTCGTGAAGGTAGGAAGAGTGGAGATTCACATCAGTGAGCGTGCAGGTGTCCTCTCTAAAGAGAGCAGGTGCTGCTCAGCTCTGATTTCAGCCATGTGCCATTTTCCCAGCATATATGATGATATTTCAAGAGAAGCTTGAAATCCACATTTTTGAGACATATTCTACTTTCTTTTTTTAAGTGGGCAACAAATTCTAAGCTTTAAAAACACTACAGGTCAAATAAAGCATGTCTGTTGGCCTCCAGAGTGCATCTTTTGATTTAGAAAGTGAATTAACAGCATTCTTTTTACATACAAAGGCCACGCTTGCTGCAGGGGAGCAAGCCGAGTCCTGAACAGCATCAGCTGGAGCAAAGGAATTATCTCCAGTCTGTGTTGCCAGCCTATGAATTCAGGAAGGAAGGCATACGAGTATATCACAACCATAACCTTATTCTAGGAAGTTACTAACAAGTGGAAAAGGGGTGTTTCTGTGTGTGCTTTGCTTTGCTTTTGTGTATCTGAAATGAGAACCTTTAGAATTCTTGCACACGTGAGAACAGGCTGTCCGCTTTGGGCCAGTATAATAGATTCCCATGTTTACTCTCAGACAAGAAATGAATCCTCCATTTACAAAACAGTTGAATAAAGATGTGAGGAGCACTTACCCGAATCACATGAAGGATGACTTTGCAGTATTAACACCCCCAATTCTTGTCAATAAGGCTGCGGGAGGCTGAATTCTAACCCAAAATTAACGTTTTAATTTTCTATCTCATGAATTTGGGGAGGCAGGGGGTGATCATTTCAAAATGATAAAACTTCCTAGAATAAACTAACAAGAGTCATTATTAAATAAATGCAACTCTGGAACAGAACTAAGAGCCTTCATAATGCATCTTTTGTTCTTCAAAATAACCAGTTTTATTTTTCATTTGTGTTTATCTTATTACTACTATTCTGTAGATAAGGCAAATAATGTCTTTAGTGTAAGAATGTAATTTGAATTAATTGGTTGTTAGGCAGTAATATTCAATTCAATTTAACAAGTGTTTATTGAGCACATTTCATATACTCAATGATGTGATGGGCATAGTGAACAATACATGAGAATGATGTCCATCCACTTTCCCCACCATTAACACCCCACCTACACAACCTAGCTTCATTTCAAATGGACCAACAAGGAAAGCAAACATGAAACAATCAGAGGGCAGGAGAGGGTAGAATCTGCCTGTAGCTCACCTTGGTTTCCACATGGTAGAAAAATACTGTGCCATAATATCCTCAAACCTTGTTGGGAGTCACCTTGTCAGGGCATGAGTATTAGAGCCAGAAGAGAAACCAAGACGGCTTTCAGTCATGGTCTGCCTTCAGTAGGGAAAGACTTTATCTCCATTACACAGATAAGGCATGTGAGGATCAGTTAACGGATTTGTCCAAAGGCACACAGTAAGTGGGAGAAGAGACCAGGACCCAGACTCCTGCTTGCAGGACACGACTCCTCCTGCCCCAGTCCACTGCCCATTGCATCGCCAACAGCGAGTACTCTTCCTTAGCCCAACAAGCATTTAATGGGCTTCCTCCTTCAGCACACTATGCTCTGCCCAGTCCCACCAGATATTTGGGGTTAAGTTTGTCACACTGTTTAAAAGTTTAAAGGCTAGAGTAAGGGGGAAGAGAGACAGTGGTGGGCGAGTTCTCTGTTTGCAGCTGGGCCTCACAATGTCTGCACCTCCAAGGGGTCACTGCAGGTCCAAGGCCTGGTCTTCAGTTCTGCACATTCAG
The DNA here is from genome assembly GCF_949752795.1 of Hyperoodon ampullatus. NCBI lineage: Eukaryota > Metazoa > Chordata > Mammalia > Artiodactyla > Ziphiidae > Hyperoodon > Hyperoodon ampullatus. The sequence continues at coordinate 44,874,696 of NC_136930.1, forward strand.
GCATTTGATTTTATCAGTTCCCTCAGCGATGATGAGACTCTGGGGGACTGACTTACGCCAACCAAATGCTCAAGACACTGACTGATAAACCAGAAGGCCAATCTGCTCATGTACAATGAGAAACATTATCAGGCAGGCCAGGATATGCTTCTACGCTGCTTCGAAGCCCCTTTCGGGAAATCTCTTCCAAGAGGAGACTCCTTGAAAAACACAGACTCGGAAAAAGGGAGCCTTGGTGAACTGGGCTCCAGACAAACCACACAGCTGTTCACCAAATGCATGCCGTGTCCTCCCTCTGTTGCTCACACACTTCTTCAGCCTGTGATTACCACCACTCTTCTCCCCAAACACACCTTACCCCATTCTCTGCTGGTTAAAATAATATTAATAACTAATATTAATAATTTATTGAATGCTTACTACAAGCTAAGCACAGTTCTAAATAGTTTCACATGCATTGTCTCATTAAATCTCCCCAACGCTGTGAGACAGGCACTCTCATTATTCTCCTTTTTGAAAAAAAGAAGGCTCAGAAACACAAAAAGTTGGCTATCCTAAGGACACCAGCCAACAGCAATCCAGAGACCTTCAAGATGGTGGAGGACTAAGATGTGGAGATCACCTTCCTCCCCACAAACACATCAGAAATACATCTACATGTGGAACAACTCCTACAGAACACCTACTGAATGCTGGCAGAAGACCTCACACTTCCCAGAAGGCAAGAAACTCCCAACGTACCTGGCATGTGGCTGACAGGGTCTTGGTGTGCTGGCCGGGTGTCAGGCCTGTGCCTCTGAGGTGGGAGAGCCGAGTTCAGGACACTGGTCCACCAGAGACCTCCTGGCTCCACGTAATATCAAACAGGAAAAGCTCTCCCAGAGATCTCCATTTCAACATTAAGACCCAGCTCCACTCAACAACTAGCAAGCTCCAGTGCTGGACACCCTATGCCAAACAACTAGCAAGACAGGAACACAACCCTACCCACTAGCAGAGAGGCTGCCTAAAATCATAATAAGGCAACAGACACCCCAAAACACACCACCAGACACAGTCCTGCCCACCAGAAACCCAAGATCCAGCCTCATCCACCAGAACACAGGCACCAGTCCCTTCCGCCAGGAAGCCTACACAACCCACTGAACCAACCAATAACAACGGGAACTATGAACCTGCAGCCTGTGAAAAGGAGACCCTAAACACAGTAAGTTAAGCAAAATGAGAAGACAGAGAACACACAGCAGATGAAGGAGCAAGGTAAAAACCCACCAGACCAAACAAATGAAGAGGAAATAGGCAGTCTACCTGAAAAAGAATTCAGAATAATGATACTAAAGATGATCCGAAATCTTGGAAACAGAATGGAGAAAATACAAGAAACGTTTAACAAGGACCTAGAAGTACTACAGAGCAAACAAACAATGATGAACAACACAATAAGTGAAATTAAAACTTCTCTACAAGCAATCAATAGCAGAATAACTGAGGCAGAGGATTGGTGACCTGGAAGATAAAATAGTGGAAATAACTACTGCAGAGCAGAATAAAGAAAAAAGAATGAGAAGAATTAAGGACCATCTTACAACCTCTGGGACAGTATTAAATGCACCAACATTCAAATTATAGGGGTCCCAGAAGAAGAAGAGAAAAAGAAAGGGACTCAGAAAATATTTGAAGAGATTACAGTTAAAAACTTCACTAATATAGGAAAGGAAATAATCAAGTCCAAGAAGCACAGAGAGTCCCATACAGGATAAATCCAAGGAGAAACACGCCAAGACACATATTAATCAAACTATCAAAAATTAAATACAAAGAAAAAATATTAAAAGCAGCAAGGGAAAAACAACAAATAACATACAAGGGAATCCCCATAAGGTTAACAGCTGCCATTTCAGCAGAAACTCTGCAAGCCAGAAGGGAGGGGCAAGACATATTTCAACTGATGAAAGGAAAGAACCTACAACCAAGATTACTGAGAAGCTAAGAGAATTCAGCATCACCAAACCAGCTTTACAACAAATGCTAAAGGAACTTCTCTAGGCAGGAAACACAAGAGAAGGAAAAGATCTAAAATAACAAACCCAAAACAATTAAGAAAATGGTAATAGAGACATACGTATCGATAACTACCTTAAATGTAAATGGATTAAATTCTCCCACCAAAAGACACAGACTGGCTGAATGAATACAAAAACAAGACCCGTATATATGCTGTCTATAAGAGACCCACTTCAGACCTAGGGACACATACAGACTGAAAGTGAGGGGATGGAGAAAGATATTCCATGCAAATGAAAATGAAGAGAAAGCTGGAGGAGCAATTCTCATATCAGACAAAATAGACTTTAAAATAAAGACTATTACAAGAGACAAAGAAGGACACTACACAATGATCAAGGGATCAATCCAAGAAGAAGATATAACAATTGCAAGTATCTATGCACCCAACATGGGAGTACCTCAATACATAAGGCAAATACGAACAGCCATAAAAGAGGAAATTGACAGTAACAAAATCTTGGTGGGGGACTTTAACACCCCACTTTCACCAATGGACAGATCATCCAAAATGAAAATAAATAAGGAAACACAAGCTTTAAATGACACATTAGATAAGATGGACTTAATTGATATTTATAGGACATTCCACCCAAAAACAACAGAATACACTCTTCTCAAGTGCTCATGGAACATTTTCCAGGACAGATCATATCTTGGGTCACAAACCAAGCCTTGGTAAGTTTATGAAAATTGAAGTCATATCAAGTATCTTTTCCGATCACAATGCAAGAAGACTAGATATGAATTCCAGGAAAAAATCTGTAAAAAATACAAACACATGGAGGCTAAACAATATACTACTTAATAACCCAGAGATCACTGAAGAAATCAAAGAGGAAATCAAAAAACACCTAGAAACAACTGATAATGAAAACACGATGACCCAAAACCTATGGGATTCAGCAAAAGCAGTTCTAAGAGGGTAGTTGATAGCAATACAATCCTACCTCAAGCAACAAGAAACATGCCAAATAAACAACCTAACCTTACACCTAAAGCAATTAGAGAAAGAAGAACAACAACAAAAAAAAAAAAAAACCCAAAGTTAGCAGAAGGAAAGAAATCATAAAGATCAGATCAGAAATAAATGAAAAAGAAATGAAGGAAACAGTAGCAAAGATAAATAAAACTAAAAGCTGGTTCTTTGAGAAGATAAACAAAATTGATAAGCCATTAGCCAGACTCATCAAGAAAAAAAGGGAGAAGTCTCAAATTAATAGAATTAGAAATGAAAAAGGAGAAGAAACAACTGACATTGCAGAAATACAAAGGATCATGAGAGATTACTACAAGCAACTCTATGCCAATAAAATGGACAACCTGGAAGAAATGGACAAATTCATAGAAAAGCACAACCTTCTGGAACTGAACAAGAAATAGAAAATATAAACAGCTTCCATAGTGTAATGGTTAGCACTCTGGACTCCGAAAATATAAACAGACCAATCAAAGGCAATGAAATTGAGACTGTCATTAAAAATCTTCCAACAAACAAAAGCCCAGGACCAGATGGCTTCACAGGCTAATTCTATCAAACATTTACAGAAGAGCTAACACCTATCCTTCTCAAACTCTTCCAAAATATAGCAGAGGGAGGCACACTCCCAGACTGATTCTATAAGGCCACCATCACCCTGATACCAAAACCAGACAAAGATGTCACAAAGAAAGAAAACTATAGGCCAATATCACTGATGAACATAGATGCAAAAATCCTCAAGAAAACAGTAGCAAACAGAATCCAACAACACATTAAAAGGATCATACACTATGATGAAATGGGGTTTATCCAAGTAATGCAAGGATTCTTCAGTATACACAAATCAATCAGTGGGATAAAACATATTAACAAACTGAAGGAGAAAAACTATATGATCATCTCAATAGATGCAGACAAGCTTTCGACAAAATTCAACACCCACTTATGATAAAAAAAAAAAAAAAAACTCCAAAAAGTAGGCATAGAGAGAACTTACCTCAACATAATAAAGGCCATATATGACAAACTGACAGCCAACATCATTCTCAATGGTGAAAAACTGAAACCATTTCCTCTAAGATCAGAAGCAAGACAAGGTTGTCCACCCTCACCACTCTTATTCAACAAAGTTTTGGAAATTTTAGCCATAGCAATCAGAGAAGAAAAAGAAATAAAAGGAATCCAAATCAGAAAAGAAGAAGTAAAGCTGTCACTGTTTGCAGGTGACATGATACTATATATAGAGAGTCCTCAAGATGCTACCAGAAAACTACTAGAGCTAATCAATGAATTTGGTAAAGTAACAGGCTACAAAATTAATGCACAGAAATCTCTTGCATTCCTATACACTAACGATGAAAAATCTGAAAGAGGAATTAAGGAAACACTCCCATTTACCATGGCAACAAAAAGAATAAAATACCTAGGAATAAACCTACCTAAGGAGACAAAAGACCTGTATGCAGAAAACTATAAGACACTGATGAAAGAAATTAAAGATGACACAAATAGATGGAGAGATATACCATGCTCTTGGATGGGAAGAATCAACATTGTGAAAATGACTACACTACCCAAAGCAATCTACAGATTCAATGCAATCCCTATCAAACGACCAATGGAACTTTTCACAGAATTAGAACAAAAAATTTCACAATTTGTATGGAAACACAAAAGACCCCGAATAGCCAAAGCAATCTTTTTTTTTTTTCTTTTTTTTTGCGGTACGCGGGCCTCTCACTGTTGTGGCCTCTCCCGTTGCAGAGCACAGGCTCCGGACGCGCAGGCTCAGTGGCCACGGCTCACGAGCCCAGCCGCTCCGTGGCATGTGGGATCTTCCCGGACCGGGGCATGAACCTGCGTCCCCTGCATCGGCAGGCGGACTCTCAACCACTGCGCCACCAGGGAAGGCCCAAAGCAATCTTGAGAAAGAAAAAAGGAGCTGGAGGAATCAGGCTCCCTGACTTCAGACTATACTACAAAGCTACAGCAATCAAGACAGTATAGTACTGGTACAAAAACAGAAATATACATCAATGGGACTGGATAGAAAGCCCAGAGATAAACCTACGCACATATGGTCACCTTATCCTTGATAAAGGAGGCAAGAATATACAATGGAGAAAAGAGAGCCTCTTCAATTAAGTGGTGCTGGGAAAACTGGACAGCTACATGTAAAAGAATGAAATTAGAACACTCCCTAACACCATACATAAAAATAAACTCAAAATGGATTAAAGACCTAAATGTAAGGCCAGACACTATCAAACTCTTAGAAGAAAACACAGGCAGAACACTCTATGACATAAATCACAGCAAGATCCTTTTTGACCCACCTCCTAGAGAAATGGAAATAAAAACAAAAAATAAACAAATGGGACCTAATGAAACTTAAAGGCTTTTGCACAGCAAAGGAAACCATAAACAAGACCAAAAGACAACCCTCAGAATGGGAGAAGATTATTTGCAAACGAAGCAACTGACAAAGGATTAATCTCCAAAATTTACAAGCAGCTCATGCAGCTCAATAACAAAAAAACAAACAACCCAATCCAAAAACGGGCAGAAGACCTAAATAGACATTTCTCCAAAGAAGATATACAGATTGCCAACAAACACATGAAAGAATGCTCAACATCATTAATCATTAGAGAAATGCAAGTGAAAACTACAATGAGATATCATCTCACACCAGTCAGAATGGCCATCATCAAAAAATCTAGAAACAATAAATGCTGGAGAGGGTGTGGAGAAAAGGGAACCCTCTTGCACTGTCGGTGCGAATGTAAATTGATACAGCCACTATGGAGAACAGTATGGAGGTTCCTTAAGAAACTAAAAATAGAACTACCATATGAACCAGCAATCCCACTACTGGGCATATACCCTGAGAAAACCATAATTCAAAAAGAGTCATGTACCACAACGTTCATTGCAGCTCTATTTACAATAGCCAGGACACGGAAGCAACCCAAGTGTCCATCGACAGATGAATGGATAAAGAAGATGTGGCACATATATATAATGGAATATTACTCAGCCATAAAGAGAAACGAAATTGAGTTATTTGTATTATTATTATTATTATTATTGAGTTATTTGAGGTGGATGGACCTAGAGTCTGTCATACAGAGTGAAGTAAGTCAGAAAGAGAAAAATAAATACTGTATGCTAACACATATATATGGAATCAAGAAAAAAAATGGTTCTGAAGAACCTACGGGCAGGACAGGAATAAAGACGCAGATGTAGAGAATGGACTTGAGGACACGGAGGGGGAAGGGGAAGCTGGGACGAAGTGAGGGAGTGGCATGGACATATATACACTACCAGATGTAAAATAGATAGCTAGTGGGAAGCAGCCGCATAGCACAGGGAGACCAGCTCAGTGCTTTGTGACCACCTAGAGAGGTGGGATAGGGAGGGTGGGAGGAAGACACAACAGGGTGGGGATATGGAGATACATGTATATGTATAGCTGATTCACTTTGTTATAAAGCAGAAACTAAAACACCACTGTAAAGCAATTATACTCTAATAAAGATGTTAAAAAAAAAAAAAGGAAGGCTCAGAAGGGTTAAGTAACTTGCCCACAGTCTCACAGCCAGCAAGCCAGCACAAGTATTCAAACGCAGGAAGTCAGACCCCAGAGCCCATACTCCTAACCACTAAGCTACCCTGCCTGCAAGGCACTCCAACTCCCTCAATGCCCAGTTCACATGGCACTGCCTCTGATGCAGCCTTTAATGACCGCTGATGATCTGTGTTCTCACCCTCCTCCAGGCCCCATTGCTCCTCTAGCTTTTGCTGCATATGTAACTACCATCCTTACCTTCCTATTTGGGATTTAAGGCAAATGTATCCATAGTCATCTGCTCAGGCTGCTGTAACAGAATCCCACACTCTGGGTGACTTAAACAACAGTTATTTATTATCTCACAGTTCTAGAGGCTATAAGTCTGAGATCAACATTTCAGTAGAGTTGGTTTCTGGTGAGGCATTCTTCCTGGCTTACAATCACCTTCTCACTGTGGCCTTTTCTCTGTGCATGCAGAGAAAGAAATAGCTCTTGTATCTCTTCTTTTTCTTATAAGGACACCAGTCTTCTCAGATTAGAGCCCCACCCTTATTTAACCTTAACTACGTCCATAATGGACCTGTTTAAATATCGTCACATTGGAAATGAGGGCTTCAATACATGAATTTGGGGGAGGCGGAGGGGACATAAATCATCTAATAATGAATTATATTGTAAAGCAAACCATGTTATTGGAAGTTCCACTGAATAAAGCTTCCATTTGCAACTAATAATATTCATTTCCTGGTTATATCAGGGGCTTAGCTGTGGCAGAGACACAAGTAAATCCTAATTCCCTCACCAACACTGCATAATTCATCTTTGTAGGAGGCAGAGGGACTGTGTTGAGGACTCATCGGAAGTCCAGCCGTCTCTCTATCACACACTACTGACAAGGAAAACCCTCAAGTCAGAGAGCATACCTGGCTCCAAAGGCAGTATTGCATAGTTGTTAGAGAAGTGGACTCTGGAGCAGACTTGGGTTTTAATCACTTACAGGCTGTGTGACTTTCAGCAGGTGGGTTACCTTCTCTGAGCATCAGATGGCTCATTTTTGTTTTTTAGACCAGTTTCCTGCCTTCATGCAGGGAACGGATGGAGACTGATTTAGCTGATACTGATGAGGCAACCAAAGGCAGTAAAGAGGTGGGTGGTAGGAGGTTTACATTCAATGAAAAGTAATGAAACTCCTATATGGCATTAGGCCAGGGGGTTCCTTCCTGGATTTATTCAAATTGTACTCGGTAGGAAACAGCCCTATGTCAGTCACTATTTTAGAACAATAAGGTATACAGAGGTAAGTGTAGTAATTTGTCATATTTTGTGGCCAAACAGCATTTTTTCGAATACTCCTCCCACGTTTGAGAAACTTCCTACCTTCTGAGTCCACATCTTCCAGAGAAGTCAGGAATTTGAATCCCCAGCCTACTTTACAGGCATGTGACCTGGGCTCCACCAATCAGCAGCAACCATGCAAAAATTCTTCTCAGAAGAGAGCAGGGGTACAGAAGGAGTCACCATACGGGATTCACTGTGGTGGAGATGTGTGGAGCATAGCAGAGAGATGCCCAGCCTGCAGAAGCAACAGCGATGGGATCCCCACGTAAGGACTCACTTGATGGTATGAGCAGAGAGACTCACCAAGCCACACCAAGGTCTCTACTGGAGCCACCAGTGATGTAATTTGTGTAGTGTTCCTGGCTGCATAGCCTCCAAGTCTGACCCTGGTCCTCCCAGAAATTCTGTGAGTTCCTTAATATCCTTTTAAAAACTCTCTTTCTGTATAAACTAGCCAGAGTGGGCACTATTGTTTGCAATTGAGAACTTCAAACCAGTATGAAACCAAATAATAGTTGCACTACTAAATTAAAGTCAAGAGAGAAGAAACAGGTTTTGGCATATCAGGGAACTTTTTTTAACCCCATTAATACACTTTTTTTTTTTTTTTTTTTGGCCGCAACTTTCGGCTTGCATGAGCTTAGCTCCCTGACCAGGGATTGAACCTGCAGGCAGTGGAAGCACAGTGTCCCAGCCACTGGACTGCCAGAGAATTCCCTAAATTTTTAAATAAGTACAAGAAATTAAGGCAACTATCTGCAAAACTTTGATAGTTAAAAGCAGCTGATCAGGGCTTCCCTGGTGGCACAGTGGTTGAGAATCTGCCTGCCAATGCAGGGGACACGGGTTCGAGCCCTGGTCTGGGAAGATCCCACATGCCGCGGAGCAACTGGGCCCGTGAGCCACAATTACTGAGCCTGCGCGTCTGGAGCCTGTGTTCCGCAACAACAGAGGCCGCGATAGTGAGAGGCCCACGCACCGCGATGAAGAGTGGCCCCCACTTGCCACAACTAGAGAAAGCCCTCGCACAGAAACGAAGACCCAACACAGCCATAAATAAATAAATTAATTAAAAAAAAAAAAAGCAGCTGATCATTTGTTCCAGTGGATATCTGGGACCACTGCAGTAGGTACAGTAAGCAAGAGATACGGCAATTCTGTCAGCACAAGTTGTATCTACACACACACACACACACACACACACACACACACACCTCAAGACTCGAGGTTACATAGATTCAACCTGTATCTGTTAGCATGGGGACTTACTAGTTTAACCTCCCCTGGCCTTGAAGTTCCTGATTTATGAGATAGTTAAAAACCAAGCAATTATTTCCCAGTGGGTTTTAAGATCATGGATATATAGACAGGACAATTTAATCATTACCTCAATAAACTGGGTCTTAAATCCTCGGCACAGCTAAAGGTTTACACAAAGGCTTTATGTAATTCACCAAAGTCATTTCAATGCTAGAACAGCTTAGACTTTAAATAGAGGCCACCTAACAAGAGCCCTTAAAGTCTTATCCTCCTACTTAATCAAAAAAATGGAGATAAGGCCACCCTGCTATTGGTTTTTCTCAAAAAGATGCAAGTCTTTTTTTTAAATTTTATTTTACTTATTTTTTATACAGCAGGTTCTTATTAGTTATCTATTTTATGCATATTAGTGTATATATGTCAATTCCAATCTCCCAAAAGATGCAAGTCTTAATAACGATTTTGTTTGGTTTAATAGCATCATTTTTCAGGACTAATGACTAAAAAAAATAGGTGATCTAGGCCTTTCCAAACATTCCAGACTTCATAGGTCTTTGGATTTGTCACATACAAAAAAGATAAAGTCAGTGACCCGGACTGCTTACCCTGAGCCCCAGAATCTTGATTATGGATATCCAGTTATTTATGATATACCTGAAAATGTTCCAAAGTGGACATGGGTTATTTTTGTCTGGACAGCATCCATTCCCATTTCTTCAGGTACTAACATCCCAATTGTCTCTGGAGACTATACTCCCCTATACCCTGTCCATGTGTTTTAATAAAGAGGTGGTTTAACCCCTCTCCAGGGGTGGGCAGTGACCCAGGCCTGACCAATCAGCCTGGCTGCCATGTTTGGTTGAGAGACTTGCCAGTCTCTCAACTGAGAGCAATGAGAATCAAACCTGGGCATTTTGCTGGAACTATTGAGAAAGAGAAGCTCTCCACGGGGCAGCTCAGCTAACAGATAAGCCTGGAGCTTCCAATGGTGTCTTGAGGTCATGAAGGGAGGGCCTGCCTGAGGATGAAACCAATTCAGATGAATGCAGAGCCAAGCAATGGCAAGAGTTTGATTTCTGAGGTCATTGTTTAAGACCTGGATCCAGCCAAGCTTTTGCCTACACAGTTACAAGAACCAATTAATGATTTATTTAGACGACAGTCAACCTTAAAAGTTTTTAAAAACAGTACTTCTAGAATAGAAAAACTTGCCAGGTTAGTCATATGTTGCATCTATTTTATTTTCAATTCTAGGAAAGTTATCTTTAATAAATTTGGGGTAGCCATCTTCAAAAAAAAGAGCCCATTAAATTTGATATTTTTCTAAGTCCCTTGAAATTCAGTTTCTATCATTCACAACCTGAAGAGTCTTAACAGATACAGATACTTGAGACTTTATAAAGATAGCAAATGTGTTCTTTAACTTTAAAAGTATTAAAGTATAAAATGAGCTTATACCAGATGTTAATTTCCTGCTCTGAACAACTTCCCATGTCTTGCCCACAATCCCCTGCTTGGGAAAATGGTGCTGGAGAAGTCTGTGTATGAGGCAACCACCAAAGGACCTGGGATGAACAGCCAGCCCAAAGGCAGCTAATCATTTTCCTAGCCAGGCTCTAATGGCTGTGTAGCCTGGCTCAATGAACTAGACCAATAGGAAACTCTCAATCAGTTACAAGTTTGAGCCAGAAGATGCTGAGGTCCCAGGCTGCAGCCTTAGGGGCTGGCCATTCAGGGACCATACGTAAAATGAAGCAACAGAAGAAGGCAGGAGAAAAAAAGGGAGGGGCCAACTGAGCGAGACCACGTGACCTCTGAGAAAGGTAATGACTCCATTCCTAATTTTAAAGTCCTTTGTTTTGGGCTCCATGAGACTCAGCTGTTCTTTGTTTCACAGGCTCAGAATCCTTTGAAGGGGCAGAGCAGTAGAGTGGTTAGAGACTATGGCTCCCAAGTGACCACCTGGGTATGAGTCCGGATTCCCACTGACCACCCACGTGCTTAGGACATGTTCTCTAAGGCTGCTCCTCCTCGGTAGAACAGGGTTAATAACACTCTACCTGGAGTAGGGCAGAAGAGTCCATGCGACAATATATCAGAACAACGTGACAACAGAAGTAGTCATTGTTACAATGAGCTCCTTGTACTTAAACTCATTTGAGTGACATCCTAGTCCTTGGCCACTGAGAGGGCCCAAACTAAAGCAACAATTTATTAAGCGATTAACTTAAACAAAAATATAGTCTTAAACGATACATATGGTACTGTCAGCCTATGGACATAACTACAGGGAAAAATCCTCTTTAACGGGAAAACCTGAGCCATGGGTAGCATGTGAAAGTGGACACCCCGTCCCTGTCTTTATCCTGTATTGTGCCCTGTTCCTCTTGGGTCCCACACTGACCCCTCGGGACTAGTTCATTCCATGTACCAGGGCTGATATGCCAACTTCCCAGACTTTTCTTCCTCCGTCTGCAACTGCTCAAAGCTTAGCCTCCTCTTCCAATGCATTCTACAGCTCTAGCTATTCCTGTGGCTCCTGCTCTTGTCAGGCAGGTGCCCATGTACACTGCGTGTGCCAGGAAAAGATGCCTATGCTGAAGAAGTAGGAGAGTGTCTGTAGACTGCCCTGGCTTTGGGGATGAGGAAAACAGCTAAGCCAAATCCAGAGCCTTCTCTCATTGCTCAAACCGCTGGCCTGTGATTACTTCCTGTTCCGAGTGGGCCCACCCCTTCTGAGGTTGGAAAAAAAATTCACCTAGAGGCTGGGGGGTTTTACTCTTTAACTGTTTTGTCCCTTCTGTGAAAATTACACAAGCAACTGTACAGATTTTGTTCCTTTCCAAGTAAGTATTGTTTAATCATTCCGAACTGCTGATCTATGCTTTCTAGACTTTAAAAAAACAAAATGGATTTTGCTAAAGAAAGGTGATAAAAATCACCTTTCAAAGAACCTCTTTATTTAGAAAAAAAAAAATTCTCTATTTCCCTGGAAAAAAAGATTCACAGAAATATTCTTCAAATCTGTTCTCCAAAATGTATTAAGAGTGAGAAGCATACAGGAGTCCTGAGAAAGGAACAGAAATTTTATTTCTTTAGGAAAAAAATAAGGGCCTTCCCCAAAGGCCCTGGTGTATTTGGTTTTGTATTCTTTGCTAAAAGGCAATAATCAAGGAATTAAATCTATATTCCCGAGGTCTTTCTCCCTGCCTTATTTTGGTAGAATCAGGATGTAAGTTTTTTACTGCAATTACTAGTCTAAAAATTGGAAGACTAATATATTCTGACAGCTACAGAAGAGGGCTGGGGGAGAGAAGGGCTAACACACTCCAATGTTTGAAGCAAGGGACCACTCCCATGCCGGGATAAGCCACTTTTTGACCTTAAAGCCAGTCCCTCAACTTACAGGCTGATCATGTTCTAGGTTTCTTCCTAACCTGGAATTCTTAGAATCTAGAAAGTATTCTCCCCCAAGAACAATGTTCTAAGCACTGACTTATGTCATCCTAAAAGAGCCATCCTCACCTCAGATTTCCTTAAGAATCACAGAATTTTGTCCTATGGGCCCTGAACACTCCAGACACAACTCGTATCTTCCTTTTTGAAAACGCATTCAGAACTCCAAATAAGACACAGTGCTTCTGACCCTACAGCACTGTCACCAGTGCCAAGATGTCAGTGATGGCCAAGGCCTGTCTTCCTGGGGTGAAGAGACTCGCCTCACCCACGGTGACCGGGCAAGGGAACCGAAAGCGGTAAGGGTAGGGGCAGGAGGGGTCCTTCCTGTCCCTCCTTGTGGTCCTCACTTGGCCACCAGTAGAGAAGGCAAAAGCAGGAACTTGAGGCTGGCAAGGCAGACCCCAGGGCCACAGAGTGCAGGAATGGGGGAGGGAAGGAGAATTCTCTAAGGCTTCAGCTGGCCAGTTAGTCCAGCTCAGCCAGGACTGCCTGTGCTCTTAACTTTCATTTCCACTGTTGGTTGCTAAGTGCTATACATAATGCAAAAGTAAATAGTAACACAGCACAGTTTGGGAGACATGAAAACACACATCAATCAGCCAAGGGGGGAAAAAAAAAACCTCTCAAAGTTTCTAGCTTTATTTTTAGATCCTGGTTGACCAAATGAGTAACCTAAGTGCCCAAAGGAAGAGAAGCTGGGATGGAAAAGTGTAACACAGATGCTGCAGATCTCTGGGCCCATCTTAGCTGATAAAATATGCATCAGTCAAGTCCTCAGGTGTTTTAAGTACCTCACAGTAGTGCTCTGACTAGGGTACAACATCCAATGCACTCTACTCACAAGACTTGCTGGGTAGAAAAAAAAAATCACCCCCTGGGGTTTCCAGACTGTGGAGCAAGCACGACACAAAATATTGATACCCTTTAGTAGAGAACGCAACTTAATAAAAGTAACTAAAACAATGCTAAAGAAATGAGTGTAAATCCATTGAGGAAAGGAAGAGTGTTTTATTCACCTTGTATTTCCCACAACACCTGGCATATTGCCTTGGACAGAGCAGACATGCAAATGTTTTTCCAAAAATAATATTAATAATAATAATGGTCCTGGAAGAGCCCTCATTTCTAAGCAAAACTATCATTATGACCTTCCTGAGATTCCCTACATGGTGATCAAACTAGACCTGAAGTTTCAAAGATAAATTTATCACTTTAAAAGGAAATCAGAAGGAAGAGCAAAACAACAGATAGAATAATATAAAAGAATCAACCACCAGACTGGAAAGCAGGAATAACCCTGAATGAGTCTTTGAGATTTACTTGGCTTCTTCACCTGTAACACAAGATTATATTTGTGGCCCTACAGCTCAGGGCAATGCAGCAGAGATGGATGAGAAATCATTAGGGGCTGCTCAGACTACACTCACGAGCAGCATCGTGATGGTCAAGTTACAAGGCAAAGATCTAGGATCCTAGGGGACCAAGTTACTCTCAGTGTAACTACCAGGTAAATGCAAAATGTTCTTGCCCTTAGAAAAGACCCTTCTGATTATAATACCACTGTTTTAAGTTGAAAAAAAAGATGCACAAATAAGAAAAGATACTTGCTTTATGGAAAGTTAAAAAAATAAAAAACACCATTCAATAAAGAGTGCTAGGACATCTTTTACCTTTTTAAATGTTCAAAACGTCAATCTATTAAATCCACTAGAAATATATCCTAGGATATAATCTTGCATAAAGTGAAAGTTACTGTACAAAAATGAGAATAGCAAAAAAATTATTTAGATTTGTTATCAAATGACCAATCATGGAATGGCTAAGTAACCTGAGGTATATCCAGTCAATGGAATCGTTTATGCCCGATTACATATTATCTACAAAGAATATAAAATAAAATGGAAACGTCCTTTAAAGTAAAAACTTCCATTTCTTTTACTCTCAATCCTTCACTTCTGACACCATTGCGCAAGGGTTTTTTCCACACCAACCAATTCTCTAACTCTCTGGGCACCAACTGGGTGTCCTATAACTCTATTCTTATTACTAACTACCCGGCGTTAATGCAGACCCCTCAGCTTAAGGGCTCAGTCCCGCAAGACTGCTCTCCACTTCAGACACCAGCTCCAAGTCCTAGGTTGTCACCTGTAATTCTGACCAATCAGCTATAGATTGGGGGTTCCTAAGACCTCCTCCTCAGGTTCAATAATTTGCTAGAACAGCTCACAGAACTCAAGAAAATAGTTTACTTAGTAGAGTATCAAACTGTTACAGAAAGATACAACTGAGGAAGGCCAGTTGGAAGAGATGCATACAGCAAGGTATGGGGGAAGGGGCGTAGAGCTTCCGTGCTCTCTCCAAGCATGCCACCCTCCCAGCACTTTGATGTGTTTGGCAACCTGGAAGGTCTCCAAACCCTATTACTTAGGATTTTTATGACAGTTCCATTATGTAGGCATGTGTTGATTAAATCATTGGCCATTGGTGACTGAATTCAATCCCCAGCCCCTCTTCCCTCCCTGGAGGATTGGGGGGGGGATGGAGTGGGGGGAGGGACTAAAAATTCCAACCCTCTATCTTACAAGAGTCACTTCATTAGCATACATTCAGATATGGCTGAAAAGGGCACATTATGAATAACAGAAGATGTTCCTCTTATCCCTATCGCTAGAAACTCCAAGGGTTTTAGGAGCTCTGTGCCAGCAACTAGGGGCAAAGACCAAATATATATTTCTTATTATATCACAATATCACAACTTGCAGTACAGTTCAATGAAAAATAATTTTTAAATTATATATAAATATGACTCTGTAGCTAAGAAAAAAATCTCTCATAAAAATAATGAAATGTTCCAAATATCAACCTTGTTTACCTTTGAATATTTGGATTATTTTTTCTTTCTAGTTTTCCATAATGTTCACATTTTATTTCATGATAATGCCTTACTTTTATAATGGTGGGGATTAGGGTAAGAAGGAAACAGCACCCAAGCTCTGGGGAACATATTCTTTAAGTGTCTGGATTAGAAAAATACAAGGCACAGTCTTCTTGTTGCTTTCTCAAGAAACTTCAGAGGCCAGAATTGACTTCTGATTCTCACTGCTTGCCTTTTGGTCTCACATGGAAAAGGCTGTCATGTCTTCCAAAGGGTGAGGTGGTGGGAACTCAACATCACAGACTTCCCACATCCCGATCCCACATCCCGATCCTCCCCCCTTCCGACCAGTCACAGAGCAAAATCCCATCAAAGAGCTCTTACTTTAAATATCCTATTAGAAATTTTAGGTCACAAGTCTAAAGAGAAATGTGTGCATGTGTGTGTGCATGTGCGTGTGTGTGTGTCTTTCTGTCTGTCTGTACATCTGCTTCCTCCCCCCTTCCTCTATCTTCAAGGGCAGCAAGACAAACTCCAGGGCAATGATGCAGCCATCTGCCTCATTCGCCAAATCTGATAAATCTGAGTGATAAATGATAAATCTATTTATTAAAATAAAATGACAATGCAAAAGAGTGAGAACCAAAGGAACCCCAGCCAGGATAACACTCCAATATTAAACAATTTTAAATAACAACAGATTAAAGTCCATCCCTCCTCTCAACCTTGCCATAAAATCCAAATTAATAATCTCGGATCCCTATGGGCAGTATTCCGGACCCTAATACTGAATTAGGCTAAATATTTCCCCTTCAAGTGCATACAACAATGAGATAAACATTCAAAATCCCTTACATAGCACTACAGAGATATATATCATATATACCGTTACATAAATGGTAAATTATGTAAAAACCCAAGTATTAACACTGGCTGCCTTTGAATTATGGGTAACAATACTACAGTTATGTTCCTAAAAGTGTGGGGTAAATTAGAGATTTTTAATTTCAAAACTACTAAAAGTACACCCAGTGGTGTGTTCACCATTGAAAGAAATTCTCTGAAAAGCTTATTAAAGCAAAAAAATTGTAGCAGAGAAAATGATCCCTCGAATTTATCTCTTTAGTAAATTCAAGTAACGGCAGCTTCTTGTATGAAATGAAGGTGGTACACTTGTACCTTGGATATTAAAGAGCAGCTCCAGCAGCAGCAGGAGTTCTCTATGTGAGACGCTGCACCTCATGCCCACCTAACCTTCTCAACCTTCACAGAAGCACCATGAAGCAGGTCCATTTATTGTCCAGTTGTCACCTGAAGATGCAAGTTCCAGGAGGTCACACAGCTACTAAGCAGCAGCACTAAGACTGAAGCCAGGTTAATCCAGCTCCAGAGGAGATGTGCTCTTTCCACTATGGATCTACAGATTGCCTCTGCACCCTTTTTCCTCCTACCAAAAACATCCACGCCCAAGCTTGGCTTGGACAACATTTAGGAGAAACAACTGGTATCCACTAATCAAAGAGATCATCAGGGACTTCCCTGGTGGCGCAGTGGTTAAGAATCCGCCTGCCAATGCAGGGGACACGGGTTCGAGCCCTGGTCCGGGCAGATCCCACATGCCGCGGAGCAACTAAGCCCATGTGCCACAACTACTGAGCCTGCGCTCTAGAGCCCGTGAGCCACAACTACTGAGCCTGAGTGCCACAACTACTGAAGCCCGCGCGCCCAGAGCCCGTGCTCGGCAACAAGAGAAGCCACTGCAATGAGAAACCCACGCACCGCAATGAAGAGTAGCCCCCGCTCACCGCAACTAGAGAAAGCCCGCGCCCAGCAACGAAGACCTGACGCAGCCAAAAATAAATAAATTAAATTAAATTAAAAAGAGACGATCAATAGTAATGCTGAATGAAGAAGGTACTGAATTACTATGTCAATTTTCAAAAAGTTAATTAATCCTCAAATTAGAACTAAAGGAAGGAGCTAGACATGGCCTTCCAATAATGAAAACCGAAAAAATAAACCAATTACACGGTCTGGTGGGGAAAAAGAAAGGTATAGAAGGGCCTAAAAATAGATGCCATGTTATCTCCGCTTTAATAATAGCAGATTTGCACACATTCTCCTGGAAATGTCACCTAGGCAACCAGAAATACAAAGACAGGGATGTTTGGAAAAATATATGTATATGAATCTATTTTGCCATCTTTTGAACATAAATGATCACTATTGCAAGAAAAGGACGAAAACTAGGAGACTAAATAGTGGGAAAGGTAGGTACAGGAGAAAGTTCTGTAAGCAAGTGCCCAGTATAAAGAAGGGTAATAAGATATAAAAGTACGTCTCTATTTGTATAAGAAACCCTGACCTATTGCCTCAAATTTGGGTCAAGAATCTGCTAGGAGTGTTAAACCTATTTTTTCTATGTTGTTGAAATCTCTAGTTTTTATCTAATAAAACAAAGGCAGACTAATACAAAAAAGGGTGGCCTGGCAAACCTTAAAACACATTTGGAAAACTACCTTAAGTCCCACTTAACTAGGGGGCCCATATGTCGCTCTTCACCTGGATTGCCTAGGACATCCCTGTTTGTGCCTGTTGTTTTGTTATAGTCATTAAAAAGCTCTCCTCCTTCACACTCAAAAGTGTCCTGGTGTGAACAATAAATTATATGGTCACTATATTTAGCCAAGACATATTTCTTATCCGCTTAATGATGTGCTAGCTACGAGGTTGGGAACTTAGATTAGCACCAAGACAATTCTGGAGATAGAATCTCTGATCTCCAGAACACCACAATCTCGTTGAATAGACAAAAATAACACCCAAAACAACAGTGAAATAGTGAAGACTTGATAATCATTGGTGTACTCTAGGCTATAAGTGCCTTGGTTCAGATCAGAGACAAAGTAGACAGTGTATCCCCTCAAGTGGGTCACTACAGAGAACTAATGGCAAATGCCAGCAGGCTTTACAAGCACTTACTGCATAGCAGGCACTGTGCCAAGCATGATGCCCACATGACGTCAGTTCATGCTCAAAACGACCCCAGAAGCGAAGAACTATCATTATGCTCCTTTTGCAGATGAGATGACTCACCCAAAGTCATACCGGAGAATTCAAATGCCCAACTCCAAGCACACGTTCTCCACCACTGCAGTGTGGACACACTGCTTCCTGACTGCCAGCTTCTCCAGGAGTTGATGCAGCAGTCACGTGTTAGCAGAGCCATCAGCTGCTCTTTCGGCTCTGTAGCAGTGCAAGCTGTGGTCAAGCCCTGGCAGAGGGTTGCCAGATCTGTTAGGGCCCAGGCAGGCCCCAGAGGTCTCTGTGATCCTACTGAGGACCGAGGCTAGTGAGAAGACGGCAATGAGGGGTTCAGGAAAGCAGTGAAGGCTCTGCTCACAACATCAGGGAGCGTTACCACCCTGGGCCTGAGGGCTAGGGCGGAAGGAGTGGCTAAAGGAATGCAGAGAGGATGGCTGCAGGCACAGGATGCCTGGATGGAGCTGTGGCCTTCGGCAGCAGACAAGCCACCCTGCAACATCCAACCCAGCAGGAGGGCACCGAGGAAATAACTACCCGACCTCACTCTCCTCCCACCCTCCCAACACTGGCTGGACCCACCATAGGCTGAATTACACTAGAAATCAGAAGACAAAGATGGACACTGATGCTGATGGTAGAGGTCAGCCTCTCAGGGTAGAGGTCAGCCTCTCAGGGTAGAGATCAGCCTCTCAGGGCACAGAGCCACGTGGATAAGGGAGGAAAGAGACACGGAGGACACAACAAGAGATGGCCAGCCTGCTTGCTGTCCTTGTCCCTACAGAAGAGTGTGCTTCGACTGCGGCAGAAGAAACTGGCCTAGTCGCTCTTTGGGCGTCAAGAAGATGCCACTAAGTCACAAGATGCCATCCTCAGCATGTATGTGACTCCAAGGCCAGCTTCGTGGGCAAGTGACCTGTGCAGTTACACAAGGCACTATGTTCAGAAGGGCCTCCTGCTTATCCTAATGCTCGCTGACACCATCTTGAAATTCTTAACAACTTTTTTAACAGGGGCCTCACATTTTCGTTTTGCACTGGGCCTCCTAAATTATGTAGCCAGTCTTGTGCAAGGCAAACCATTTTCTTCAGCTGGTGAGACTAAATTTTCTAAGCATCACAGTATGCCAGGTATACTATTCAAAGCAAACAGATCCAAAGTTAATATTAACCAGAGTAACAATGTTATAGCAGAATATATAACATAATAAAGTGAAGGGACATTTTACCTTTTTTTTCTTTCCTCCTTCCCTTTTGAAGTCAAACTGCAAAGTGGCTGAGAAACCAAAATTAGCTGGCCCCTGGAGAGAAATGGACCTTAATTACAACTGCCTCTCCATAGCACAGAGGGAATGGAAGCCGGCTCTTACCCAGTTAATGTGATCAACACAAACAAACAGAATAATTTACACCCTAGGGTGGACTCTCTTGATATATTCCACTTGATGAGTTATAGTCATCAAATTAGCCAGGTAATTGCCAAAGCTACCCTTGACCTTGTCTTGTGTGCCTGATGTACACAGGCCCCAGTTTGGGACTCATTATTGAAAACACACACATAAAAGCCTTGTTGATAGGCTGGCAACATTTACAAACCATATTTCTAAGCCAATGCTTTCTGAAGCACTAAAACTTGAGACTTTATTGCTTCTGCTTCATTTTCCTGAAAGACTCTAACATCTTTAGCCTTCCTCTGAGTAATTACAGTTTTAAAAGCATCTAGCAACCCCAGGCGAGAAGCCAGAACAGGAGCAGTGACTGCCCTTCTCCCATTCACTTCCTCCAAGCACGGGACAAAGCAAAGCACAGAAAACTTCCAGCAAGGCAGGGACCAAACTGGTTTTTGACAGCCTTTTTCACTCACCCCTTCATTTCAGAAATAAGGGATGGCAGATTCTAAGAATTTTGTTTGTTTGTCATTTAAAGTTAAAATAAAATGTCAACAGATCAAATCAAAAGCATTTACAAGACCTATACTATATCAAGGAACCTATAGCCCAGGTGGTAAATCAAATCTATGGGCATCATGACAGAATCACAGGATCAAGGATTGCGGTGTATACTCATGAGCTCTGTTGTGGGGTGAATGGTGGCCCCAAAAAAGATATGTCCGCATCCTAAACCCAGGAACAGGCGAATATGATCTTATTTAAACAAAGGGTCTTTGCAGATATAATTAAGTTGAGGATCTTGAAATAAGACCATCCTGTAAAATGCAAATTAAAACCACAATGAGATAGCACCTCACCACTGTTAGAATGATCATTGTTAGAAAGACAAGAGATCACAAATGCCAGTGTGGATGTGAAGAAAAGGAAACACCTGTGCACTGTTGGTGGGATTGTAAATTGGTACAGCCACTGTGAAAAACAGTATGGAAGATCCTCAAAAAATTAAAAATAGAACCATCATATGGTCCAGCAATTTCATTTCTGGGAATATATCCAAAGGAAATGAAAACACTAACTCAAAAAGATATCTGCAACCCCATGTTCATAGCAACATTATTTACAATAGCCAAGACATAGGAACAACCTAAATGTCCACTGATGATGAATGGATAAAGCTGTGGTATATATACACAGTGGAATGTTATTCAGCCATAAAAAAATGAGAAAATCCTACCATTTGTAACAACACGTATGGACCTTGAAGGCATTATGCTAAATGAAATAAGTCAGAGAGAGAAAGACAAACATTATATATCACTTATATGTGGAATCTAAAAACAAACAAATTTTAAAAACCCCACCAAACTCATAGAAAAAGAGATCAGACTTGTCATTACCAGAGGCAGAGGATGGGAGAAGAAGAAATTGGAGAAAGATGGTCAAAAGGTATAAACTTACAGTTATAAGATACATAAGTAGTAGGGACGGAATGTACAATATGATGTTATAGTTAACACTGCTGTGTGATGTATGGGAAAGATGTTAAGAGAATAAATCCTAAGAGTTCTGATCACAAGAGGAAACATTTTTTTTCTTTTTGTCTTTCTTTTCATTGTATAAATATGAGACGATGCGTGTTAGCTGAACCTTTGTGGTAATCATTTCACACTACATGTAAATCAAACCATCATGCTGTACACCTTAAACTTATAGTGATGTATGTCAGCCTTTCTCAATAAAACTGGGGGAAAAATTATCTAGAATTATTATCCAGGTGAGCCCTAAATCCAATGACAGGTGTCCTTATAAGGGACACACAGAGGAGAGGAGGAGGCAGGAGTGGGAGTGATGCAGCCTCAAGCCCAGAAATGCTAATAGCCACCAGAAACTAGGAGAAGCAAGCAAAGAATTCTCCTCCAGAGACTCTGGAAAAAGCCTGGCCCTGCTGTTAACTTGATTTCAGACCTCTGGCCTCCAAAATGGTGAGAAAATAAATTTCTGTTATTTTCAGCCACCCAGTTTGTGGTAATTTGTTGTAGAGGCCACAGGAAACTAATACAAGCCCTCAGCCACATCTCTCACCTGTGGCCTCAGCTTCACAACCTCAGGGAATGGAAAATATGAGGCCTTCCAAAGCAGCCCGTTCTGTTTTCACAGTGAGCCTAGTTCTGGCCCCAGAATAGGTCTTTTCTGCAATGCAGTACTACATGTATTTGGAGACCATAATAATCAGGCTCCCACAGAGCTTCTTCTGGCTACAGAGCCCCTCAGGTCATGCCTCAGGGGAGATGGGCTCCACCTCCCACACACTAGACCCCACCCTGTGCATTCCCCCCAGCCAGAATAGCACGGAGGAAACTACCATCTCCTTTGTCCTCAACACTCTTCTCCTTCCAAGGTGGCCAAGTCTCATTAATATTTAAGCAGCCAGGTTACGCTATAAACTCTTTTGAAACTTTCAACTAAAAACAAAACAAAACAAACTTACAGCTTTCTCACATGTGTTTCACGGACATATCATCACCCCCATCAACTACATAGAAAAGATTTTTTTATTGAAACATAACCAATCAGCTATGAATCATATCTAAAAAATACCTGTTGTTGGGACTTCCCTGGTAGTCCAGTGGTTAAGAATCCATCTTGCAATGCAGGAGATGCCGCAGGGCAACTAAGCCCCCGCGACACAACTAGAGAGCCCACGTGCCGCAACTACAGAGCCCATGTGCTCTGGAGCCCATGTGCCACAACTACAGAAGCCCGTGTACTTACAGCAATGAACAAAGAGCCCGTGCACCACAATGAAAGATCCCGTGTGCCATAACTAAGACCCGACGCAGCCAAAAAATAAATAAATATATTTTTTAAAAATACACACTGTTATTTAGAAAAAAGGGGGGGTGATTTCTGAGCAGTCACTTACTCTAAATTTTGACAGCCTAGCTAAGTTTGCACAAATCAGGTTATTACCAAAGAACCAAAACACACAGGTTTCCGAAAAACCTAACATTCCAGATCCAACTAGATGTACAGAAGAAATGTTCCTGGGTTCAAATCCCAGCTCCACAACTTACTAGCTACTGACCTAGGGTAGGTCACTCAACCTCTTGATGCTTAGTTCTCTTACCTGTAAAGGATAATCGTAATGCTCCCTCTTGCCGGATTCTCTCTGCTTTGCCCTCCAGATCCAACCTCCTCCCTTCTCCACTCTGCTCTCAGCCCTGGGAGGCTGATTTCCATAAAAAAAAGGTAGTCCCTGCATTGCTTGCCCTCTGGCTTCTGGTTGGTTTGGCCAATTGGAAGACACCAGCAGATTAGAGGGGGGAGAAAAGAGTGGCTGGGGACTTACTCACCTGGTGCCTCCCGGCCAGACCATACCTTGGCATAGCTGTATTCTTCTACTGAAGAGCAATTCCAGAAACTGCTCTTTCATGTCACCCTTTCAGGACTGCACACTCATCTAGCCAGTCAGGGTGACTTCCCTTAATTTGCCCACAACTTTATGAATATGGTAGCCCCCCCTTATCCATGCGGAACACATTCCAAGCCCCCCAGTGGATGCCTGAAACCACGGATAGCGCTGAACCCTATATATACTATGATTTTTCCTATACATACGTAGCTACGGTAAAGCTTAATTAATAAGTTAGGAACAGTTAGAGATTAACAACAATAACTAATAAAATTGAACAGTTATAGCAATATACTGTAATAAAAGTTATGAGAGGGCTTCCCTGGTGGCGCGGTGGTTGAGAGTCCGCCTGCCGATGCAGGGGCCACGGGTTCGTGCCCCGGTCCGGGAGGATCCCACATGCCGCGGAGCGGCTGGGCCCGTGAGCCATGGCCGCTGGGCCTGCGCGTCCGGAGCCTGTGCTCCCGCAACGGGAGAGGCCGCAACAGTGAGAGGCCCGCGTATTGCAAAAAAAAAAAAAAAAAAAAAAAAAACAAAGTTATGTGAATGTGGTCTCTTTCCCTCTCTCAAAATATCTTAATTGTACAAATGTAACGCCTTTCCATCTTAACTAAGCATTATCATTCACTGGGGCCGTAACTTTTTTTTTTTTCTTCAGGAAAAAATGCGCCCACGCACAAATTTTGCACAGCATTTCAAGGGGGACTCAGGCCTTCTTGGAGCCCAACACTGACACAGTCCGTGAGGGTCGCAGGGCCCAGGTTAGGGGCTGTAACTTTTGCAGTTTGAGATATGATAGCAAAACTAGCACGGCACATATTTCTTTTTCCTTCCTCACAATTTCACGGATAGAAGATTCGTTCTTACCGTAAATCTCAGCAACCTCAGCATAAGATTTTGTTTTCTTACCTTGTGGAGAGCTTTCACCTTTTCACTT
This sequence comes from Hyperoodon ampullatus, assembly GCF_949752795.1. NCBI lineage: Eukaryota > Metazoa > Chordata > Mammalia > Artiodactyla > Ziphiidae > Hyperoodon > Hyperoodon ampullatus. The sequence continues at coordinate 44,899,033 of NC_136930.1, forward strand.
AAAGTAAGCACTTCACAGCTTCTCTTTGGCATATGAGAACTCCCAGCATCACTACCCTTGCGCTTTGGGGCCATTATTAAGTAAAATAAGGGTAACTTGAATACAAGAACTGAGATACCACGGAAGTGGATCTACTAAGTGACTAACGGGCAGGATACGCTGGGCAAAAGGACGATTCCGTCTTGGGCGGGGCGGAGCAAGATAACGCGAGATTTCATCACTACTCAAAATGGCGCACGATTTGAATTGTTTATTTCCAGATCTTCCACTTATTTTCGGACCATGGTAAATGAAACCTCAGAAAGCAAAACTGAAGATAAGCGAGAACTACTATAGTCTTTTCATTAAACCTTCTTCAGTCATACCCTTTTTTTTTTTTTTTTTTTTTTGCGGTACGCGGGCCTCTCACTGTTGCGGCCTCTCCCGTTGCGGAGCACAGGCTCGGGACGCGCAGGCTCAGCGGCCATGGCTCACGGGCCCAGCCGCTCCACGGCATGTGGGACCTTCGCGGACCGGGGCACGAACCCGTGTTCCCTGCATCGGCAGGCGGACTCTCAACCACTGCTCCACCTGGGAAGCCCAGTTATACCCTTTTGAGTGTGTTGTCTGCTTCCCTGTAGGACCGTGGCTGATAAACCTTTCATAGGGTTTATGCTCACAGCAGCATCACTCAAAATAGCCAGAGGGGCTTCCCTGGTGGCGCAGTGGTTGAGAGTCCGCCTGCCGATGCGGGGGACGCGGGTTCGTGCCCCGGTCCGGGAGGATCCCGCATGCCGCGGAGCGGCTGGGCCCGTGAGCCATGGCCGCTGAGCCTGCGCGTCCCGAGCCTGTGCTCCGCAACGGGAGAGGCCGCAGCAGTGAGAGGCCCGCGTACCGCAAAAAAAAAAAAAAAAAAAAGCCAGAAAGTAGAAGCAACCCAAGTGTCCATCGACAGATAAACGGATAAACAAATGTGGTATATGCATACAATGGAATATTAGCTTTAAGAAGAAAGGAAATTCTAACACATGCTACAATATGAATATACCTTGAAGACATTATGCTAAGTGAAATAAGCTAGTCACAAAAGGACAAATATTGTATGATTCCACTTATATGAGGTACCCAGAGTAGTCAAATACATAGAAACAAAGTAGAATGAATGGTGGTGGCCGGGGTCTAGTGGGCATGAGGAAATTAAAAGTTTTTGTATAATGGGTATGGAGTTTCAGTTTGGGAAATTGAAAAAGTTCTGAAGATAGATGGTGGTGACAGTTGCACAACAATGTGAACGTACTTAATGCCACAAAACAGTACACTTAAGAATGGTTAAAATGGTGAACTTTATGCTATATATATTTAACCACAATTTTTAAACGTATTTAAGAAATATTAATTGCTCACCTATTACACAAAGCACTGCACTGGGGATAAACAAACTGGAAGGTCACTGTCTCCATCAAGGGTGCTCAGCTCCTGCACTTCCCCCATATACCCCTCATTCCAGCAATCTGTTCCCTAATTATGTCTTGCACTTTCAAGCTGGAATACAAATTCCTTCAAGACAAGGGACTAGATCATACTCATCCAAATCCCTAGAACTTAACAAAATGTTGAGCACAGCCTCAAAAATATTGGTTGAATAAGTGAGTAAAAATCTAGCCAAAGAAGTCTATGTTCTTTTTTTTTCTCAAGTCTTCTAGCCTGTCAGTACTTAACATTTCTTGAAATTAGTTACCTATATTTTCAGAAATGAAAAGAGTAGAACCTCACGCTAAACTCACTTTAAATTGTTCTGTTGACAAACAATCCTACTAAGTGCCTAAATTGTGGGTTTTAAATCAGAACTTTGTTTGCTAGCCATGTGTCCACGGACAAGTTATTGACTGCCCCTAAGCCTGTCATCTGTTAAGTGGGAATGCTGACATTACTATAGTGGACATCTATTGCTTTGCAATACAAAATCTATTGGCCAATCTCCTGGTGACAGTATAACAGTGTTGTGCTAGAGAAACACCCTTGCTCCTACTTCTTAGCCTATGGCTCAGGGATGAAATCTGCAACCAAGCCCATGCCCTAGACTAGTGGAGAACTCAGGAATGCTGGGGTATTCTATCATGGTGATAGAGACAGAGGGATGGTGAGGACCAAGCCTGGCTGTCATTTTTGCCTAATCCCAAACCCTGACAGACATCGCTAATTGACCACAGCACTCGTTCCTACTGAGCCTGGACCCAGCCTTGGATTCCTCTTCAACCCAGCTCTCCAGGCAGCCACTACCAATCAAATCAGTCAAAGATGACAGGCAAAATGAAACCAATTGTCTTAGCTCCAGAACAGCAGTTGGCAGTTTTTATGTAAAGTACAGTGTAGTAAGTATTTTAGGCATGGTCTCTAATATATATTCTTCTTTGTGTTTTGACTTGTGTTTTCAACCCCTTAAAAATGTTAAAAAGCATTTTTTGATCTTTCAGCTTATAAAACACCCTGCTCTGGAGCCTTGAAATCAGACTCTGGGGCTGTCCCAGAGATCCAGGCACCATCTTATCTCCCCCTGCAGGACTCCTGGGAGCTCAGTACTGGAGCACTTGGGAATGCCACCTGTCAGAAGTACACACACAGAACACACTGAATTGCCTGAAAAGTACAGAGGAGCTTTGATGACAGGAGAGTTTCTGTTCTTATCATACCAATCCCAGGGCAAGCTGACACCCACACTCTTGGGGAAGCTACAATCCAAGGAAGAGCTACAAAGCCCATGCACGTGCTGACCTTCACTTCTACTTCCAGAAGCAATTTCACTGCACAGCCCCTCAGACAGCTGAACACTCATTCCCCACAGCCAATCTGAGGAAAGCAAGAGTTCAAATCACTACATTTCTCCATTGTTAGTCTAATTCCCTACAATTAAAAAAACACCTCTGAAATTGTTCCCAGAGACTGTGCCACATTTCTTTTGGCCAACTTTTGATTCCTTATTTATTCCTTATTTCCCAAAGCTTTTTTTTTAATTGCAGAGTAGTATGTATAAAAGTTGCTTTTGTCCTCCTCTTTATTATTTTCCTTGTTTGTTTCTGGTTTTAGTGAAAAGGAATGAACTTCGCTTGACTGATGTTCATTCATTCATCCAATAAACAATTACTTATAATCCCAATCCACCTCTCAAGGCACTTGCAGGTAGGAAAGACAACTGCAGATGATAATGCAGAGTGATAGGAGGGGTAGGTGTGGGTAACATTCCAGCATGAAGCAAGGGCAGCTCAGCTGTGGCGGTGGTGAGTACCAGGAGGTCTGCTGGAAGGCAGTGTCACTACAGCAGAGCAGGGAAGAATGCATAGGGGTTGACCAGACAAGGAAGGATGGGAGGATGGCAGGTGCTGAGACTCAGTGGCCTGAGTAAAGGCCACACATGGGGTTTGGGGGTGGAGGGAGTTGGGAGATGAAGCTGGCAAGGAGACCAGGGTAGGGTCATGAAGGCCTTGAAGTCCAAACTCTATCCTGAAAGCCACAGAAAGCCTCTGAGGGAACTAAGCCGAATGACTGACTTAGATTTTTATTTTCAAAACAAGCATTCTAGCTGCAGTTTGGAGAATCCACTGGAGCAAGAGAGTCCTGATTTGGAGCAAGGAGCCCAGTGTGAAGGCAACTGGAGCAATTCAGGCAAGAAGTGATGAGGTTATGAACTAAATCAGTGACAGCAGGAAATGAGAGAAGGGGGCAGACATCAACAACAACAAAAGTAAGAGCTCACATTTATGCAGCACTTTCTAATGACAAAGCACTGTGTGAAGTGCTTTTTGCATATTAATTCACTTTATCTTCACAACAAGCCTGAGATAAGTTTGGTACCTATTGTCAACCACAGATCAGGAAACCCAGAGAGATTAAGCAAGGAGCCCAAGGTCTGAGAGCTATTTGTGTCCCAACCAGAAGTCACAGCCAGCAGTCTGGCTGCAGAGTCCACTCTCCTCACAGCCCACTCTCCTAAGCACACTAACAGAGAGTGGATATTCGAGATGGGTGCTGAGTGGTTGAAATGGGGGTGACTCCAGGGCAATCTCCAGGGGCCTGGCTTGGGTACCTGAATATTTGGGTTTCAGCTTCTTGAGCCTCCACTTCTGAAAGAAGCCCCATCCCCAAGTCTATATTTAGCCCTCAACCAGCACTCCCCATACACCCACACTCTCACCATCACCCCACCACCCCTTTCTCCTTTGCAGTCCTTGCAGGCGCATTTGGAGTGAAAAACCTCACAAGCATTGCCAGTCAGGTCTGAGAAACCCCAACAGCAAAGTCTGCTCTTGGTAATACAGAGGCTTAGGTCCATTATTTTCAAATCAGTCAGAACTGGGAAAACTTTGAGCAAGCCTGTGTGGTTTCCTTCTCATCAAGCAAGACCCTGGCAGCCCTACTTCTGTGTTTCCCACTAGTTGCCCTAGAGAGCAGAACATGTACCATTATTTGGGGCCAGTGCTTAACAACAGAAGCACGCTCGCCTGGCCAGCAGCCTCAGACAGACCCGCAGGAAGAAAGTGGCCCTGGCGGGGAGACCTTCGGAGAGCCAAATGGCTTTCTTCCTCCAGGCATGAGAGTTAAGGCAAGCATCTGCAGCAAGAAACTTGTGTATTTCCTGCGGACAAGGAGACCTCCTGCCCCTCCCGGGCTGATCCAACCCACTTTGCACATCCTGCTTCTCTGGGAGCTAAAAATAAATCGGTATGCACTGAAAAACACTCAGACACATCTCCTCAGCACACCCCTTCCCGAGTTCCCGAGGGCAAGAGACCCAAATCTTTCAGGTCCTGAGTCCAAAATGCAGACCACTTCCTCATCTGCGTTCCACTGGCGCCTGTTGGCGGTTCCCAAAGCCCCCTCCCCAGGGGCCCACCCCTCGCACGTTACTCCTGCGGCCTCTGAGGACCGACTCTGAGGCCCGGGAACCCTTGAGTGCCCTCGACCCCAACCTCCTCCCGCGACCCCGGGAGGGATGCTTCCGGTGTCCCGGGCCACCAGGCGCACCAACGCCCCCTTCCGACCCAGCGCGCCCCCAACCTGCCTGCCCTGTGCGCCTCTGCGCGTCCCTCTGCAAAGTTACTCTCCCTTTTTCTGCCACCATCTTCAGGGTCTTTGGTTTTGTTTTATTTTCCCTCAGAGGCACTGAAGGAAGGACGGGGGAATTGACAGGATGAGCTGCACCCGGGAAGGGCTGCGGAGACCAGGTCTCCGGGACCGCGCGCTCCTTGCGCCCACCCCTACGCCCGCCGCGCCCCGAGCGCGCCGGTCCCCCCAGCAGCCTCTCCCGGTGCCACCGCCCCCGCACACCCGCCAGGCTGCAACTCCGACTACGCTCTCGCTCCGGAGAAGCAGATGGAAGGCGCTGCAACTCACCGCCTCGGCCGCTCCCAGCGTCTGTGCCGCCGCGCCTGAGGCGGCGGCGGCGGCGGCGCCTTCCCTCCGCCCGCCTCCCCCTGGACAGCACCGCCGCCCGCAGCGCCCCCCTCCCCAGCCTGGCTCGCCGCCTCCCCCCTCGCGGCCGCCGACCCACCTCCCCACTGCGGCCCCGCAGGCAGCCTCTCCTGGGTGGGCGGACCGCTGGGGTGCAGAGGGCCAAGCTGAGGCGCGCGCGCGGTTTGCAGGTGCAGTGGACACCCCGATGTTGTGCTGGTGCAGCCGCTAGGCTTATTATCCCCGTTATACCCGCTAGTGCTAGCCCACCCCCAGGCTTCTAGCCAGGCTACACTGCTACTTTCTTAGCGGTGCCATCTGTTTGCCTGTTAGGGTCGTGGGAAGGTCAGATTCAACGTAGAGCACCTTCTTCCAGGCTTCGATTGGGAGACCCTGGGGTCCCTGCTACGCAGCAGTGAAGTTCAAGGGAGTCTTGGAAGGACGAGCCCGCAAGGAGGGACGGGCTGCTTTGCCTCATCAGTGTTTTCTTTACCAGAGCTTAACAAAAAGCTGGAAAGAAGGACATCCAAGGGATCTCTTTCCCCCTCGTTCCCCCCACCTCCTGTAGCCTACCGTAGAATGTCACCAAATCTTCCATCTCCACTGGAGATGATAAGAGGCAAATGTCTTGACAATTTATTCAACCAATATTTATCAAGTGACTGCCATCACATGTTCCTGTCCTGCTGCGTTGGCCACTCAGGACCTCTCAAAAAGCCACTGTAACTTCCTATACTTGTCAACTGCAGCAACATTTCCAGAAACCACAGAAGATCTCAATAACAAGTCAAATTCATTGATTAAAAAAACTTGCTGGTAAAAATAACAAAAAGGCACCATGTAAAGCTGTAAAGGCACCATGACTTGTCCATGCTTGTTATAATGATTACAAAATCTTTTAATATGACTAGTAGTTGTAGAAATGACAGCCACATTTAGGTTCACACATCTGCCAACTCTGATTTGAAAATCACGGAAAAGTTTCCCCTGACCAAAGCCATCCTCTTAGTTCTTAGTTCTGCCTTCCATTTCCACATCATTTACTCCTTCAGGCAAAGCTTACAAAACCAAAGTCATCTGAGGGGCCATTAAAGCATTTATGGGATACTAAAATTTGTTCCAGGATTGGATTAGCAGATTAGCTCAGTGTTTTCGCCTCTCTGGGTACACTTTGGAATCACCTAGGGAGTTGGATTTTTTTGTTCGTTTTTTAGTGGTAGGCCTCGCCCCACACCCATAGATTCTGATTTAACTGCTTGGGGTGCAGCCTTGCTTAGGGATGCTTTACAAGGGCCCCAGGAGATTCTGATGTGCAGCCAGGGTTGGAAATCCAGGGATTAGCCAGTCATCAAACTGAGCCTGAGGCAATGGAATGACAAACCAAAAAGTTCTGATGCAGGGAAAGGACTGAGTAGGTGCTGCAAACTCAAATGTCCCTAAGGGATTAAAAAGAAGTAACAAGTGACTTAGCCTGGTTGCACAGGGCCACACTGGGAAGGACGTCAAGGACATAAAGCACAGTCTCATTTTTCCACATGGGAAATGCAGATCCAGTGTGGCCACTCAAGTTGGGGTTGTTTTCATTTTGTTTTGTTTTTCCTCCACAGAGAAGCCAAAAACCTACATTTAATGTGAACTCTTCTAATTTTAAAATGTTGGTAACTAATTTAAAAAATATTTTTAAAAAGAAGAGTTTATAGGCCACAAGGGGTCCCTAGGTCATCATTTTGTCACCTGTGGCCTGCACAGTTTAGGCCTGGTCATTGCCTACAGACTGCAGGAAGGACCCTGGTGAATAGAAGGTGGCAGTGCTTTGGGTGGAGGTGTCTCTGAGAGAGAATGATTTAAAAACCCACTTTATTTTTTAACTTTTGCTTTAATGGTCTCTGCTTTTTAGAAAAAAAAAAGCTTTGTTAAAATATAACTCATATAGCATATAATTCACCGACTTAAAGTATCCAATTTGATGTTTTTAGTATATTCATAGAGTTCTACCACTATTACCACAATCAATTTTAGAACTGATTTTGATCACCCCCAAAAGAAATGCTGTGTTTATTAGCACTCATTCCCTTTACTCTCCCAACCCCCAGCGTCTGGCAACCACTAATCTACTTTCTCTATAGATTTGCCTATTATGGACATTTCATATAAATGAAGTCTCCATACAATATGAAGTATTTTGTGACTGCTTTCTTTCACTTAGCAGAATGTTGTCAAGGTTCATCCATGTCATCAGTACTTCATTCCTTTTTATGAACAAATAATGTCCCGTGGCATAGATATATCATATTATGTTTATCCATTTTTCAGTTGATGAACATTTGGGTTGTTTCCACTTTGGGGCTATTATAAATAATGTGGCTATGAACATTTGTGTATGCCTTTGTTGTGTGGATGTATGTTTTTATTTCTCTTGGGTGTCTATTTAGGAGTGGAATTGCTGAGTCACATAGTAACTCTAAGTTTGACATTTTGAGGAACTGCTACACTGGTTTCCAAAGCAGCTGCACCATTTTACATTCTCACCAGCAGTGTGTGAATGTTCCAGTTTCTCCACATCCTTGCCAACACTTATTATTTGCCATTTTTCAAGTTTATACCATCCTAGTGGCCATGAAGTGGTACCACATTGTGGTTCTGATTTGCATTTTCCTAACAGCTAATGATGTTGGTCATCTTCTCATGTGCTTATCTTCTCTGCATAAATGTCTATTCAGATCCTTTACCCATTTTTTTAAAGTCAGTTATTTGTCTTTTTTACTCATTATTTATTATGATTTATTATTCAGGTATAAGTGTTCTTTATATAATCTGGATATAAGTTAGATATATACTTTGTAAATAATTCCTCCCATTCTGTGGGTTATCTTTCCATTTCCTATGAAAGAAAAAAAAGAAGTTTTTCATTTTGAAGAAGCATGAATTATCTGTTTTCTTTTGTTGCTTGTACTTTTGGTGTTATATCTAAAAGGCTTTGCCTAATTCAAGGGCACAAGATTTATGCCTAAATATTGGACCCTACTTTTTACAATGCTCTTTAACGGTGTGATATTGGAAACTGGGAACACTGAAACAACTGGCCTTGAGCCCATGGTCAGAGTCTCCCACTTCCAGAGTTTTAATGTGCTGGGACAGCTCTCACCATGGCATTTGGTCAACTTTGGGCACTTAATTGCAAGTTTTTGTCAAGGAAGCAACTGAGTGTGTAAATTTGGGGCTAGCGAGGTCAACAGTGGCATGCATTCATTCATCTACTCCACAAATATTTCCTAAGGGCCTCCAATGTGCTTTAAACTGTTCTAGGTTCTCAGGCTATAGCACTAAACAAGGCAGACAAGATTCATGTTCTGGTGGGGCTTCTAGCTTAATGAGAGAGAAACTAGATGATAGATGATATAGATATATAGATAGAGCACATAAGATCCATAGCAAGTGAGTGCTATGTCAAGAATTCACATAGAGTGATAACCTGGAACAACTAGGGAAAGAGCCAGGCAGAGGAAACAGAGTGCCAGAGATCTAATTTGAGGGGAGAAATACACAGCTTATTCTGGGAACACAAAGAAACCTAACGTGACTGAAGCTTATTGGGTGTCTTTGGCTGAACCACCTAGAAAGTCGGGCCCAAGCAAATGGTTAGGTGACAAGACTATAGGGAAGTGAAATCTCAGGAAAGGCTGGAGAGAAAAGAGGAGTGAGTCAGGAAGAGAGGGAAAGCAACTACAAAGAGTTGTATTACGCAGCTGGTGATGGTTGCCAGAGTCTGCAGGAAGCACCATGGATTTGTAGGAGGCGGCATGGAGGTATCAGTGGAGAGGCTAAAGAAGGATTCAAGAGGAAGATGCTGATTTCTGGTCTACAGAGAAGCAACGTAATGCTTCTGAAGCTTCAAACATCTGTCGGGGGGCAAGGGAAAGAGTCCTGGTGTGGTAGAAAGAGAGAACATTTATTTGCAGGCTCCTTTCTCTCATTGCTCAGTGTTAACTGATCAGCACTCCTGGTTGCATGTGAGTGGTGTCTGGGCAGACGAGGGAAGTCCCAAGGTGGAAGGCAAAAGGCATATGGCAGGAGGTAAGGCACTGTTGGGCTGTACCCAAGAGCAACTTGAGAGATTCAACCCAAGGCAGTGACAGAAGTAGCAGCAACCTGGCTCCATGACCACAATCATAGCCCAGACCATTGCTGGATTTGCTCTAGCAAAGTGGTATCTCATCATCCACTGAGTTGGTGCATAAAATGAATTCAATACAGTGGGCAAGGGGAAGAGTGAGGGACAATGTGGTCAGAGAGTGGCAGGGCCAGGCCATGCACTGCTTTGCAAGTCAGGATAAAGAACACAAAATTTATTCTAGTTTGGAATTTGCTCTAAGAACAATACAAAGCCATTGAAGGCTCTTTGTAAATTTATTTCTTTTAAATATATGTACAGTAAAAGTCACTTTTTAAAGGAACAGTTTGGCAAATTTTGATAAATCCATTACCACCATCAAAATTCAAAATGGTGCCATCACTCCAAATATGCTGCTGCCCCTTGTAGTCAAGCCCTCCCCCTAACCCTAACCCCTGGAAACTACTGATGTGTTTTTTGCCTCACAGTTTCGTCTGTTCGAAATGTCGTATCAGTGGAATCATACAGTATGTACCCTTTCAAGATGGGCTTCCTTCACTGAGTATAAGGCATGTGAGATTCACCTGTGTTGTTGAGTCCATCAATGGTTTATGCCTTCTTATTGTATGAATGTACTACAAGTTATTTATCTACTCACAGTTGAAGGAAGTTTAGGTTATTTCCAGTTCAGGGCAGTTATGAATAAAGCAACTGTAAATATTGGCCTACAGGTTTTTGTGTGAATAGAAGTTATCATTTCACTTGGGTAAATACGTAGGACTGGGTTTGCTGGCTCCCACAGTGAGTGCATGTTTACCAATAAAAGAAACTGCCAAACTGCCTTTGAAATTGCATTCCCAGTAGCAATATATGAGGGTTCAGTTGTTCTGTATTCATTCCAGGACTTGATATGGCTAGGTTTTTGTTTCTTTGTTTTGTTTTAAACCATTTTAAATGGTGTGTAGTAGCTTTAATTTCTATTTCCCTAATAATTAAGATGTTGAGCATCTTTTCATGTGCTTATTTGCCACCTATTTAATTCCATTGTAGTATCTTTTCAAAATTTTTCTATTTCTTAATTGGTTCATTTGCTTGCTTTTTGAAAAGTTTTAAGTATCCTTTATATATAGTGGATACAAATCCTTTGTCACTTAGGTCCAAATATTTTTCTTCCACTGGGCAGAGTATCTGTTCATCCTTTTACCATGATCCTTCACATAGCAAAAGTTTTCATTTTGATGAAGTCTAATTTATCAGTTTTTTCCTTTATGTATCATACTTATGGTATCATATCTAATAACTCTGCCTAATCCCAAGTCACAAAGGTTTTCTCCTAAAAGTTTTATAGTTTTAGGTTTTGCCAGTACCACACTGTCTTGATTATTGTGGGTTTTTAATGAGTCTTGAAATCAAGTGATACAAGTCCTCCAACTTTGTCCTTCTTTTTCAAAATTGTCTTTCTGATTTATTTTGCCTTTTCACATACACTTTAGAGTCACTGTGTCACTATCTACAAAATCCTTACTGATATTTTTATTGTGATTGCATTAAAACTATAGATCAATTTGGGGGGAATTAACATCTTAAAAATGTTCAGTCTTATAATCCATGAACATGATAAATATCTCTATTTAAGTCTTCTTTGATTTCTTTCATTATTGAGTATAAACATCCTGCACATTTTTGTTAGTCTTATAACTGTATTTCTTTTCCTGTGTGTTATTGAACATGTAAATTTCAATCTTCAATTGTTTAAGGCTTAACATGTAGAAATATGATTGGTTTTTGTATATCGACTTTTATCCTATGAATCTGATAAACTCACTCACTATTTCTAAGAATTTCTTTGTCGAATCCTTGGGGTTTTCTATGAAGACAATCATGCATTTGTGAATAGAGTTTTATTTCTTCTTTTCTAATCTCTATGGCTTTTATTTCTTTTTCTTATCTTTTTGTAGTTTGTAGAACTTTCAGTTCTATGCTGAAGTGGCAAGAGCAGACATCCCTGCCTTACTCCTGATTGTAGGGGGAAAGTATTCAGTCTGATTAGGAGGGTACTTTGGGTTGTGTCTCATGAAGGGAATAAGTGGTGTATCCTCTATGTATTCTAGAATCAGTATCTTAAAGGGAACCCACACATACACTCCACTGGTGATTCTGATGTCCAGATAGATTTGGAGACCACCAATCTGGAGACCACTAGTCTCTTTGCACACTTCTGGCTCTTAAATTCTATGAGACCAGCTCTTTTATTCAACAATGAATATTTATTCAGTGTTTTCTATATGCCAGCTGGAGTTTTAGCCCTCTACACACAAAAATTAAAGCTCGGTATGTGCTCTCACCACCTTAAGTCTAATGGGGAAGACTCACACATCCGCCTGTGTTACAATGCAGTGTTAATGCACTAATGGAGGTATATGCTTGCTCTACCTGCTCTTAATTTCCTAAATCCTTGAAGAAGGAGAGAACACCTGCCTACTGAGATCTGACACTATATTCCTCATAGCCACCTAAGAGCCAGTCTTTTCTGGATTTTACCCACAGAGGAGTCTTCCTCTTGTTATAAAGCCTGAGAATTTGTGGACTCCCCTTGAGATAATTTGAGCCTGTCATCTTAATTAGGACTTTTTAATTTCCCCTCAGAACTCTTTTTTCCTCTTCAACAAGCTCCATAAAAGGATCTTATCTCCATAAAAGGATCTTATCTCTTTTAAGTGTCTCTTCCCTCATTTCCAATCAGGGTGATCACATCTTTTCACCTTATATCTAGATCATGTTTTTTAACTCCTACATGTGTGTTTAATAATACACCTTCATTTAATTATAGTTCATGTGCACTAGCTAAGGATATGCTTACATACCCCCAGCAAAATCACAGTATCACTGGGGGGAGGGAGGGTATAAAAGTTTTTACATTAAAATGGCTTATTCACTGCTGCCAACACAGTATTACTTCAGTACTACACTTCATCTCCAAAGTACATATGTGAAAAAGTAGGCTAGTAATTTTTTCACAGTGGTAGCTGAATGATCAGTTATTTTCTAAATGTTCTCATTAATAATGACTTTCTAAAATAAAAAATTTTCATCAATTAATACATTTAGTAATAATATTTTTGTTTAATCTAAAGTGTCCATAGAAGACAAATAGTAGGATGTCCCAAAAGTTTGAAGAAAATGTTATGGGAGAAACTGACACAGTTGAGAAAACTTTAGTGTGAATGTTTGTGGTTTTTATATGATTAGGAAAAAACTCATTTTTCACTCTTAATGGTAACACGCTTCAACCCAGTCTTTTACTGGGAAGCTTCTTCTGTGCCAGACATGAAGGAGTTACTAAGATATATAAGCTAGTCCCCCTACTGTCAGGGAACTCTGTTTAATAGAGGAAAGAGACACGTAAACAGATGGTGACATTGCAGTGGGATGTGCTATGGTCCAGGAAGGACAGGTTTCTGTGGGAGTTCAAAGAGGGTTCTCTAATCCAGAGCCAAGGTGAGCAAGCATAAGTAAGGTCTGAAATAAAACTAGCTAACATTCACTGAGTATTTGGCATGGGCCAAGCACCCTTTTAAGCACATGGCACATGTTAGCACATCTAATCTTCACCAAAAGCCCATGAGGAAGGTACTACTATTACCCCACTGTCTAATGAGGCTTTTTAAAAGGTTAGTGACTTGCCCAAGGTTACATAGGTCTGAAGATACCGGGTTGGAATCCAGAGTAAGGTCAATAAGCATAATAATGGCCCCTCAAAGATGACCATGTCCTAATCCTCAGGACCTATAAATATATTACCCTACAGGGCAAAGGGGAAGTAAAGATACAGATGGAATTAAGATTACTAATCCATAGGCCTTAAATAGGGAGATTATCCTAGATTATCCAGGTGGGCCAATATAACCACAAGGGTCCTTAGAAGTAGAAGAGGGGGAGCAGAAGAAGCAGCAGAGGGAGATCTGAGCTACAGAAAACAGTCAGACAGAGATGCAGCTCTGCTGGCTGTGAAGATGAAAGACGGGATCCCAGAGTGGAAGAATGTGGGTGGCCTCTAAAAGCAGGAAAAGGCAAGGAAACAGATTTTTCCCTAGAGCCTTTGGAAAGGAAAAGAGCCGTGCCAACACCTTGATTTCAGCCCAGTGAGTCCCATTCCAGACTTCTGAACTCCAGAACTGTAAGATAACAAACTCGTGTTTTTACATTTTTATTTATTTATTTATTTATTTTTAGGCCGCACCATGCATCATGTGGGATCTTAGTTCCCCAACCAGGGATTGAACCAATGCCCCTGGCATTGGGAACATGGAGTCTTAACCAGTGGACCACCAGGGAAGTCAATTTATGTTGTTTCAAGCCACCAAGTCTGTGGTAATTTGTTACAGCAGCAGTAGGGAACTAATACACAGGCTAACTAATACACAGTCTTTCTCATTTAAGAGCACAAGGCTTTGACTCCAGAACCCTTTTCCTGAGATTTAACTCAGAAGAATGTAAGCCAATATTCTTGCATGTGTAGCTTGGAATATTTGGCCCTAAATTCCTTACCTCATTCTCATCCACTGTGAGAGGCAGCACCAGCCTTCCGACCTTCATTCATCGCCCAGAGACCCTCCTTGTACTTTCTCCCTATCCCCTTGGCATTTCTCAGAGCACCTTTAATTCATCTGTAAACTACAAAGATTCATTGTGTACTGATTTTCTCCTAGAACATGACCCAAATTGCCAAAGAAAAACCATACGCACAGTGCCATGATCATAGGGGAGAAATGTTTTCATCAAGCACCATGACTAATCCTATCAGCCAGAATGTCACTGCCCGGACCTGCAATTTTTGTTTAGGGTGGAGGAAAACCTAAGAAGTACCTAGTAACCTTGACAGAAGGCAGAGGTTTGCTGCATTCAGTTATACCTCAAAACATACTTGGTTTCATTCAAGGCAAGTATACCAAAGAAAGAAGAAAATAGCTTCCCTCCCTGCATGTCCAGGCTGCTGCCTTGCCTTGCCTGCAGCTCTTCAAGAATGAGTGAAGAGGAAAATCCAGCTCAGGGTACAGGAGACCATGTTTGCTGTCTATTGTTGGCTGCAGAGCTGCCAAGACCATGAGAGCAAGTGAAATGGAGGCTCTCTCCTGACTGCTTACTCAGGCATCAGTCAGTGATCATTACATCACCTTTGCAGTTCATCTCCCAGCCTTCAGCACGTTCTCTGGGTCTCTTGTCAAGGGGCAACCAGAATGAAGTGCAGTTCACTGAGAGGATCCTTCTGACAGGCAGCCGAAGGTGATGAGCACCACTGTGGAGGTCACAGCTGTGCGCTGGAGTCGTGAGAAATGACTGATAATGGGAATACGGCAAGGCGGTGGAAGTACTTACACAACAGAGATAGACAAAGGCTACAAATCAGAGTTTCTCCCCTCCTCACTCCTGCCCCCAAAGCTGGCTTATCAGGACACCACAGGGTCATGCTGGCTGTACGCATTTTGAGACATGATGTCTATTTACTTGCTTTCGAAAACCAGCACCACAGATTCATGCCATTCAGCCTGTAGACCATGAAGACAGAAAACAAAGGACAGTCAGTCACCAAGAAAAATACAGCTTCCACGCCCAAGCACTACTCTTTAACAATTCCTTAAATCTCCATGGGAGTTCAAGTACCTAATATCTATAAAAGAATTAAGATAAAAACCTAGTATGTTACAGTAGGAGCTCTCCCTGGGGTTCAGGGGAAAGAGAGGCTATTTGGTAGAAATCAGAGAAGTCTTCATGAAGGAATTAATTGGGGCTTTATTCCTTATTTTACCATCAATTACAGGGCACTTCCCGTGGGCAAAACCCTGTTCTAGTTTCTGTGGGGACACAAAGAGGAATCTGGATGTGGGCCCTCTCACAGAAAAGTCTGTGACTTTGAGGGACCTCCAAGAAGGACCCCTGGGCATCAAGGCTCTCATGTGGGAGCTGTGCCAAGATGGTTTTCCTTGATTCCTGCTGCTCCCACATTTTCAGTTTTTCCACTCCTTGGCACCCTAACTTGACCTGTTCCTTTGCTTCTGTCTTCTCAGAATTTTGGACTTCATATCACATGCCCAAAGCCTTCCATGCTCTCAGCTCACATGCCAGCCCCTCACCACACCCTAAGGCAGCCCCCATTCACACCATTCACATAAGCACACAGAGGTACAGATACGCTTTATCACATCCTTCAATTTTTTTCTTTTGTGGCAAGTATCATAACCTGTACTTCGGTCATTTATTTGTTTACTTTTTTATTGTCTGTTTTATCACCACCGCCTGCCACTAGGTAAGTTCTCTAAAGGGCAGGGACCTTACCACCATAGCTCTAATACCTATTGCCACGCCTGTGCATTCAACAATAAATCTTTAATTACTCAATACAAATATAAATGAATTGCAGTGATTGGACCTCAGAGGATGGGGTGGTTACACCCAACCAGAAAAACTTTATAGAAGAAGTAGGTTTTGAGCTGAACCTTGAAGGATGGGTAGGATTTGACAGGCAGAGGGTACAGAGTGAGTAACAACGTGCAGCGGTAAACACAGAGAGCGGAAGCCAGCAGAGGAAGAGATAATGAGGTTGCTCCGAAAAGACTGGACACATAGCCATTGCCAGCAGTTCAACCATACATTCAAAACCTACGATTCTGGAAAGAGAAACATCTTATAATTTTTCTTTTCTTAAGACTGATTTCAACATTGAGCTCTACAGAATCCTCTTCCCGCACAGCTTGGCTGGGAGTAGGGTGGAGGGATGAATGTTTATTTGGATTTACCTTCCCCACCTCCCTCCCCCTCCCCCCCACCCTCAGTCAACCAGAGCAACTCTGCTTTAACCTATTGTATCTGTCTGTGCTTTTATGTAAGTTGTGATCTAGGGAAAAGATCCCATCTTTCTTTCTTTATCTTCCTGTACAATGAAAGTATTTCTTTATCTTCTATTTTCAACTCTCATGGGAAAATATACACTTCTCTTTTTTTCCTTCTTAAATAAGACTTTTTTTCAGAGATTTAGATCCCTTACCATATATAGATTTTGCAGAGTAAAGATTCATTCTTTTAAGAAGATAACACTTTTGAAATATAGATTCTTTCTTCTTTCCTATGGATCCTATGATCCATACACAGATCTATTTGGAAAGTATGTTTATGACTATGTTGAAAGACAGGACTGTATCATGGACATGTTTAAAGAAATGGAAATGGAGAAAATATATTTAAATATCTAGGTAGAAAAAATTGTCTTCTGGGTACTGGGACAGTGTGCCAAAATTTAAGGGTGAATTGAAATAAATGGAGTAGCTGTAAAATATTCTGAACTGCATTCAAAAGATAATCATTAAAATTCAAAGTACACTTATCAGCTCTGACACTTTTATGTTGCATTCTGCCTCTGACAGGTTTAGGTCTTCTAGTAACTTATTTCAAATCAAAAGGAGAATCAATGCCCACCCCCCTTCTTACCCTATGATTCAAATACCAATTTCTTCACAGATCACATCTTTTGTTTCCACTTAAAAAGGACATATACACTACCAAACGTAAGATAGATAGCTAGTGGGAAGCAGCCGCATAGCACAGGAAGATCAGCTCGGTGCTTTGTGACCCACTGGAGGGGTGGGATGGGAGGGTGGGAGGGAGGGAGACGCAAGAGGGAAGGGATATGGGAACAGATGTATATGTATAACTGATTCACTTTGTTATAAAGCAGAAACTAATACACCATTGTGAAGCAATTATACTCCAATAAAGTTGTAAAAAAAAAAAAAAAAAAAAGCACCCCTACACAAACCTTTATCTGCCATGGCCTGATCAAGAAACATGTCATTTTATCTTGACTGGTATTAAGAACTTTGACATCCAAAAAGATTCAGAAATACTCCTATTGATTAATCCTTACATGGTATTAGCAGTTGAAACCCTGCTACGGTAAATTCAGGGTAATTAAAATTGTATGATGATAAGTCTCATCCATCTAGTAGCCCATTTATTTCAAGAAATTCTAATAAATGAAATCATTTGGAGTTCAATTACAATGAGATTTGGTCAATATTTTTAATATCTTGGTGAAAAGTATGGGAGTAAAACTGATGGTCTGACACAGAGACACAAAATTTAGGATTAAAGGTCATGATATTTTCAGGATTCTCTTGTCCCATCAAGTTATACAATCTCTACTTCTGGTGCTGACCTTCATATTAGAATGCCTTAGTTTCTAGTTCTAGCATATTATGAAGTGCAGTAGTGGATTCATGCCCATGAAATCCATGCACACCACCACCCAGAAGCATCTGGCTTAATAGGATAGTGGAATGGCCTGTTGAATACTCAACTGTAGCACCAGTTGGAAAAAAAAAACTCTGAATGAAAAAGACAAGATACAGTTATGCTTTAAGTTAACAACCAAGATAAGGTGGTGTTTCCTCAATAAGCAAAATATACAGGTCCAGGCTGCACAGAATGAAATTTTGCCACAATATGAAATTTGCAACAATATGAATGGACTTGGAAGGTATTTTGCTTAGTAAAATAAGTCAGACAGAGAAAGAAAAATACTGTATGATATCACTTACATGCGGAATCTAAAAAATACAACAAACAAGTGAATATAACAAAAAAGAAACAGACTCACAGATATAGAGAACAAACTAGTGGTTGCCAACGGGATGAGGGAAGGGGGAGAGGCAAGATGGGGTAGAGGATTAAGAGGTACAAACCACTATGTAAAGTAAAGAAGCTAAAAGGATATATTGTACAGCA
The DNA here is from genome assembly GCF_949752795.1 of Hyperoodon ampullatus. Lineage (NCBI taxonomy): Eukaryota > Metazoa > Chordata > Mammalia > Artiodactyla > Ziphiidae > Hyperoodon > Hyperoodon ampullatus. The sequence continues at coordinate 44,917,346 of NC_136930.1, forward strand.
TGGGGATATAGCCAATATTTTATAATAACTATAAACAGAGGGAGTATAACCTTTAAAAATTGTGAATCACTATGTTGCACACCTGAAACATATATAATATTGTAAGTCAACTGTACCTCAATGAAAAAAGATTTTAAAAAATTGATTCAGGGCTTCCCTGGTGGCGCAGTGGTTGGGAATCCGCCTGCCGTTGCAGGGGACATGGGTTTGTGCCCCGGTCCGGGAAGATCTCACATGCCACAGAGCGGCTGGGCCCGTGAGCCATGGCCACTGAGCCTGCGCGTCTGGAGCCTGTGCTCCGCAACGGGAGAGGCCACAACAGTGAGAGGCCCACGTACCACAAATAAATAAATAAATAAATAAAAATAATAGACCATATTTTATACCATGAAACAAACTTTAGCAACTTTAAAAGAATTGAAATCTTACAAAGTGTATTCTCTGCTCATAACAGAAATAAACTAGAAATCAACAGCAGAATTATATCTGGAAGATCCCAGGTATTTAGAAATTAAGTCCCCAAATAACTGGAAATTAAATAACACATTTCTAAATTACATATTGGTTAAAGAAGAAATTTCAAGGGAAGTTAGAAATATTTTAAGAGAGGAGTGTTGGTATCTCTGACTATAATTGTGGATTTGTATATTTGTTCTTAGAGTTCTCTTGCTTTTTGCTGCATGTATTTTGAAGCGCTGTTACTAGGTGCATAAACATTTAGGAGGTTTTTGTCCTCTTAAATGACCAGTTAATCATGATGAAATGATTCTCAGTATCTCTGGTAATAGTCTTTGCTCTGAAATCTACTTTGTCTGATATTAATGTAACCACACCAGTTTTCTTTGATTAATAATAGCATGGTATATATTTTAATTCTTTTATTTTTAACTTATTTGTATCTTTATATTTAAAGTTGGTTTCTTGTAAGCAAGATATAATTGGGTTTTGCATTCTATCCAATCTGACAATCGCTGCCTTTTTATTAGAGTGTTTGGGCCATTTACATTTAACGTGATTACAGATATGTTTGGGTTTAGAACTTAGAAGCAGGAGTTATTCAGTCATCTTATCCCTATTCAGGGAGAGCCTAGCAGAGAATAAAACCAACATAGCAGAAATCAGAGCTATGAGATGAAGAGAAACCAGGTCCTGGTGACATTATCTGAGCCACTGAACCTGGCTGTCCCTATGGCTGCAGTAACCCTGGATCTTCAACAATCTCCATAAATCCCCTTTTTAGTTAAGTCAGTTAGGGTTGAGTTTCCTATTCAACCTTAATTTCTACCTGAAGGAGTCCTAACTGATATAAGGAGTTTTCTCTCTGGATAGGAATGACTTGAACATGTTTGTAGGTTAAGAGGAGGCTAGTTGAGTAGAAAATTATTTAGGAGATGAATAACATAAGAGAATAATACACCTTTATTTATTTATTTAGCCAGGGTAATACAATAGTGTCTTATAATTTATTTTTGTTATATGTACATGCCTATTACCATCCAGAGAAAGTGCCTCTGAGGCAAAGTAAGAGCTCAACGTCCAAAGAATGATTATATGCCATGGTCTTACTAAAGGCAAAACTTACTAAAGGCAAAACTCCTTCTAGAATACCTTTTGAATTCCTAGAACTCCCTCAACCCTCATTTATTTATATGGCTAGCTCCCAGTTAGCCTTCAAGAATTAGTTCAACAGTGTCAAACTCTGGAAGTGTGTCCCGTTAATTTTTCCTCAACCCTATCCCACTCCTAAGCTAAATTAGGGTCCTCTCTTTGATGTCCCATAATGTTTCCTGCATATGGGGATCAGAGCCCTTTTAACCACCATGTGGCCACTTGATTGCCAGAACCATGAGGGTACCTCCTGACTGTGGTGAGCTCCTTTAAACCATAGGGAGGCACAGTAAATGCAGGGAAATGAGAGTTGGGAAGAAACTAGGTAACTGCTACTGTCTCAGACACCCTCTCTTCAACTCTATGTACGCTAATGAAAGAGTCTGTAATTTGCTGCTCTGAAATAATGAAAAGCATCAGAAGAGACTCACTTTTTCTTAATGTCTAGGGTCTGCTTTTACTAACAGCCTTTTTGGTCTGGCTACACTTACCAAGCTTTGAGGCTAAAGGGAAAATAAATTGCACCTAATTTACATGAAGTTAGAAGCTTAGGAAGAACGGTTTTCATCTGACTGCACACAGTATTGTGGAAGGAGAGAAACAGGCACGTACATGCAATTATTTTTCTTCTAGGCTCCCATTAATTGAAGGGCAAAAATGCCCTGCCACATTTCTGAGTTCTTACTTCTACCTGGTGTGCTGCTGAAAATCAGAATTGATTAGAGAAGGAAGAGGTCTGTGCCTTTCTTTGTCTGTGGGTTTCCCTTTCAACAAGTCCCCTGATGTTTCACTGGACTGAACAGAGGTGGGTGGCGCAAATTGCAAATCTCCATGGCAGGATGGTGAGATGGGATGCAGGCAAAAGCTTTTCCTGGACCACACAGAATTTAACTCAGTAAGTGTGAAAATTGTCCATTTTTAAAAAGTATTTTAGCTCCCTCCAGCTAGTTAATGTGAGCAACAAACAAAGCAAACTGCCAACTCCATATTCAGTCATTTCCTTCAAATTGATTCTTTCCTTAGTCATTCGATTTTAAAATCCATTTCCTTTAGCATAGAGTTTGAGAAACTGAGGGAAGATGTTCAAAACATGACAGAACATGACACAAGACATTATGTGAAATTGGCTACATGAATTATCAAAGGTGAGTCATGGTCAAACTTGTTATGCTAAAGTATAGTCCTCAGAGATCGTTAGTTGAGATGGACACTTAAAGCAAAGATAAACCATGAGTGCCACCTCTCTTACTCCAGGCTCTCTAGGAAGATGAGCCTCAGGCGAGGATTAAAATATGGATGTTTTCTTTGAGAGGTGCAGAGCCCAGGAGGCAGTGAGGGTGGAACTGCAAAGAGCTGGTCATTCAACAGTTCCATTTGCTGGTGCTATGGAACTTTTCTAGAAGGGCTGCAAAAAGGAACTGCATCTCAGAGAATTCTATAGAGGCAAGAAAGGAAGTGGGATTTATCTGCCCAGCTCACTTCCATTTCCCATTTCCTGTTAGTTAAGGTCTATCCCCCTGCATCAACATGCTGTGTCATCCAGCCCCCTGGTGGCCACTGGGAAAACAAGATTCCACATCTGCAGGATAGCACTCCATCCAGATCTGCAAGTAGGAGTGACCTGGTATAGATGAGCTCTGTATGCGGGGTATGTGGTCCACGACGGTCTGGGGCTTCAATATGGGGAGCCCTGAAAAGACTCTCACTACTTACCATTGAGATATGCCCCTGATCCAGACTGTATTGGAGCAGTTCAATTTGGAAAGCATGCAATCAAAAAATAATAAAGGAACACTCATTAGAAATTTGGTATTCAGCTAGGCTCTGTGGAGGATACAAAGATGTTTATAACTCAATCCTTGCCCTTAAAATATCCAAACATACACAAAGATTTGAGTTCTGGGCTACTAAAACCATTGGAATTTCCAGGGCAGGGTACCTGAGAAGAGGGAGCTGCACAGAGGAGGGGCCCCAGAAGTATAAATAAGCATTCACTATACCTCCTTGGCCAAGGGTTAATGTATTAGCTGTCCATTTCCTCTTAACCCCAAAACTTAGAAGCTTAAGACAACACACATTTATCATCTTACAGTTTCTGTAGCTCAGGAATCCATTCATGGGCCCTCTCTTTCAGGACTTTCATAAATTCACATACCTGGTTCTTGGTAAGATTCAGTCCCTTCAGAGCTGTTGGACTGAGGGACTTATTCTTTGTTGGCTTTAGGCCAGAGGTTACCCTCGGTTTCTTGCCACTTGGGCCTCTTCAATATGGCAGCTTGCTCATCAAAGCCAGCAAGTCTGCTAACATCTAAAAGTCATGACATGCTACAACCTAATCACAGAAGTGATATGTCATCTCTTTTGCTGTATTTTATTGGTTAGAAGCAAGTCACTAGTTCCAGCCCACACTCAAGGGGAGAGGATTATATAAGGGTATGAATATTAGGAGGTGGGGGACAATTGAGGGCCATCTTAGAAGTCAACGTACCATATGTGGACTGCACATGTTCAAGACAAGATCTATAAGGCCCTGCAGAGATTGAATCTTAAAGGGCTAACAGCTGGGAAAGCTAGAATGGAGATACCTTACTGATAACTGGAAAAGCCTCAAGTATTAGGAAATTAAACAACACACTTGTAAATAGCCCATGGAAAAAAGTCACAGGGAAAATTAGAAAATATTTTAAACAGAATGGTAATGAAAATACAACATATAAAAATCTGTGGGCTAAAACTAAAGCTATAATTAAAGGGAGTGTTATAACCTAAATGTTTATATGAGAGAATAAGATTTAAAATCAATGACACAACTTGACACCTAAAGAAAATAGAAAAAGACAAGCAAATTAAACTAAAATAAGTGGGAAGACAAACAACAGATAAAGAAACAACAGAAATCAATGAAATAGAAAAACAGACAATACAGAAAATTAATAAAACCAAAAATTGATTCTTTGAAGAGATCACAGCTGATAAACCCCTAATCAATAGAAAAATAGAGAAAACACAAATTACTAATAGCAGGATTGAAAGAAGGGTTAGCACTACAGAAACCACAATATTGAAAGTATAATAAGGGAATAATATCATCTTTATGCCAAAAAATACAATAACAGATGAAATGGGAGAATTCCTTGAAAAACCCATACTTATCAAATAATGGAATTGGTACATGACAGAAGCTTTCTTGGCCCCTGTTTGCCACAAAATCTTAAACAGCAAAGGAAAAATTACAAGAAATGCTAAAGGAAGCTCTTCAGAATAAAAGGAAATGACACCATATGTTAACTCAGATCTACAGGAAAGAATGAAGAGCACCACAAATGGTAGTATATGGATGAATATTAAAACTATACATTTTTCTTTCTCTTCTCTTAATTTATGTAAAAGTCATATTTGACTATTTAAAGCAAAAATTATAACAGTATTGTTGGGTTTAAAATGTATACAGATACATTATTCCATTTATAAGAAATGTCCAGAATAGGAAAATCTATAGAGACAAAAAGTAGGTGAGTTGTTGCTGGAGGCTGGGGGTAGAGGAGAAACAAGAGAAGCTCCTAATGGATATGGGGTTTCTTTTTGGAGTGATGAAATGTTCTGGAATCAAACAGTGGTGGTGGTTGTACAATTTTTTGAATATAATTTAAAAAATACTGAACTGTACACATTAAAGGGGTAAATTTTATGGTATGTGAATTGTATCTCAAAAAATATATATAGATATAATATATATATGGTAAAAATAGCAAAAAGGGGGAAATGCAACTATACTATTGCAAGATTTCTACATCTTTCTTGAAGTAATTCTACATAAAGTCTAAGAAAATTGTGATAAATTAAAGATGCACAGTATAATCCCTAGAGCAACGAATAAAAAATAAACAGAAAGAGCACAGGACAGTGGTCCATGAGAAAAGGGAAACTAACAATCAGGCCCTATACTTATCCCAGCTTGTTGCCTAGAGGCAATTTCATAGTCACTGGTACAGCTAGGGGGAGTCAAAGACAACATTTTGGCCTCACTGAAATAGATATGGAGTTGGAGTTTGGGGAGACCAAGGCAGCTGGGAGTTGTGGGCCTGGCATCTGGACTGAAGGGGAAAATGCAAGAAGACTCAGTAATTTGCTTATGGGTCTGCTTGAGTCTTTGATGAGTGCTGGGTTAGGTGTGCATAGAGTAGAATTTCACAGAGAGGCAAAAAATGACCAGACAGTTGTAAATATAAAGTTCCCCAAATATAGCCAATATTTTGTAATAACTGTAAATGGAGTGTAACCTTTCAAAATTGTGTGATTAATTAATTTAATTTAATTCCTCAGAGCTCACATCTGGTGGAAAGACAAGAGATCTGACCAGTGATGGTAGAAGGACCTCAGTGATCACCCAGGGAATCTCTAAACACAATAAAATATGATCTCAACTACAGTACCTTGCTTAGTGGGTAAACCCTAGACATGCAGCAAAAGAATTAATATCAGTGCAAAGAGTTTCCACCTTAACAAACTAGATCTTTCTTCTTTTCTAATATATGGAAACTCTCATACATTGCTGGTGGGATTGCAAAATGGTACAGCAACTTAAGAAGACAGTTTGGTGGTTTCTTACAAAACCAAATATATTCTTCTCATACAAGTAATCATACTCTTTGGTATTTACCCAAAGGAATGAAAACTTAGGTCTACACAAAACCAACACACAGATGTTTATAGCAGCTTTATTCATAATGCCAAAAGTTGAAAGCAACCAAGATGTCCTTCAGGGGCTTCCCTGGTGGCGCAGTGGTTGAGAGTCTGCCTGCCAATGCAGGGGACACAGGTTCGTGCCCCAGTCTGGGAAGATCCCACATGCCGCAGAGCGGCTAGGCCCGTGAGCCATGGCCGCTGAGCCTGTGCGTCCGGAGCCTGTGCTCCGCAACGGGAGAGGCCACAGCAGTGAGAGGCCTGCAGACCGCAAAAAAAAAAACAAAAAAAACAAAAAAAACAACCTAGGAATAAACCTGCCAAAGGAGGTGAAAAACTTGTACTCGGAAAACTATAAACACCAATGAAAGAAATCAAAGATGACATAAACAGATGGAGAAACATACCATGTTCTTGGATTGGAAGAATCAATATTGTGAAAATGACTATACTACCCAAAGCAATCTACAGATTCAGCGCAATCCCTATTAAACTACCAATGGCATTCTTCACAGAATTAGAACAAAACATTTTACAATTTGTATGGAAGTACAAAAGACCCTGAATAGCCAAACAAATCTTGAGAATGAAAAACGGAGTTGGAGGAATCAGGCTCCCCAACTTCAAACTATACCACTAGGCTACAGTAATCAAGACAGTATGGTACTGACACAAAAACAGAAATATAGATCAATGGAACAGGACAGAAAGCCAAGAGATAAACCCACACACATATGGTCACCTTATCTTTGATAAAGAAGGCAAGAATATACAGTGGAGAAAAGACAGCCTCTTCAATAAGTAGTGTTGGGAAAAGTGGACAGCTACATGCAAAAGAATGAAATTAGAACACTCCCCAACACCATAAACAAAAATAAACTCAACATGGATTAAAGACCTAAATGTAAGGCCAGACACTATAAAACTCTTAGAGGAAAACATAGGCAGAACACTCTATGACATAAATCACAGAAAGATCCTTTTTGACCCACCTCCTAGAGAAATGGAAATAAAAACAAAAATTAAAATATGGGACCTAATGAAACTTCAAAGCTTTTGCACAGCAAAGGAAACCATAAACAAGACCAAAAGACAACCCTCAGAATGGGAGAAAATGTTTGCAAATGAAGCAACTGACAAAGTATTAATCTCCAAAATTTACAAGCAGCTCATGAAGCTCAATATCAACAAAACAAACAACCCAATCCAAAAATGGGCAGAAGACCTAAATAGACATTTCTCCAAAGAAGATATACAGATTGCCAACAAACACATGAAAGAATACTCAACATCATTAATCATTAGAGAAATGCAAGTGAAAACTACAATGAGATATCATCTCACACTGGTCAGAATGGCCATCATCAAAAAATCTAGAAACAATAAATGCTGGAGAGGGTGTGGAGAAAAGGGAACACTCTTGCACTGTTGGTGGGAATGTGAACTGGTACAGCCACTATGGAGAACAGTATGGAGGTTCCTTAAAAAACTAAAAATAGAACTACCATACAACAGCAATCCCACTACTGGGCATATACCCTGAGAAAATCATAATTCAAAAGAGTCATGTACCAAAATGTTCATTGCAGCTCTATTTACAATAGCCAGGACATGGAAGCAACCTAAGTGTCCATCATCGGATGAATGGATAAAGAAGACGTGGCACATATATACAATGGAATATTACTCAACAATAAAAAGAAATGAAATTGAGTTATTTGTAGTGAGGTGGCTGGACCTAGAGTCTGTTATACAGAGTGAAGTAAGGCAGAAAGAGAAAAATAAATACCGTATGCTAACACATATATATGGAATCTAAAAAAAAAATGGTCATGAAGAACCTAGGGGCAAGACGGGAATAAAGACACAGACCTACTAGAGAATGCACTTGAGGATACGGGGAGGAGGAAGGGTAAGCTGGGACAAAGTAAGAGAGTGGCATGGACATAAATACACTACCAAATGTAAAATAGATAGCTAGTGGGAAGCAGCCGCATAGCACAGGGAGATCAGCTCGGTGCTTTGTGACCACCTAGAGGGGGTGGGATAGGGAGGATGGGAGGGAGAGTGATGCAAGAGGGAAGAGATATGGGAACATATGTATATGTATAACTGATTCACTGTGTTATAAAGCAGAAAATAACACACCATTGTACGGCAATTATACTCCAATAAAGATGTTTAAAAAAAAAAAAAAAAAAAAAACATGGGCAAAGACCTAAACAGACATTTCACCAAGGAAGACATATAGATGGCCAAGAGGCACATGAAATGATGCTCAACATCACCAATTATTAGAGAAATGCAAATCAAAACTATAATGAGGTATTACCTCACACCAGTCAGAATGGCCATTATCAAAAAATCTACAAACAATAAATGCTGGAGAGGGTGTGGAGAAAAGGGAACTCTCCTGCACTGTTGGTGGGAATGTAAATTGATACAACCACTGTGGAAAACAGCATGGAGGTTCCTTAAAAAACTTAAAATAGAACTATCATATGACCCAGCAATCCCACTACTGGGCATATACCCTGAGAAAACCATAATTCAAAAAGAGTCATATACCACAATGTTCATTGCAGCTCTATTTACAATAGCCAGGACATGGAAGCAACCTAAGTGTCCATCGACAGATGAATGGATAAAGAAGATGTAGCCCATATATACAATGGAATATTACTCAGCCATAAAAAGAAACGAAATTGAGTTATTTGTAGTGAGGTGGATGGACCTAGAGTCTGTCATACAGAGTGAAGTAAGTCAGAAAGAGAAAAACAAATACCATACGCTAACACATATATATGGGATCTAACAAAAAATTGTACTGATGAACCTTGTTGTGGGGCAGGAATAAAGAGGTAGACATAGAAAATGCACTTGAGGACATGGGATGGGAAGGTGAAGCTGGGTGAAGTGAGAGTAGCATCGACATATATACACTACCAAATGTAAAATTGCTGGCTAGAGGGAAGCAGCCGCATAGCACAGGGAGATCAGCTTGGTGCTTTGAGATGACCTAGAGAGGTGGGAGAGGGAGGATGGGAGGGAGGCTCAAGAGGGAGGGAATATGGGGACATGTGTATGCATATGGCTGATTTGCTTTATTGTGCAACAGAAACTAACACAGTATTGTGAAGCCATTATACTCCAATAAAGATTTATTTTAAAAAAAAAACTAAAGTGACATCTCAGTGACATCACACTACATGCCCATGATGAGTCAGCTGGGGGTTCTACTCTGATTTCTTCTTACTCCAACACCCAGGCTTACAGAGCAGCCCCCATTTGGAGTGTTGTCAGGCAGTGGGCCAGAAATAAAAAGAGTGATGAGTTGTGCATTGATTTTTAAAGCTTTCATTCAGAAATAACACACATCAGTTCAAATCACTTTCATTGACCAAAGCAAATTACATGCTTGGGTTCAGTCATAGAGTCAGCACATATTGAATTTAATTAGGTTTGGAATATGTCAGGAGGGTGTGATGGAGGAATAGAGCCAAGGGAGGAGTGTTTGAAATAATGAACTTCGGTGTCTGACCTGGATAAGAAAAGAAGTGAGGTCATGATGGGATGTTTGATAGCGATGGGGTCAATGAATTGGAGACCTCTATAAGACTGAAGATGAATGGTCTTGGGAGGCACTTCCTGTTTATTGGGAGTGACACACGTAAAGAGGGTTTGGTGGGGGGTACAATTCAACCCACAACCACTAACTGCCTTCTATTTTTCTTATTTATTTAAATATATATATATTTTTAAAATTTCCCCCCGCTAGAGTGTAAGCTGCACAAGAGCAGGGACTTTGTCTTATTCACCATTATATCCACAATGGCTAGAATAGAACCCAGAACGAGTAATGGGTGTCTTTTCCTTCCACAACACTCCTGAGAAAAGCTGATAAATGATCCCGTCACTCTGGCCTGATAGACAGACTCCAAAGATGATATATTACTTTCTCCACTCCCTGGGCCTTTCTTCCACTGAGCAGTGGAGTTTATTTTTCCTTCTTTCTAATCTAAGAAAAACCTAGGACTGCTCTGATGAACAGAATGCAGTAGAAATATATTCTGGGACCCCTCAGCCTAGGCCTTAAGGCTAGAAGCTTCTACTTCCTTCCTCTTGGAACTCAGTTGCCATACTGTACAAACGAGCCACATGGAAAGGCTATATGGAGGGGAACCAGGTCCTCTGACAGCTACAGCTGAGCTCCCAGCTGACAGCCAGCACCAACTACCAGTCATATGAATGAACCGTCTTGGACAGGCCAGCCCAGTCTAGCCTCTGCAGCCCCATAACACCCCATGGAAGAAAGCAACCTCCCAGCTAAGACCAATCAACCACCAAATTCACACACGCAAAATACAATGGTGGTTGTCTTAAACCACTAAGTTTTGGGGTGATTTTTTGATTTGTTACACAGTGATAGATAACTGAAACAAAAATTGGCACCTAGTAATGCAATGCTGCATAAGAAAAACCTAGAACATGTAGGACTGGCTTTGGGAGCAGAAGGTGGATAGAGGCCTGAAGACTTTCAAAAAGGCTATTAGTGAAGGCTGGCAGAGCAGTGAGGAGATTGCTACTGATTGCTGGAGCAAGGGGTAAGCCATGTGTATACCAGAAGAGATTTTATTGAAACTGTTGCCTGGGGTAACAACACAAATAGAAAGGGTGCCTCATGAACTTGTGGATCTGGCTAAGGAGATTTCCAGGCAAAATGTTGAAAGTGTCAACTGGATTCTTTTAGTTTCCTATGCTATGATAAAATACAAGAAGAAAGGAATGAGCTAAATAAAGAACTATTTGAGCAGAATTTAGAAGAAATAGAGACAGTCCAGGGAAATCTTCTAGGCAGCAAAGTATTTTCAAAGTAAGAAATGGCCTTAAGGCAAAGATCAAATCCAGGGTGTTGACAGTAAAACATAGCTTCAGTGTAAAATTCATATCAAAGGTGCAGCTCCAAGATCTTTTGCAAAGACCTTAGAAAGATTGAAGTTGTACCCGAGAGACCCTTAAGCCAGACAAAAAATACTTCTAAAAATTTTAAGGGCATGACTTGCAGACCCCAACAAGAGAGCTTCTAAGAACGTTAAGGCTGTTATTCCACAGCACCTCAAAGCAACTTTGATGCCACTGTATATCTAGTAAACTAGCAAAAATAAATAAGAATATTAACAATCCAATGTGGATGTGGCTTCAGGGAAACGTATTGTTGGTGATGCTGTAAAACTCTTTCAGTATTTTTGAAAAAGCAATCTGGCAACAGGTAACAAAATGTTCATGTCTTTTTCCCAAAGAATTCATCTTTAGGAATTTAGACCTAAGGAAATGACCCCCAAGAGATAATTTTAAAAGCCAATGGTCTAAACAAGCCTTCACAGTCACATTGTTTATAATAGAAAGAAACTGGAAACAGCCCAAATGTCTAAAAATAGAGCTATGGATGAGCAAACTGTGGCATATTTACATGATGGACTGCTCTATAATCATTAAAAAGACAAGTTTATGGATTGTGTTGACTCAAGGTTATGTGGCTTTGAAATATTATTAATAAAGAGCAAAGTACAAGATGATAAGTGCAAAGCTATTTTAACTCCATAAAAATAAGTACTGCCTATCTATTTTTAATAAAATAAAGAAAGGCTTCCCTGGTGGCGCAGTGGTTGAGAGTCCACCTACCGATGCAGGGGACACGGGTTCGTGCCCCAGTCCGGGAAGATCCCACATGCCGCGGAGCGGCTGGGCCCGTGAGCCATGGCCGCTGAGCCTGCGTGTCCGGAGCCTGTGCTCCGCAAGGGGAGAGGTCACAACAGTGAGAGGCCCGCGTACCGCAAAAAAAAAATAATAATAAAATAAAAAAATAAAATAAAGAAAATGTGCACATAACAATTTAATGTTTGGTATGTTTTAAACTTAAAGTGCTTGATATCCTAGTTTGAAAGGGTAAAGAGGATACTTTTGGCAATTACTAGGAAAAAAGTTAAGGGAAGTTAAGATGTGTATATATATGTGACAGCCCTTTGACACAGCAACAGAACTAAGGAAGAGTAAGATATTATCCCTGGGCTCCTTAACATTCAAGAAACAAACAAACAAACAAAAACAGGGTAGATTATAGCATAGGTGAACTTTGTTTGTTTGTTGAATTCTGTGGAAAAGACCAAAGGGATTTTCTTTTTCTTTCTTTCTGGCCGCCCCTCGCGGCTTACAGGATCTTAGTTCCCTGACCAGAGATTGAACCCAGGCCCTTGGCAGTGAAAGTACAGAGTCCTAACCAGAGTGCCAGGGAATTCCTCAAAGGGATTTTCAAATTGTGTTTTTAGAAATTCTAAGTTTTATAAAAACTTGCTAGAGTTCTGTATTTTGTAAATGGAATTAGGCTTTAGATAATATTGTGAAATTATACATTTTTAACCTACCATTTTTATTAAAAATGTTGATTTTTAACTATTGTCTTTGTTTTAAAATGTTCTTTTAAAACGCTTGAGCATTACGGGAAAAAACAAAGGAGAAAGTAAAAAATATATATATCACCTAAAATCAATCCTATCTCTGAGAAATAATCATTGTTAACATTTTGTAAACATCATTTCAGCCAGGTTCATTTAATCAGGGTTCAACCAGAGAAACAGAACCAGTAGGAAAGATATTTTCACAGGTTATTGCAAGGAAATTGTTTACACAATTGTGGAGGCTGATTACACAAGTCTGAAATCAATAGGACAGGCCATAAGGAAGGACAGGATGGAACTCTGGGGCACAGGCTGAAGCCACTGTACACAGGCAGAATTTCTTCTTCCTCAGGAAACCTCAGCTCTGCTCTTAAAGGCCTTTCAGCTGAATCAGACCCACCCAGATTATCTAGGGAAAAATCCTTAAACTTAACTTAAAGCCAACTGATCATGGATTTTAATCATATCTAAAAAATATCTTCACAGCAACACCTAGATTAGGGTCTTTCTTATTGAATAACTGAAAAGTTTAGCCTAGTCAAGGTGACATGTCAAAAACACCATCACAGTCCACGCCTTGTCAACATGGCACCCAAACGCACCTCTTTAAACCATACTTAATCTCCAGATAAAAACAGTAACAAGTCATACTTCTTGACATGATACAATTATCATGTGTACAACAAAAATCACACTAATCCTTTCTCTAGAAGAGCATGCAAAGTCCTTAGGTATTGTTCACTCTTCTCCTTTGATATTCTATAACTTAAATACTGTGATATAAATTTACCTTTTACAAATACGTCTTATGTTTGATGATAAGGGGATAAGAGAGGGAAGAAAACAAAATATTTGCTTAACATATATACAACATATTCATAAAAATTAAGGAAGAAGTACTTATCACAATTAGTCCTCGTTTCTGCAACCGGTCACCTGGTCATAGTATTTACAACTACGTTCTTCTGCTCTCCATTCCATGTTCTCTTTGCCCCCAGCAAGCACCTCAACCAGACATGGTTCTTTACCTGGTAAGGTGACCCAGGACTTCTTTCCCAAAGGGCCTGGGACATTAGCAGTCCAGCCTGAATTGGGTTGTTGTAGTTTTCCATCGACTTTAATCACTGAGCATGGTAGTACAGAGAAACACCCTTGAGGGATTTCCTGATTCCAGGCATACTCTTCCTCACCACCATTGTGTAATGGATGCCCAGTTTCTCCTTGGTAATCAGGATCACTCATCCTTCTTTGCCTACTGATTTGCAGAAATGAGGACCCCAAATTGACCAGGTGATGGTCTCAACTTCCATCTCAATGGAATCATTGTTGTGTCTCTCGGTAGAACTATCCCTCCCTTTGGAATTTACATCTCTAGACCAGCAAAGCCTAAAGACACAGGGATGGAAAGAAAAAATTTGCTAGTAGAGTACCAGCCACTCACATTTCTACCCTTTGATAGACTCATGAATCCTGGCTATGGGAGACATAGCCTCATATATTGGACGCTGATTTAGAGCATATACAGAAACCTAGAGGTCATTTCCTAACCCTGCAAGGTATTATCACCTACCTGGTGCTGCAAGTGAGTCTTCAAAAGGCCATTCCACTATTCTATCAAGCCAGCTGCTTCAGGATGATGAATATTGCCAGCAAAATGGTGGCACTTAATCTCCAAAGGCAGGGTGGACACGGTTACCATGATGGACAACAGAGGAAAAGCAGTCATCGGAATAGTCTGACCCACAGAGAACTATGGCTTTGATTAGTTAACCATGGGGTCCCAAGTAGCACATCAGTAGTTGCCAGAGAGTGGAGGTTGGGGGGAGTGACTGCTAATGCGTGCAGGGTTTCTTTTGAGGGATGACAAAAATGTTTCTGGAATTAGATAGTGGAGATGGTTGAAAAACTACTTAACAAAAATCCCTAGGGGCCTCCCTGGTGGCGCAGTGGTTGAGAGTCCGCCTGCCGATGCAGGGGATACGGGTTCGTGCCCCGGTCTGGGAGGATCCCATATGCCGCGGAGCGGCTGGGCCCGTGAGCCATGGCTGCTGAGCCTGCGCATCCGGAGCCTGTGCTCCGCAACGGGAGAGGCCACAACAGTGAGAGGCCCGCATACCACAAAAAAAAAAAAAAAAAAAAAAAAAAAATCCCTAAACTGTGCATTTTAAAGGGTAAATTTTATGGTATGGAATTTATGATATGTGATAAAGTAAATAAAGAAATCATTTACTATGTCTTTACTTTTTTTCAAAAAAAGATGTATTTCATATAGTCTCATTTTAGAAAATTAGAAAGTACAAATAACACAAAAAAGGAAAATGAAATCACTTGAGAGTCAAAACAAAGAAATAACAGAATGAGACATAGTTTCAACTTTGAAGGGACTTGTATTTGGGTACTCTATATCTTAATATACAAGCTAAATGCAGTATGATATAAAAAGTACTATTGGGGAATTTCCTGGCTGTCCAGTGGTTAGGACTCCATGCTTTCACTGCCGAGGGCTCAGGTTCAATCCCTGGTCTGGAAACTAAGATCCCACAAGCCGCTGGCGTGGCAAAAAAATAATAATAATAAATTAAAATTTAAAAAATAGAAAAGTGTCCTTCAAGGTCACTCCCCAGCCCCTTAAAGAAAAAAAAAGAGTACTATTAAATTGTGACCTGGCGGTTTCCCTGG